>NW_021318693.1:368672-473208 GCF_001605985.2 Dendrobium catenatum
TCCCATATATTTGAGTACTTCTACGCACCGCATATGTCCACACTGGACTATACTTGTTCATATCGCGGGGTGTGGGTATGTTGGTGGGTACATGGTGGGTGTGGGTATGAGTGCCCAATGCAGGCTACTATATTTGAAGTATATTTTTGTTGTCATAAATGATGCTTGTTGTAATGTCAATTCATTAACTATTTATTAGGCTCATGATCATTTGGTGATTACAAGTTTTTGTAAGTCTTGTGTCATGACCATCAAATACAACTATTTTTTTTGAATGAATGTTTTTTCTCGTCTAAGCCTTCGTTTCAGACAGCTTTTGCAATTGTTTTTTTTTTTATTATTTTTTAAAAAATTATACTTAAAAACTGCTGTAAAAAATATTAAGAAAATTGTCAAACGAAGGATAAAACTTTCTTTACTTAATATTACAAGAAAAACATAAAGAGAAAATATAGATAGTAAAACTTCAATTGGGATGACTTTCTTACTACTTCTTAAAGTAGCTTTATAGTATGAAAATTTATTGAACAAGAAAATTTATACTAGAAAACTACTTTATAAAGTAATAAAAAAGCTGTCTCAAATGAAACCTAAATCTGAGAGAATGAGCTTTAAGCAGAGAAGCTTTGAAAGTTCACTAAGATAAAATTTGCTTTAGGGTTTAGGATTTAGTATAAAATTATCTTAAAAATAACATAAAAATAATGACAAAACTAAGGCAAATAAAGCTAAGATAAAATATACACTTGAGCATAAATGAGCTAAATGTCAAGATATCCCCTCGATCAGAAAAAATCTATATAGAAAAAAAAAAAAAAATCAGATACATGAGGCAAGGTGACCAAAAAATAACAATTAAATTAATTTAAAAGGCAACTCAATGAGAGTCAAAATTTGATGGTTTTAAAATAAGAAAATATACTTTAATATTCTCTTAGTAAAATATACTACTAATTAAAATAAACCATAATAAATAAAAGTACATCTGAATGACTTTTCAAAGCTAGGCCATCAGTTCATGATAGACTGCATTCAAAAAGCATAATAGACTGCATTCAAAATATATTAGAAAATGATTGTTGTTAGAAAAAATATTTTTCAAATTTAAAAATAAATATTTAGTATACATAATAATTTTGAAAAAAAAATAATTTCCTCATAATAATTATATAAATATTTTTACATGTAAATATAATCACCTAAATGGCTCCAAAAATTAGCCAATACATGCAACATGCTTAAAATAAAAAATAAATAAATAAATACATGCAACATGCTTGCAGATTAATTTATCCATTTCTATGCTATGAATGATTATATATAACTTTATATCACATTAAAAATATAATATAATAGTAACATAATATTATCAAACAAAATCTAATTAAAATTAAAAAAATAAAATGCGCTGTCTTTTTTGGGACATAAATGTGCTGTCACAGATCCACATGATCCTTCTGTAGTCAAAAGCAACTCAAATCCCAAGTAAAAGATACACCAGCCTGAGCTCTTTTTTGACAAAATAAATAAATAGAAGGCAAAAGCAATTCTTACGCCAAAATAATAATAATAATAATAATAAACACTTTGTCTGATATATACATAAAAAAAGGAGTGTTAAAATATTGATCCAACCTGCTAATCTGATCCGAATCAGACTTAAAACATTTAGCATCCCGTTTTTTATTTTTTTTCAAATAAAATTTTATTCCAGAAAAAGGAAAAAAATAGTACAAGAAGCTCTGAAAATAAAAGTACATCAGATAAGGCCTAGAAATCAAAAGAAGAATAAGAAAAGACAGGTAAGGATGCAAAAGGCGATCTAATAGCAGACTCAGGTTAACAGCTCCCTGCAACGATCCCGCAGCCAGGCATAGGCCATCCATTGGTGACAAACACAAAAGAGCAACAGCCAAGGAAACCACCAAGCAAAGGCTTACCTCCAAGGTGCCAACAAGCCGTTGCCAACAAGGTGATAAGCAGAGAGCTGCCTCATCATAGTCCAAAGCGCATGAAAGCCCATGGCAAACAAAACGAAGATGGCACCCAATAGCTATTTCTTCTTAGATTTACTTTTACATTTTTTTACGACCACCAAAGAGAATAAATTCATCATCCACGTTGTCACCCATATCATCCGCAACAACCTCACAAGAAGTGGTGATTTCCTCATCCATGACCAACCAATCAATTTATTTGAGGACCAATCCAGATAAGCTTTTAATTCGGAATTAGTCATAAAAGTAATAGGAATATCCACACAATTCACAGTACGAGTCGAGCCTAGTAAACCCGAGACAGCCACATCCACACCAGAAGGGCTACCAACTCAAGACCTAAAACCTGAATTAGCCTCAACATCTGCATTGCCATTAGAAAAATCATTACCACTATTATTAACATCACAAGCACCTAACTCTATGTCAGCCAACACCTTGCAATTTTGTTCAACAGCCAAGATAAGAACCAGGTTAACAGTAGCAAAGATGGATCAACCCTAGCAACATTAGGACTATCCGTAACATTAGCAACAGGTATGGAGGGGGAAGGCAAAGGATCAACAGGTAAATTCACAGCATATACGAGCAACGGAGAGGCAACCGGAGCCACCACAGAAACATTATCCAAATGAATTAAAGAAGAGGATAGCGGAGCAGTAGGAGGAACATATACAGACGGAATACCCCCATCACAAGGGTCAACCCCATCACCCTCATTATCATCAGAATCCGTTAGTTTTTGCTCAACAGGTAAGGCAACCGCCACAAGATCCCTACCCTGAGCAATAGTGGTACAAGTATTGGAAACGAGAGGAAACTTATCATTATGCTTAGGTAGCAAAGCACCACATTCCGAATTGGCTTGACGATTAGACTTACAATTACCACAGTATTTTGGGAAATCCTCCATTTCGACTTACTGAACATAACCAAGCTTATCCGGGCCAAGCTAGATATGGTCCGAATAAGGTTTGGTAATGTCAATATCTACAAGCACACATGCTACAGATGGACTGGAGCCAACAACAGTAGCAAAGTCCGTTTTGAGGGGTTTACCGAACAAAGACCCCAAGCCATGGAGAATGCGGGAAGAGAAAAAATGAGAATGCAAATTAAAAAAAACATACCCATATAGGAATAATAGGGGATTCAATGTTAACATCAAAACAAGGAGACCATTTTGTAAGCTTCATATAACAACTAAACATAAAATAGGAACGATGAGAAAATACCCTGATGTAATCTAAATCAATGCTCAAATTGATCAAAACATGCTTAACACTAAGCAACGTAATAGAAAAACTACCATTCAATTTGGCATTAAAAAAATTATGAATATCGTCAATGCAAGGCTGACGATCCGGGATAAATCCAACTAAGAAAAACTTGAATGGCGCCACCAAAGTAAGCACTTCCTCCTCAAAAATCCAAAGAGACGGTAAGCCATGGTGAGTGACGGCTTTAAGGTTGGGAAAAGAAGGCAAGGGCGAACTAGCAAAAAGCACTTCAAGAAAAGACCGCGAAGAGGATTTACCACCAAGGAAACTAGGATCCTTCACACAATTAATTGCCATGAACGCAAGAAGGATAGACAAAACCAAAAAAAGAACTAAGCAAAAGAATAATAATCGTAAGAACCTGGAGATTAGCGGCCAAAAGAGGCCGGGAAGGCCGGCGGCCCCCAGAGAAAGAACCCTAGCAGAGCACGTGGAAGGGTAAACATTTCTTATATATAGAATATGTAGGAAAACATTTAGCATCTAGTTGAACCATAAATTAGTCGGATTCAGGTCACGCATTCTTAACCGTTTATTGAAGGGATTGGTTTTGGGTTAACTCGCCAACTAAAAATTTGCCCATTTAATATTATTTATAAATTTATTTTATTTATTGATATAATATTCATATTTTTATCAATTAATCTAAAATTTATGATTAATAAGCTAATAAAAATAATTTTTTTTTGCAAAATAAATAAATAAAAAGCAAAAGCAATTCTTACGCAAGAAAGAATATTAATTTTTTAATAAATAATTTATTTGATATATAAAACAGATGTGTCAAAAAAAAAAAAAAAAAATCCAGCTGCTAATTCCATCCGAACCCTGCCCAAAAAATTTAGGATCGGATTTACTCATTTAATAAATGGATTAAGCTCGGGTCATGCATTATGAATCAATTATTAAATAAATTGGATTCGGGTTCACTGGCTAACCTTAAATAGGCCCAAAATTAACCCTTTCAATATTTTTTCTTAAGTTCTTTTATTTATTTATTTGTATAACCTTCTAATTTTTTATTGATTAATCTAAAATTTTAATATTAATAAGCTAATAAAAATATTTTTTTAATTAAAATGGGTTATCTTGTTTGATTCGAATTGCAAGCGAGTAGAGTTCAAATTAAAATTTTTGACTTATTTGTTAAACTGATCGGGTTCTGAACCAAGGTTCAAATTAAATTGATTTGGGTCAGGTCAATTTTTGATCTGAACAAAACTCAACACATTGGTCTGTTTAGACACTCATATATAAACTCACCAATCAGCATTATAGAAAAAATGCTAATATTAAAATTATATATATTAGTAATCTTTTTCAAATTTTAAAATATTTTAAAATAGAAAATAAAGAAATAAAAAAAAGTATAATTGAAATAAAATAATAATCAAAGATATATTTTAATTTATCTCTATTATAATTTAAATATTTCATTGACTCTTCTTTTATTTTAATTTCTATCATCTAGCTTAACTCATGATAAATAATTTCATTATATATATCATTTATTTAATTATGATTTTCTAATTATAAAAAATATATATCCGTCAAATATTACTTATATGCCATATATAGAATATTAAAAATTTAAATATTATAAATGAGCTTCATTGAAAGTTAGATGCCTAATTATATCTATGAGAAGGACTTCACATCTTTAGTTGACTTTTGATATTATGATAATGACAATCATTAGTTTGCTAACTAATTGCTCAAAAGGTTCCAATCAAATAACAACGTTGTTTGGTGATTTCCAAACAGCGGAAGTGATTCCATCATTTGGTCAACTGATGAGAATATTTTTTCGTGAAGAAACATGAAAATTTTAAATAAGATGTTTATGCCACATAGTATAATTATTTATAAAAGAAAAATGTATGGAATGGGATGAAAATAATTAAGATTTTGTTTGAGATACTTTTTTATTGTTTTATAAAATATTTTTTTAGTAAAAAAAAATTTGAACTAGAAATTTCTATAATAGTAAGTAGTTTAAAAAACAGTAAGAAAATCATTCAAAACGAAGCCTAAAAGGTCAACCAGTGCTTAGGGTTGTGCTAAATTCATCAATATTAAAATTTTAATTTATAATAATATTTTTTGAAGCTGTGTGATTATGATTATATTTTTTTTCAGGGACTTTTGTCTTCTCACGTGTCATTGGCATCGTTGAAACCCGCCACCCAACGAGCTCTAGTCATAAAATTATCCTGTGATGGCCCCGACGAGCTCCTTTGCACAGTATCAATCCCATGATGCCTTCCTTAGCTAGCGAGCTTTGTTCATGACTCCTCTTCTCCTCACATGCTATCATTATTGTCGAAACCGACTGGTGAGCTCACATTATATACTCCCATTCTCCTTAATTGTAGATGCCTTCATAACAAACATTCGAACTTTTGGTGTAAACATTTGAACCTTTATTAGAACCAACATTTGAACGAGGTTCGAACATAGGCTTGAATTTAAACTAATTTCATTCGCAACGGACTTCAATAGAAATATAGTTATTGTTTATTGGAGATAATTTTATCAAAAGTGAACTTTCGAGATGCATATTTCTCCTATAAAACAAACTGTCGATATATTTAACCAATTATATGTATCATAAGGCATATAAAATTGAATTTTCCTATTAAAATAAATCTATAATTTTTTAAAATTTTATTTCATAATTTCATTCAATTTCAATCATCATAGGCATTTGTTTTAGACATATTTTCCTTAAAGGATATATTTTAGTTGTACTTTTTCATTTTCATCAGCTTTTTTTCTCAAATTCCAACTAAATTAATTCTTTTCCACATAATTAGAAATTTTTACATTTAAATTGAAATATTTATTTTTATTTTATGATAAAATATATATTGACTAACCTTTTTAATCATTCATGCAATTAATGATATTATTTTTTATCATAATTAAAATAATTTAAATTATTATTATTACTTTTAAAAACAAGCAAATTATATATGTTAAACTTCGGATTGGAGACCAGATCATAGGCTTCATTTGAGATAGTTTTCTTACTGCTTTCTAAAGCAACTTTCAATACCAGAATTTCTAATTCAAAGATTTTTGGTACCAGAATTCTGTTTTAGAAAATAGTTAGAAAGCTGTCCAAAATAAAAAGCCTTAATCTTATAGATACAAAATTAATTAAAAAAATTAGAAAAGGCTTTATATGCAAGAGATTGAGAGGTTAGAAGGATTGAAAGACCAAAAAGCACTAATGAAAATTCAGCTAAGTCATTAACTTTACAACTATTCAGAACTTAGCTTGATTTGGGACAGCTTTCTTACTATTTTTTAAAGTAATTTTTTTAATAAAAAAATTTAAAATTAAAATATTGTTTTAAAAAATAGTAAGAAAGTTGTCTCAAACAAAGCCTTAGGCTTCATTTGGGACACCTTTTTTTGTTGCTTTTTAAAGCCTTAAGCTTCGTTTGTGATATCTTTTTTGCTACTTTCTAAAATGTCTTTAAATTCTAGTACAAAAATGTCTAATTCACCAAATTTTTATACTAAAAAATTGTTTTAAGAAGCAACAAAAAAAAATTGTCTAAAACAAAATCTTAATGTACATAATCTACTAGCAAAGATATCCTATCTAATATTGGGCCAACCTAAACTTATAACAATAGTGGTCGTGGGTTCTATCATAATCAATCGGTACTTTGCAAAAAGCAGCTCGATATACAGATTTTCTTACACACATTCACATGATTGCAATACCTACATAACACGAATTTGTAAGAAATGTTACATTGCACAACACATGATAATATATCAGCACAAGCTACAACATACGTAATAAATTTATCAATTTCATTAAACTAAATTAAAAAAAAAAAAAACTAGTCATTGCCATTGCATGTCGTCGTCATCATACTTAGTGTCGTCGTCATCATGCAACCATATGCAACGAATCGAATGGACCTTCTTGAATGTTTCATGATGGCTCCTTCCTTCAAAGTGAGGCAGTTTAAGGAACCACTATCGAGGTCTTGTGTCGGTCTTGGTTAGTCCGATGCAACATAAATATATCCCAATTCACACCACGCATCCAATAAGGGTGACATCCATTTGGCCATTAGTATGATATGTTTTGGTTTTTTTTTAAGGCGTCTTTACGGGCAACATTCAAAATTTGTGAAAGCTATCTAGTAATAATTTTCCTTTAGGCATCCCTTACATTAATAATCTAATGTGGCACCTACGTGAACCATATCTCAAATGGCTCCCATAATCATATCTCATAAGCATATGCTATTAGACTATAACATTTTACAAGTTTTATATTTTGTTCTTCAATATGAAAATTATTTATAGCTATATATAACATATTTTTCAAACATTAATGAACCACATACATTTTTTTAACTAAATGGATATAAGAGTCGGGTTCAAATACAACTCTCAATATGCACTTTAAATAAGAGCCTTTCCCTTTAAATGATTAACCTTGGGCATATCATACTAGATAGATTAATGTGAATCATTTTTGATGTAGATGAACTGTAACATTATAGCATGTATGAAGGTACTTGTTATAACGTTGATGATGTGGGCACTTGATCTTGTTTAATGATATATTCTCACTTTTCAGAATGACAAATTTATGAATTTTTCCATACAATTAACAAAATTAGACAAATAACTGGTATTATTTAAATGATGATAAATCCATTCATGATCTCTATTCATATATTCTACTCTAAAACAAATAAAATATGAGGGTCGACGTGTGAAAATAGGATAATTTAAAAAAAAAATCATCTTTGCTAATTTTGCAAAGAATCATTTTTATATTCTTATCAAACCCAATATTCTTATATATATGTAAAAAGAGGATGTACAAAGGGAGTATACCATTTGATAAAAGTCAATTAAATTTGAATTTTAGTGGAAACTAATTAGAAGTGGAGATACTAAGATGCTAAACAAAAGAATTAGAATATTAAACATTCCATTGGTTATTAGTGTATGGTTGTATATATTTTTCATTTGAAATTAGTTCTCTATACTACAAAGAAAATAAGAATGACTTTAAGTATATCTTCAAGATTATTTTATAAATATTTATGGAATAATTTACCTTAGAAAATACATATCATGGAAAGCCTCACACAACCTAAGCATGAGAAATATATAACTAAAATGAAGAAAGAAGATGGATCTGAAGACTGTACAAGGAAAAAATTATAAACAATGAGAATACTAGAGATTTTCCTATTTTTAGCATGAGAAGACGAAGCTAAGGATTGGGGGTGGGGGACTGGGAGTTCACATAAGAGGATAAAGTTTAATGAAAATTGAATGTGAACTATTTCAAATTTAAGTTCTTTAGAAATTTAGGCATTTGGTTAAATGAAAAAGGAATGCAAAGTAAATTTTTGATAAATTCCAAATTTATTCCTTAGTTCATTTTTATGTACTCTTAACTCAACTAATTTCAGCTGAATTCTAAAAACACCATAAGTTTAATCTTCTCTCATCATTGGTCACTGCCTACCTCCGCCCTCCGCCACTGTAGTTGCATTCGTGACAATCGCCATCCCACTACCACAAGACTATTACTTCCTATGATGTCCCAATATCTAATGTAAAAAGAATTGCATCATTCTAAATATTTTGCATATCAACCAGAGCTAGAAGAATTGCGCAGACAAGGGAAATCATAAATGTATTACTATTCATTAAATATTTATATTATTCCAAGCCCAAAATAATATATTTATAATAGCCATAATGCTCAACTAGTATAAAAAGTTTATCATGATTAATAAGCTATGACTACAAAAAAATGAAAGACCAACAAATGCATAAAAGAAACTCCTTATAAACATCTCAATCTATAAGATCCTTATCCTTTCTTGAAAATATGTAAAAATCACATAATTAGCACATAAGTTATCAATATCTACAACTGAAATTAATGCATAAACAAAAAATAGTAAGCATATAACTAGATTGATATAGAGTAGTTAATATATATTATACTTCTTATATTGTCTAATAGTATACATGTCAGTTATATCTTCATCATATATCAATACACATGTTCATTTCAGTATCCTTTCAGCCTAGGTTCATGTCACTCACGTCAATCCTGTTATCAATCAATCAACCAATAAATCTCACATGTTATTTTCCTTATCAACTATCAGTCTTATCTATCATCAATCATCTGTCACATCTATCATCAGTCTTATTTATCTTATTTTTATTTGTCGTATTTGTCATTTCTATATCCGTCATATCATGTATGCAATTATGTATGTTATCATGTATGCATATTAATTTAAAATTCAAAAAAATGGGGCTTCCATCTTTAACCCTAAATTCCAACCGGTTGGTCATCAGTCTTTATCATACTATCATTATTCATAAATCTTAAATCATTTCATATGTGGTTTTCAATTAATCAATAAAGAGTTGTCACTCTCTACATGTTAGCGTAATTTGATTAATTTATTACAGGCTACAATTAGGATTACACCATAAATCTTTTATTTTAAAGAAAGCTCATATGCCCACCCACTTGTAAGGGCATTAATATTTTAAAGGTTAACTCATATTAACTATAATGTTGATAGTTAGATTTTTTTCTTATATGTAAATGCCACATTCCTTCTATATCAATTTAAGCTCTATACAATACTATATATAGATTATGCATATGCAGGTATTATGCCCTAAAATGCATGTTATGTTAAATGAACAATAATAATATATATGTATATGTCTTATATCCAGATTCAGTACAGTAGTATCTAATCATTTCATAATAAATATTTTCTCTACTCATTTCATATAAAATACCATATCAACTAGACCAGCTAATAAAACCAAATATAAACTAGTCAAAATGCTCACAATAATGATATATATCACATATCAAAAGTTATATAATAAAAGTTCACTAAAATATGATGTATTACATTTTCACCAAACTCAAGAGGGAGAAGAAATACTAAAATCAAAATTATTGAAAA
Organism: Dendrobium catenatum; assembly: GCF_001605985.2. Lineage (NCBI taxonomy): Eukaryota > Viridiplantae > Streptophyta > Magnoliopsida > Asparagales > Orchidaceae > Dendrobium > Dendrobium catenatum. The sequence goes on from NW_021318693.1 coordinate 378,951, forward strand.
GAGAGGCAGAGTAAAGCTCACTTACAACTAGTAAAACAACTTTTGTAAGAGGAATAACAAATGAAAAAGCCCCATAAGATTTTCATTCTCTTCTCCTCTCTTCTTTATATCTTCTCTCTCTCTCTCCACTACATGGGGTCGGCAACATGGATCTTTTTTCTCCATTGTGTCCTATTAAAAGTTAAATTTTCATTTAAATCTAATAAAAAATATCATTTCTAATATTTTATAAACAAGTTTTTTTAGGACTACCTCTACCTTTCTTAACATAAGTCAAATCTAATACCTCTACTTTCCTAACCAGGTTATCAGAAGGCTGTCGTTTTATGTGACCAAACCATCTAAGGTGAATATCTCTAATATTATCTTCCACTTGGGCTATTCCAACCTTTTTATGTATATGCTCATTTCGTATCCTAACTCTAAGGGTAAAGCCACTCATCCGCCTAAGCATCCTCATCTCTAAAACACTCAACTTAGTATTATGCTTCTATTTTAATAGCCAACATTTGGCACCATAAAGTGTTGCAGGTCTCACCACCATCATATAGAATTTTCCCTTAAGTTTGAGGGGGGCTTTTCTTTTACACAACAAGCCCGATGCATTCCTCCATTTCAAACATATAACTTGAATTTTACTAATAATATCCCCAACTATTTCACCATCACTTTGACCCTTAGATCCAAGATATCTAAAATGTGTACTCTTATTAATTACTTTATCACCCAAAGTCTCAATCCCCTCACTAGGTCTATTACTACTAAAATTACACTCCATATATTCAATTTTAGATCTACACAAGAGAAAACCTTTACACTCTAAGGTTAACCTTCATAATTCAAGTTTACCTTCAACTCCCTCTCTAGTCTTATCAACAAGAAGAATATCATCACCAAATAGTATAGACCTAGGTACACCCTCTTGCAAATGTCTAGTGATAACATCCCTCATAAAAGAAAAAAGATATGAGCTTAAGGATGATCCTTGATGTAATCCAATTAAAATAGGAAAATACTTGGTCAAACCACATTGTGTTTGAACAAAAGTAATAGCTCATGCATACATACCTTTAATGATTTGAATATAAGTATTATTAAATCCTTTCTTTTCGAGAATGCTCTATAGCACTTCTCTTGAAACTTTATCAAATGATTTCTCTAAATCAATAAATATCATATGTTGAACCTCCTTATTCTATCTCTATATTTCTCCATCAAACCTCTCAATAAATGTTTGGCTTCCATAGTAGACCTACCTGGGATGAATATAAATTGATTTTGAGAAGCATTAGTATCACGCTGCAACCTAAACTCCATAACTCACTCCCATAATTTTAAAGTTTGACACATTAACTTAATTCTACTATAATTCACACAATCTAGCTTGTGCATCACCTTTATTCTCAAAAATAGGAATTAGCACACTCATTCTCCATTCATCTAACATCTTTTTAGTCTTCAAAATAGTATTAAAAATTTTACTAAGCCAAGAAATTCCTTCATCTCCTAAGCATTTCCACACTAGTATTGGAATATTATTAGGTCCAACACCTTTTCCACACTTCGTTTTCCTTAAAGCCACACTAACCTTTATTTTACTAATACACCAATAAAAATAGAAATCTTAATTTTCATTTAGGGTGCTAAGATTAGTAAAGTCAATCATATTTTCACATTCTTCATTAAAAAAGTTTATCAAAATATCTCTTCCACCTTTATTGAATATCATCTTCTAAGAAAAGTACTTTTTGATCTTCATCCTTAATATCCTTCACTTGAACTAAATCCATACTACTCCTATCTCTTTATTCGGCTAACTTATACATATATCTTTCTCATTCTTTTGTATCTAATCTATTATATAAATCATTAAAAGCTAAGATCATTACATAGCATATTACTTTGCTATATTACTTTCATGCCTCTTTATATCTTTCCCAATTATCAAAATTTTTACATCTAAATCAATTCTATAACAAATCTTCTTATTTTTATCTTTTCTTGCATATTTGGATTCCACCACAAACTATTTTTACTATTAGTTGCTTTCCCTTTGATACTCTAAGCATATATTTTGCAATATTCTTAATATCACTAGCCATATTTTTTCAACCAACATTAGCATCCTCATGCACAGATAAAATCTTAAGATCTAAAATTTTATTCTCAAAAATATTTTTGTTAATATTTTTTAAATGCCCCATCTAATCCTAGAATATCATTTTGCTTTATTTTTATTTTCTACCTCTTTATCTTAAATTCAAAAACTAATAATCGATATTGGGTACATAAATTTTTACATAAAATAAATTTATAATCTTTGCAATCTAAATGATCTAATTTTATCATAAGAAAATAATTAATCTGAGTTTTACTATATCCATTTTTATAAATGATGATATGCTCATCTCTTTTCTTTAAAAAAGTATTAGCAATTAAAAAATTATAAGCTAAAGAAAAACCTAATATAGTATTACCACCTTCATTTGTCGTTCTAAACCCTTGGCCATCATGAATGCTTTTAAAATCATCTACCACTCTACTAACATGTCCACTTAAATATTCTCCAATAAAAACTCTTTCTTCAAGAGGTATCTTTTGTATTAATTCTTCTAAGTTATTTCAAAATTTTAATTTTGAACCCATATCCAAACCTACTTGAGGAGCATAAGCACTTATAATATTAACAATCCTATCCTCAATAACAATCTTTAAAGTTATAATACTAACACCAATTCTATTAATTTTTATAGTATTATCCTTCAAACTCTTAGCTATAATCACACCTATAGCATTTCTAGTATGACTTTTACCCAAATACCAATGTTTAAAACCTAAACATTCAATCTCGTTTGTCTTCTCTCCAGTCTATTTAATTTTCTAAATGCACAAAATATTTATCTTCTTATGGATCATAATATATATTAATTACATTAATTTTTCTGTAAGGAAACTTATATTCCAAGTTCCTATCCTAAATTTAGTTTTATGGACTAGCTTTTTTTCATACATCCGTCCTTGATGTGGGAACCCTTACCTATTTAACATTGAACACAGGTACTGGTACAACATCCCTTACACACTTATAGTGAGAGATATTTATATTAAATAAATCAAAAACCTAATTAAGGGCCTAGAGCCATGGTGCTCTAGGCCTAGAGTCATAGCACTGAATAGATAGCTTAATGCCTTCATGATAACCTAAAGAATTGTGAAAATTATTTATGGCTATTTTAATCCCTAAACAGTGCTTAGATTTTTTATATAAATTATATAAAAATCCCACTTAATATATATAATTATATGTATCGAATCAAGTAATATGTGATATAGCAGAATATCAATCCCATGAGGAAGAATGTTTACTTGCAAATAATAGTATTATATACTTCAACTATAATAATTATCCCACAATAAAAATATGTTTTGGTAGAGATTCAACTACTTAATTTAAAATAACAAATAATTAAATGAAATACTATTTATATTAAATATTTTGGATTATCAGAATGTAAGTACAATTTTTTTCCTCACGATTATCTTTTATATTGATTCTGTTCAGAGCATATGCATCATTAGCCTCTTAGTCAAGCATGTAGCGATAAAAGACAAATTAAACCTTCCAACATCAATACCACTCTAAACTCTTATAGTCAGTTACCTTATGAAAATCTTATAAGCGTAAGTAAATCATGTACTGCCAAAATCCCCTCATGATAATTCATCTATATAAATTTGATATATTATAAGAACTATGATTATGCTTACTTCATATCAATCCAATATATTTGGTTGTACTTACTTTCCTATTCCTAGGCTCCACATAATACATGATATTAACTACATATATGGACACTATAAGTATTAAATAAATATATTATATATTGAAAATGTCATAAAGTTATTGATTATGAAAATTCATTAGCCACATTCTATTTACACCTTCAATCCAAAACTTAAGAATTTTGTCAGATATGAAGTACAAGTGGAACAAATTCATTTTTCTTAATTTCACACCAAAAAAAAAGTATATAAGAAAGATATCACCAGATAGATTTAATGATCTCCTCTACACTCCTTCTTTAACTTACAGAATTGCTTCCACAAACACAAGCTAAACACTCTAAAAGAATGTATATAGTACATCTCTAAATTCTCTTACTTGTCACTCCTAAGAAAAAATCAAAGAAGCACTATGAAGATTGAAATGAAATATGTGATTGAACTCTCTTACTAAAATTAGAAATGGATTATTTATAAAAAATATATAGAAAATTGATTATGATGCCACGGTACTCAAGACACTTGCACCGTAACACCCATAAAATGAACCAACGCTACAAGATAAAGAGTTTCCTCTATTCCAGCACTTGCTAATATGGACCTGTTGTTTAATGAATCAACGTGTCGCTTCTCTGGCAGATCTTGGCCTAAATAGTTATAACTGTAGCATCTTCATGTTACTCACAAGTTGGCACTGCAACATTCATGTAACACTCCCCTTAGCTTGGCGGTGCTGGAATTTGGTGTCATGGAACTATATATGTGATGCCCCAAAATCTAAATTAGATGAATTATTCTTTTTTCTTTTAATCAAGAACACTAGAGCTGTCTAATATCATCTATTAGTATTAAATAATAAATCATATTCTATAATTTAAAATATTAATGCACATATTTATATTTATACCCAAAAATTATATACACTACTCAAGATTTATATTATCATACAATTACTCTGTTCTGAGTATAAAAGAATAACTAAAAGAAATAGAATATGAAGAATCCTAACTAGTCTCACACCCTTATTCGTATTTGCTGACCTGAAATCATTTAACCACATATAATGAGCTTAAAATACCCAGCAGATCATCAAAACCTACAATTGAAATCAAAGCATGCCAAATGAGTAATATGCATGTCAACAGTTAAATCTGAGTAGTTATATCCATATAATCATTGAATCAGTGTATAAATAATAAATCTCAAATATAGTAATAGTAGAATCTATAAAAAATAAATAACTACAATATAAAAGCTAATAAATTTATAAACCAATATGAGTGTCAAATCTATAAAGTAACCATCATATCAGTAATACCAATCAATATAAAAATTATATAAAATATTAAATTAAAATATTAGTAATAACTGTCAAAATCAAATCAATGTAATAAAATCATATAGGAATATACACATGTTATCTGAGCATTCTATTTCACATGCTCAGTATATCACATACTTAATGAATCAGTATAATCAAATAGTATTAGTATCTACATCAGTAACAACAAGAATCTAGTGGTTGGAGTAGTACAATAATGTGATAACAGTAAATGTATATATTAACAATAAACCTTAAAATAATAAGAAAAATATCTCAAGAATATGCATTTAAGTAGTCACACTAAACAAGTAAGAAGTCCTTGCTATCACAGTGTTTTTTAGTGTTAGTATCAATATTATTAAATAATTGGCTCAGTAAATAGAGTCATCACTCTTTAAATGTCGGCATAGTAATGATCTCCTTATAACTCCTAATCAGTATATCATGTGAGTTAGTATAGGATAACACCAAACCATAGTATTTAAAGGTAAGCCCATCGGCCCACCATCCTATATAGGTCAACTAGTCTCCAACCAATGGGTCCACCAGTCTTTCTTTATTTGTTTCACACATGCACATTATTATCACAATATTATAACAGTAATAACGACTAGCTATTACTCAAACAATATCCACATCCATTTTTAATACATTATAATAAATAATACATAATTGAGCTTAATTAAGAAGATGTCAAAAAATGTCATAAAGGTAGACAACAAAGAATCCTATTAGGCAAATATATATATTAAAAAAAAACAAATTACCAAGGATTATATAAAATGATATTTTAAGACTTTTATTATACTAGAATACTATTTTTAGATGTCAAAATAATTTTTTTGGTAGACAAAATTTATTGTATTTTTAAAATCACCATATGAAAAATCTCAAATAAAAACTTAAAATGTGCATAATTTTAATATCTATAATATATAAAAAGTTAAGCGGCTAAATTTTTTTGATACAATGTTATTCACATTTTAATAACAAAAACAAAAATTTGATAAAAAAATGTAAAAAAATGCAAAATCTTTAAAATTAAAATAGGGTAAAGGTTCCATACAGCGAGACTAATAAATATCCCAACTGGCTCAATTGACAAAAATTGCTTTTCGTCCTCCAAATCTTAACTTTTATTATCCTTACTCCTCTCATTTCTCTCTCTTTCTCTAAAACAACTATGTTAGTCAAAATCAATTAAAGGAAAAACCATTTAAAAGCTACTTAATTAGAGAAATTAGATATTTTTTAAAATAATAATTTAAATTATATTATTTATTTAATTAATTTCTTTTTTTTTAATATTGATTAAATTGGTTTGCAAAAAGACACTAATGGTCATAAAATTCTCACTTGTATCGACATGTACCATTCCTTAAGGATTTTCATCGGTGCCCAAAAATTATGAAAAAAATTTGTGTAAGTAAAATATTACAATCAAAATACTATAGTAAAGACGGTTTGTATTTTGGAGTTATAATGACTCCAAAAAAATTAGTAAAGTCAAAATACGGGCTATTCCAATATAGACATAGACTGGGCTTTTGTAGTGCTAACTCTGATATTACAGCACTATCAAATAGAGACTGGGTGTCACCGTGTCCATATTTGAGTGCTTTGAAGGTGTCAATATTGGCACCACAAAGGTATAGTCAGACATCATAGTGTGTACCATACTTAAAATTTTTTCCTATTTTCTATATTTTTTACACAAACACAACTAAAATAATATGTTTTTATTAATAAATTAAAGAAAATATAATATTATTTATATTTATCAAATTCTCCTCAACTTTAACTCTTTCTTGTCCTCAAGCAAATAAAAGTTTATAAGTCTAATTAAGTGATTAACCAAAATAAATAGTGATAATTTAAAATTACTAATATATAATATAATACATCACTATCTATAATTAGTAAAAAAAGAAACAAAGCTATACTTTAGTTTGAAAAAGTATAAATAATTAAACTTAATCAATCATTCTTATTTTTTACTTATTTTGAAATTATAGGTTATAGATTTAATCATCAAATTTTGAATGTTGAAGTGAATAATGTAGTTTTAAAAATTGGATATGGATAGAGATAAAATTATACATTCATTAGTTCACCATCCCTTATATTAGCTCAATCATCTTATCCTTTATAGTTTTGGTACAAGATAGTATTTCAAATCTTAAGATTTTACTGATACCAATTTTTGTATGTACTCATCTTTTTCTTTTAATATTTTTCATTTCATTTTGTTTTTAAGAACTATTTATAGTTCTTTTTCTTTTTCTTTTGTGGGATACATAATTAATGATTTTGAATATCTTCTTCTACTTTAGGATTCTCAAACAATCTTAATAATTATAATGTACAAACTTGATGAGATTACTAATTCCATCTTCATATTAGCTATAATTTCAAATTGTAATCAAATTTTATCTAATTTTTAATGCTAATTATTCATCTTAGAAATTTAAAAGTTAAATTCATAAAGGTATAGCTTATAAATTAAAATTAGAATAACAGCTCAAATGGTTAAATGAGTTAAGTATTAGTTTTTCTAGCCTATGAAGTATTAACATAGTTCATTCAAACTAAGATCTAGGGTTTTATTATTATCTTAAATTTTTTTTATTTTTTATTATAATTTATAAGGGTTAATTAATAATCAGTAATCGCATGACAATAATAATTTTAGTATGGAGGGAATTTACTAATATATAAATAATACTTAAACAAACATTAAAAACACATTCTTTCATATGAGTGATAAAAAGTGCATAAAATATGTGTTAAAAATAAAAAATGACATTACATTAACATACCATAATATAGTTACATGATATCTAGTGTACATGTCGCCCAACATTATTCAACAATGACTCGCAAAGTCAATATTTTCAATTAAGTATAATTACATAAGATAATGTCTATATATCATTTCCTTTTTTTCTACACAATAATAAAGTAGAAAAACAACAAGAAAAAAAAAATACATACACAACCTTAAGAATTCTTCACTACTCTTATCACATAGTTTCAATCTATACCCAGTGAGTTTGATAGTTTGCAATGTTTTCTTATCCTCTATACATATGACATAATTAAGAAAAATTTTAATGATAGTGAAAGGGCCAATCCATCCATATTTGATTTTTTCATGGCAATACTTTTTCTTATAATCAAATAGACACATATCATGTACAAGAAAGAAATCATTCAAGAAAACACTACCACCATGCATCTTCCTTATTTTTGCCAAGTACTTCCTCTTATTTTCATGCAACTCCTCTTTGAATTCAATCAACTTAATAATAATGGTAGAACTTTGCATGTAGAGAAGTGAATAAGAATCCTCATACATGGTATGATTTTCAATTTAATTCTTTAAAGAAGAAGATGTATGCTTTATTCTACCCATTGCTTAGCCTTTTGATTTCTAAGAGAAGAAAGAGTAATTCTCACTCAAGAGTAGGTCAGAACTAAGAATTAAACTTCCTCCAAATTTGCTTTATAGATTTTAGCAAAAGGGGAGTTTGAAAATTTTGAAATTTTAATCATTATGGCTAATCGGGGCACTGCGTCATTTGAAAGTATGGTATCGTGGCACTCCGTTCTTCTATCTCAAAGATTTTTTTATGCAAACTAATATAAAAATAACTTAAAAGATAGGGTTTCCTCCATAAAAGTGCTATGTTTATAGTCTTCAGCCATATTGGATAACTAATATGACCTAAGGTTGGGTTTCCTCCCATGAAGCACTAAGTTTATAGTCTTCAGTTAGATTTGCCTAGATTATTCATTTTGCAAAGGTGCATAATTGCTAAAATTTAATTGGGTCCCATTGGTATCTCTTTCCTTCTTTTTAGAATTAACTTTAGTGTTACTAAGAAGAGATCTACTAGGTGTACTACTCACAGAAAGTGTAAGCTGATTTAGTTATATTTCCTAATTTTTAATTGAAGTAGCTTGGCTTTGTAATTGAGTTCCCAATTGTATGATTGCATCTTCTAAAAGTGTTTTTCTAGTTCCATATTGAGTACTTTGATTAAATCTAGGAGGATATGCTAGTCTTGGATTGTTGTTAACTTGATTTTGATTATTCCAATTTTTTTGGTTATTTTGACCAAAATTCTATTGATTTACACCATTATTATTTGACCAACAAAAATTTTGGTGATTCATCCAATCTGGATTCTATGTATTTGAGTAGGGATTATTTTGTCTTCATATAAAATTATCATTTCAATCCCTAAGATATCTTCTTCTTCCTTTAAGTTTTTATCTTCTAAATATAAAGATGATTAGAATTTAAGTCTAAAGTGCTCAACTTCTTTAATAATGCTATAACTTTGCAGTCATAATAGATAAAGAATCATTTTCATAGACTCCTACCACTCTCTTAAGATTCACCCTATCAAGGGTCACTATAAAGTATTCATTGTCATATCTTCAATTAAATCATGAGCATCTTCAAAAGGTTTTGACATAAAAGAACCTCCAACTACAACATCAATGATGACTTTAAGGGATCCTACCAATCCATTGTAAAAATTTTGAATTACCAACCAATATGGTAAGGCATGGTGAGGGCACTTTCTAAGCATCTCCTTGAATCTCTCCCCAACTATAATAAATAAATTCTCCTTCTAATTGAGTAAAAGAAGTAATTTTATTTATAAGCTTAGAAATCTTAGAAGGTGGGAAATACTTTCCTAGAAATTTGTGGGCTAACTCATACCATATAGAAATAGAGCCTAGATGTAAAGACTTTAACCACATTTTTTCCCTTATCTCTTAAAATAATGGGAACAATATAAGCCTAATGGCATCATCACTAACATCATTTTACTTAAAACTAAAAGCATCTTAAGATAGAAAATTCATCCAAATAATTAGAAACATGTGCAACTAAAGTAGATAGCAATGAGCATACATTAAAATTAGAAGTTGCAAGTTTTAAAGTGTGAACCAGTTCTTAAAAGAAAAAATCCATGCACTTAAATAAAATAAAACACTACCTACACTGACACAATGGTATAACCCCATATATCTGTATCCATTATATACCCCCAGGAAGAGGCACAACCCCCAGCCCAGCATAAACTATTAAATATGTTCCCTAGGGTTAGGTGTCATTCATGTGGCATGCTAGGTTACATAGCCCCACACCAACATAATACACAATATGAAACATCTAGTGTGGAGGCCCAAATCACATGCACCATAATATCGCATGCAAGCAAATCATACATCAAGGCATAAGGTGGAACCGGAACTCACTTGGGTTTCCAAATCTAATATCTCATTAGCTTTATAGAGTGTTTTCATAAAAGGCCTAGTGAGAGCATGTGATACCTGGACAGTAGGTGCTCAAGGCACATGATAAAAATTTTTAACCAGTTCATTAAGCTAGAGGCCAGGTCAGGAAGTAAGGTCACGTTTGGAGACAACGCCACCAGAAAAGTAGTGGGCTCAGGTATAATTAGAAACTCAAAGAATTTCAAAATTGAGATTATTTTATTTGTAGATGGGTTAAAGCATAATTAACTTAGTGTTATCTAGTTTTGTGATGAAGGGTTTGATATCAAATTTCTATCCATAAATTACGTGATTGGTTTTAATGGTAAATTTGTGTTAGGAAAAAAAAGAATAAAAAATGTCTATATGCTTCATTTAAATTACATTACACAATTTAATTCTCTGTGTTTGAAAAGTACTATTGATGAATCCTGGTAATGGCATTGGAGACTATGTCATGTAAGCATGAAGACCGTTTGGAAGATTACTTAGAAAGACATAATTTGAGGCATACCTAAGTTAGATTTCACTAAGGACCACTTGTATGATGCATGAAAATTAGGAAAGAAAATTAAGTCTTTATTTCATTCAATCAAGGACATCATCACCTCTAGGCTACTAAAAATTATTTATATTGATATGTTTGAACCTGTTAGTATAGGCAGTCTAAGAGAGAAAACATATAGTTTTTTTTTTGTTAAGTATTATTCTTGATTCACTTGGGTTATATTCCTAGCATAAAAGAAAGAATTATTTGAAGAACATAGAACCTTCTCCACCTAGATATAGAGGAAATTAAGATGTAAGATATTGGCTGTTCATTGTGATTAGGTGTACAGTTTGAAATTGATATGTTTAATTCTTTTTGTAAGGATGTAGGGACATATCTTTTCTTCCCCTACGACCTCTGAGCATAATGGAAAAACTAAGAGGAAAAGTAGTGTTACAACTTATATTTTATAATTATGTTATCATATCATGTGTGTTTTTGATGATTCCAACATATTATTGTATTGACTACAATTTTTCCTAATATATTGGAAATATTGATTTTATTATTTTATGTGTACTAACATTTCAAGAAAATCATACTCTAGCCTGCTGAAGACTTCAAGTTAGATTAGATTAAGATTTTTAGTTTCTGAAGTATATACTTTGCATACTTTTCTTAAGTTTGAGAGAGTGTGATTATAATTGGGTAACTGAGCACCCACACACACTGTGAGAGTGTAAAAATTTGTAATTTTTAAAACTAATCATAGTGTACAATTTTATATCATACGATGTATGATTTTAGATCATACGAGATGATTGGATCTAAGGGTTCCTCTAGAAAACAGTTAATCGAACCATGCTAGGAAAATTTTCTAAGTCTTGTTCATACTGTATGAAGTTACCTTTGTATATATGACTTTCAGAGTATGAAATAGATATGTATAAGTTTGTCCCATTGAATTCCTAAATTTTTCTAAACTATTCATACTGTGTGATCTTAAGTTCATATGGATGACATCCAGAGTACGAAATAGTTACGTATCTTTTCGTCTATACGAATAGGTAAAATTTTTATAATATTCATACTATATGATCCTAGGATTGTATAGATAATTTATAGAGTACAAAATGATTGCATCTATTTTCATACCAAATAAAACATGGTTTAATAAAAACATATCATACTGCATGATATGGATTTCATACAGTATATTATCAAGAGTATGAAATTGGTTTGTACTGAGTCATACCGGATGAATCTCTTCCATTTTTGAATTGATCGTATTGTATGATGTTAGTTCATACATAGGTCAATAATAGTACAAAATCTATTCATACTGGATCGTACGAGCAAATTTTGAATTGTTTATACATATGATCATCGATCGTACTCTATGATCATTGATCGTATTGTATGATTGTGGATGGTCAAATTGAAAATTATAATTTTCTGGACAATTTTTCATCCTTTCATATATAAGGTCCTAAAAACTAATAGTAAAAAGATTCCTTCTTCGTGTTTTCTTTGAAAGCAAGTGTGAGTGTTGTGGGAAACTATTTGAGAGTTTGGAGAGAGTTCTTGCAAGTGGAATTTGTGAACGATTCACAAGGTTGCCCACATGTGAGGATCTCTTTGTAGTTTTGTTGAACCTCTTTTTTACTTCTTTGAAGTTGCTCGAAAGAAGAAATTTACAAAATATCTAGTTCTCTACTGACACCAGGAGGGTGTGAAAGTATGACGGTTATCCACCAACACCAAAATGGTGTGAAAGGATGATGGTTCTATGTCAAAACTAAGTGGGTATGAAAGGACGATGGTTCTTAGCTGACACTTAGAGAGTATAAAAGGATGATGATACTCTGCCACACTAGGGATTAGTGGAAGAGAGGTATTTTATAAAGGCTTCTTCTCTTTACTATGGGAGATAAAGGAGAGTAACTTTGGCAATAGTGCAATACCTGAAGAGGGAGTTTTTAGGGAGTGGACGTAGGTCTAGTTAGACTGAACCACTATAAATTTCTATATTTTTTATTACATTTTTATTTTTATTTTTATTTATACATTTTAATTTTTGTGGTTGAAAGGTTTTCAGTTTGATTAAAATTTTTATTGTGCTAAAAAATATGAAATGCTTTTTTTTAAAATTTCCTAGCAGGTTTTTAAAATAACTAATTCCCCCCCCCCCCCTTCTTAGTTAGCATCGGGACAATTGCTTTAGGTCTAACAATTTTTAAAGTCTTTTAAGTGGTATCAGAGCTTACTTTCAAAAATTAAGGTTTAGACAACTTGTTAAAAATGATCATGGCTACTTTTGGAAACCTTAACACACTTAAAGGGTACAAAATTAGACCCCCATTATTTGATAACTTCCCTTTCGATTTTTGAAAAACACGTATGTCTAGTTTTTTTTAATATCTTGACTATCACATATGGATTTTAGTACATGAAGGATACACTAGGCCAACTAGACTTATAGATGGCATTAGAATTGAAATATTATTTTCTGACTGGATTGTAAAAGAAAAAGACTTAGCTCAATTAAATGTTAAATATTTAAATTGAAATATTATTTTCTGGTTGGATTATAAAAGAAAAAGACTTAGCTCAGTTAAACGTTAAATGTTTAAATAGTTTTTTTTGTGCACTTAAATCTGAAGATTATATATGTATCTGTACCTATAAAAGTGTAAAAGAAATTTAGGATAAACTTTATATCACAAACAAAGGGATTAACAAAGTGAAATAATCTAGATTGACATTTTGCTACATGACTATGAACTGTTTCACATGAAAGCAAATGAATCAATCACTGACATATATGCATATTTCACTTAAATAGTCACCTAATTGCATGCTTTAGGTATGGAACTAATAAATGTTGAGAAAGTAAATAAGATTCTTTATTGTTTGCCTACTATTTATGATGCAAAGATTACTGCTATAATGAAATCAAAAGATTTAAATATTTATTCTATTGACAATCTTCTTAGATCACTAATTACTTATGAACAAAAGAGTGACTCAAAGATAGATTGATGCAAATGAGAAGCGAAAGAAGAAGAATAAAATATTAAAAGTGGATGACTCAAAGAGTGATCAGTCTTAGCCTAAGGATGAAGATGACATTGCCTTGATGGCAAGGCAATTCAAGAGTTTTCTAAAAATGAAAAAAAGAAGACGTCAGTAGTAGAATAAAGGTAAGTTCCACAAAAATACCAAGGCTTCTAAAGATGTTATTTTCTATGAATGCAGGAAGCCTTTACACATCAAATTTGAATGCCTATATCTTAAAGCCAATCCTAACAAGAAGAAGGTGGAGGACAAAACAAATGTGAGGAAGGGTAAGAGGAGATTATAGAGAGCATTTTGGGTGTACTCAGCTTTGGATTCCTTAGAATAAAAGCAGAGGAGAAAGTCACCAACATATATTTGATGGCTAACAAGCTTGATCAGTCAGATCAAGAAGAGGTATGTGACTTAACCTATGAAGAGTTATTTGTTATTTTGGAAAAACTTCATATTGCATATAGAAAACTAAAAAAGATGCATGCTAGATTAAATTTATATTTTTTTAGAATTACAAAAAGAGCATGAAATCCTTAGGAAATATCACATACAATTGATAGCAACCACATGAAATTATTGGATGAGTTTGATGAATTGAACAAACAACATTAACTATTAAAATCATACCATACTAAAATTAAATTTTTTTTTTAAAACATTTATGGATGAATCTGATAGTATATAAAATTATTTGAAAGTTAATAATGCTGTGTTAGAAAGTACAAACTCATTTTTTAAAGCTCAATTGAAAGAACTTGAGGAAAATAGGATTCCACCAACACCTAAATAATCTTTCAATCCTGTTAAGAAGCCTAACATTTTAAAACTTAGGAAAAAAAAATTATTCATATAGATTGATAAATCATTTTCCTGAAGTCAAATATTTTTCCTGTGGAATGATTGACTATATATCTCATATTTGCACTATTCATAGTAAATCATATCTAGTGTGGAGATCAAAGATGAATTAAATAAAGCAAAACAAATATGCATCTAGATTAATTTTGTCAAGAGGAAAACCAAAACTTGTTTGGGTTCCTAAGACTAACTTTTGATTATCTTATAGAAACACTCTCATATAAGACCTTATGAGAGCATTTGGTACCTGGATAGCAGATATTCGAAGCATATGACTAGAGACACTACACAATTCATATCACTGGAAGCCAAGAATGGAGGCAAGGTTACACTAGGAGACAATACCACTAAAAAAGTGGTTGGTACAGGTATGATTAGAAATCTAAATAATTTTTTTGTTGAGAATATTTTACTTGTATAAGGCTTAAAGCATAATCTGTTGAGTATTAATCAGCTGTGTGATAAGGGTTATAATATAAAATTTTATCTCACTAGTTACATAATAAGCCAAAATGGAATTGATTTTTTGAATGAAATTAGGGTAAATAATATGTTCATGCTTGATTTGAATTGCATTAAAAATCCTAATACTTTTTGTCTAAAAATAATTTCTAATGAATCATGGTTATGGCATAGAAGACTTGGTCATGCTAGCATGAAAAATATTAGAAAATTTACCCAAAAAGAATTTGTTTGAGGAATATATAAACTAGACTTTTCTAAGGATCACTTGTGTGATGAATGTCAACTAGGAAAATAGGTGAAGTCCTCCTTTCATTCCATTAAAAATCTTAGAACAAGCAAACTATTAAAACTTATTCACATAGATCTTTTTAGACCGATTAAAACTATAAGTCTAGGAGATAAAGTATTTAAATTTGTAATTATTGATGATTTTCTAGATTCACTTGGTTTAAATTTTTATTTCATAAGAGTAATCATTTAAGGAATTTAGAAGTTTTTCAGTATGGATTTAAAGAAAATATGGATGTGAGATTTTATCAATTCAAAGTGACCATGGAGGTCAATTTGAAAATGAAAAATTTGAAGATTTTTGTAAAGAGAAAGAATTGATCATGAGTTTTTAGCACCTAGGACCCTCAGCAAGATGGGGTAGTTGAAAGAAAAATGGAACATTAATTGAAGTCGTTAGAGCTATATTGGCAGAATATTCACTTCCAAAATATTTTTGGGCTGAAGCGCTCAATACAGCTTGTTATGTTCTGAATATGGTGAATATTAAATCCAAATTAAATAAGACACCCTATGAATTCTTAAGGAGAGAACACTAAATTTATCATATTTGCATGTTTTTGGATGTAAGGTGTTCATTCATAATAATTGAAAAACTCCTTTAGAAAAAATTTAATCCAAAATCCAATGAAGGAATTTTTCTTGGATACACTAGTGTTGAAAAATCTTAAAGAGTTTTTTATAAGAAGACTTTGGTAGTTGAGGAAACCACAAATATTGTGTTTGATAAATCTGGCATTTTGGAAGAGCCAAGGTTGGAAGATGATCATATTGAGATTAACTCCTAAGGAATTAAAAAAATAGATTTGGAAAAAAATGTTGTGGAAAAAGAAAACCCTTTGCCTAGGGAATGAAAATTTTCAAAAAATCACTCTAAGGAATTTATTTTATGTGAACCTAGTGAGGGTGTTAGGACTAGGCATGGACTTAACTAAGAGATGAACCATTCTACCTTTATATTGATGGTTGAACCCATAAATATAAATCAAGAAATTTTGGATGAATTTTAGATTTTGGCCATGCAAGAAGAATTGAATCAATTTGTAAGAAATGATGTTTGAGATTTAACTGAAAGGCCATAGGATCAAAGTGTTGTTGGAAATAAATGGGTATTCAAAAATAAAATGGATTATTTAGGAGTTGTGATTAGAAATAAGACAAGATTGGTGGCCAATGGGTATAATAAAATAGAAGGTATTGATTTTAAAGAGACTTTTACCTTTGTTGCAAGACTTGAAATAATTAGGGTTTTATTAACCTTTACCTATTTTAAAGGTTTAAATTATACCAAATATATGCTAAGAGTGTTGAAACTAGTTGAGTATGAATTAGGTTGTTAGACCTAAACTTATGTCCCAAACGGCTAACCAAGCGGGGGTGAATTGGTAATTTAAAATTTTACCTCCTTTTAAACCGATTAAAATTTTATGAAATTTTAAAATAATTTTTTAAATAACAGATAAACAAAATAATTAAGTAGAAAAATAGTGGAAAATAAAAGACACAAGATTTATAGTGGTTCGGTTAAACACGACCTACATCCACTCCCTGAAGTCTCCCACTTCAGGTATTGCACTATTACCACAAGTGTCTCTACTTTTTCCCCCAAAGCAAGGTGGAGAAGCCTTCACAAAACTCTCTTCCACCACTACCCGGTGCGGCAGAGAACCATCGTCCTTTTACACCCTCTAAGTGTTGGCAAAGAACCTTCGGTTGTTCACACTCTCCAAGTGTAGGTAGAGAACCTTCATCCTTTCACACTTCTCCAAGTGTAGGACGAGAACCCTTCGTCCTTTCACACTTCTCCAAGTGTAAGCAGAGAATCCTTCGGCTATTCACACTCCTCGAGTGTCAGCAGAGAACTAGATCTCCTTGATAGATCTTCTCACGAGAAATCTAGAAAGACAAGAGAAGAGAGTGAAGTGATCACAATTCACAAATGGATATCCTTACCTTTGAGTACCAATTGAATCCTTCACATTCCAGTAGTAAGAACTCTCCTTCAAACACTCTATCACACTATCTCCTTTAATCTCCCTTCAATTTGCATGAAGACCAGTAGATAAAAAGATTGCATTACAGTCTTAAGTGGACCTTTTATATGAAAAGATATGAAAAACAGTCCAAAAACTATAAATATTTAAATCTGTGCGTTCATGATCATCCTATATGATCTAATTTCGTACGTACGAACAGTGTAAAAACTATTGTGTATGATCTCAATGTACATGGGTACGAACTGATTTCAAACCCGATCATCATCCCGTATGATTATGGTTCATCCAGTACAAATTGTTATTTTCAAGTTGGGATGAAAAAGTAGAACGAATCACAAGTTCAAAGAATAGAGAACATCATCCAGGGACGAAGGATTCAATTTATCTGGACGAATAGTTTAAAATGAAATTCCATAGGGGATCGTCTAGGGACGAATTGGATATTTTGTCTAGATGAATAGTTCAAAATGAAATTGTAGAGGAGATCGTCCAGGGATGAGTGGGATATTTCATCTGGACGAATAGTTCAAAATGAAATTCCAGAGGACATCATCCATGGATGAATGTGATATTTCGTCTGGACGAACAGTTCAAAGTGAAAATCTAGAGGAGATCGTCTAGGGACGAATGGGATATTTCATCTTAACGAACAGTTCAAAATGAAAATCCAGAGGACATCGTCCAGGGACGAATGTGATATTTCATCTGGACGAACAAGACTTAAAAAAATTTTTCTCACCCTCTGTTCGTTCCATTGCTCTCCGAGGAGTATAACTGACCTGATCGTCCAGTACTAACTAGTTCGTCCTATATGATCAATATATTAAAATTGTGAAATTTTTAAACTCTCCCCCGATGTTTGTGCTAATTCACTTAATTACAATTATACTTTCTCAGACCCAGGTAAAAGAAAAATACAGACTCCAAGTTACAGAATATTATAAGAAAATCTTGATTTGAAGTCTTCAATAATCTCGAGTATGATTTTCGTGAAATGCTAGCACACACAAGAGCCAAAAATAATTTTTTCCAAAATGTGTTAGAAGAAAATAATAATATTTGGAATCATCAAAACATATAAGTTACAAGAATGTAAAACATGTAAAGCTAAGCAGCAACTTTCTCAACAAACTCCCAATTTTTAATAATGGCAAAATAATTATTGTTTGTATAATTTTCAAATTCCTAAGTTTCTCCTAAACTCCCCCTAAATAAATAAGCATGTGAGAATAAGGGGCATTATTGTTATATTTTTCATAATGATTTTTTAATTTTATTTTTTCATACTCATAAAAAAAATACGAACAAGTGTCAAATAATATTTAAAGAAAAATGACTATCAAATAATATTTCTCCCCCTTTTTGACAACAACAAAAAGAGAAGAAGAAAACAAACAAATACAAAAATGTAAGAAGTCATATGAAGAGCCTTTGATAATTGATCTTTTAAAGAGATTAAGTTATATTTGCAAATAAAATTAAATGTCATAAGAGAAATAGAAGGATTCATATGATTTAAGTATAGATATAACATAAATAAGAAAAAAATATCAAAATCATGAATCAGTTTAGACAATGAGAAAAGTAAAATTATTGCAAAGTAGATGAATGGAAAATTTGTATATTTTAAATTTCAATACTCAATAAAATTGCACAGGAGATTAATTTGAATTTAAAGATTAAAAGATTGAGGAAAGAGCATATACTTGTGGCGCTTTCGCATCTTTGCAATTTTTGTGGCACACTTTGTGCATCTTTTATTTATGGGCTTTTTTGTGTGCCTCTTTTTCAATTTACAAATCATTACACATTCTTTTGATTTTTTGTACATTGGTACATTTCCAAGTGTTTGCTTGATCTTTCTATAATCAATAATCTAAAATCTTAAATATCTCTAGGTACAATAATATTTATTTTAAAAAGAGAAATAAAGAATAAGAAAACATCAAATTTGCAATAATAATATTAAAAATTATGTTAGTCTAACAAGAAACATGAGATTGACACTCTTAACTAGATCAAGTTATAACACAACTTAAATTTTTAAAAAATTAGTTTTCTAATGAATTCAATTTTGTATTACAATTCAAAATATAGCACTAATTAGATCAATATTTTAAAGATGATCATATAGTCTAATACACATTTCTGAAAAGAAATAAAAAATTTTAAAACAAGATAGGATAACTTGTATTAATATCAATGGTAGAAGATAGTACATTGTGCATGGATGATATCAATACAAGGATATTCATGACATAAAAACATAAACACATGAAAACTAATAAATTACAATACATCACAAAAAAAAGATGAAAAAAAAAACATAAACACAAACATCACATAACATCATATCACATCAAGTCATCACATGTAGAGAAAAACATGAAAGAAGTACAATCATCACTCTGAAGGGCCTTGATCTGGAGGGGGAGGTTGGTTAAATATATTAAAATAGCTATTCATCATAGCTATATTCGTGTTGACCAATTCAAACTGACCTCTAACCCAACCCATATCATGCTGATATTGATAGTCCTACTGCTGAAGGTGAGTTTCAATCTGATCAAAACGTTGATCAAAATGACTCTCAAGATGATCAAATTGCTAAACCATATCTTGAAGGCTTTGTCTACCAGTATATGCAAGTGTAGGTGTAGCTCTTCTCCTATCCTCCTCAGAGTCACTACTTAGTACATGTGGATCTCTATAAAAGATCACTTGGAATGATCCATCATTATAGTAGATAGGCTCCTCTAGATTTTGAACAGGGTGAACTAGTTCATATGTCCTTTCCAAAATATAGGTCACAAGATGTCCTAAGGCTATATTCCTCTTTCTCTTGTAGGAGTCATGGCCAATCTCAGAAAGTCCGTACATATAGTCAATGATCTGTTGGACTTCCTCTATAGGTTGGTTAGTCATAATCAAATATGTCACTATAGAAAGAAGAGGATTAATATTTACTCGATCACCAGCTTTAGGAATAATGAAGGTACGAAGAACATGCTGGATGGATTGGGCATTTTGATTAAAAGTTAACACCCTAGGTAAATGAACTGCTCCTCCAAACCCTCTAATAAAATTATTTATTTCAGACCAGTCAAAGTTGGAGGAAGAGGTCAAAGTATAGGCTCTAATCTCTTGAGTCCTTAAGTTTAAAAATATCCCCATATTCATTTTTGTTATTTCAACATGCTTCTTAAAAACATAAGATCTAATCACACTCTGGTCAGAATTAAAAGACATGTTTGCAAAGAAATAGTGAAATGTTTTCTTGTTGTAGAAGTGGACTAAACTCAGAATAAGAGCAAATTGGGTACAAGAAAACAGTTCCATCACCATAAATGTGATTTGTTCTTGGAGAAGGACTCTAGAGAGGGTGATTTTTGTGGATACCAACCTTTGAAAAGACTCATCATTTTCTTTGAACAAAAAGTTCTCTCCTGAGTTTCTAGAGGAAGGTCCCATAGTTAGTTCCTTCGCTTGCCTAACTCTTTTGCTTGAACTAGCCATGAAGGTGTCCAAAAATATAATGGCTTTTTGTAATCATGTAAGTTA
Organism: Dendrobium catenatum; assembly: GCF_001605985.2. Taxonomy (NCBI): domain Eukaryota; kingdom Viridiplantae; phylum Streptophyta; class Magnoliopsida; order Asparagales; family Orchidaceae; genus Dendrobium; species Dendrobium catenatum. Next base: position 400,084 of record NW_021318693.1, read on the forward strand.
TGAGGCATCCTTTCGTATAGACTTTTGACTAAAATGATCGTACAGATGAACATGAGTTCATCCAGGATGATCAAATATTTAAGATCATTTTTATGACAGTTTGAAACACCCCCCACGTTGAATTGCCACGTGTTTGTATGTACGAACTGAAAGTTTATACTTACGATCAAAAACAAAGAAACTGATCTTATCTGTATAATCATCTACATATGTACATACGATTAAATGTATATCATCTGGACGATCGTCATAATTGTACAGATGAACTGTATTGAAAACTAAAAATTGCATACAAACCGATCGAATTAATAGTTAATACACTACACAAATCATCCCGTACAAAAATAAGTTCGTGCATACAATTGTCATGCTAAAATTTTCATACCGTAGCTCAAGAAAGAATAGAAATTTTGATGTGAAAAATATTTGTAACAGTCAAACAAGAAAAATAATTCAAAAACAATCACAAACAAAAAACTTAACAATGCATGGAAATACACAAAATTAGAAAATAAACAACACACAAATAAAAAATACATCAATGTTGCAAAAACATTCTAATTAAGCTTTCAAATCAATCACACCAAGCCTTGTTCTTAATGTACTGAAGGTATCAAAGGCTAGTGATTTTGTAAAAATATCTGCAAGTTGATTTTCAGTTGAAACATGAATGAGTTTATCTCCTTTGGATACATATCCCTTATGAAATGATGTCTGGTGTCTATATGTTTTGTTCTAAAATATTGAATAAGATTTTTAAAAATACAAATAGCACTAGTATTATCACCATAAATTGGAATAGTGCCTACTGTTAATCCTAAATCAATCAACTATTATTTCAACCAAAGTACTTGTGCCACACAACTTTTTAAGACAATTTATTCAACTTCAATAGTAGATAGGGCTACATAATTTTATTTTCTACTAGACCAAGAGACTAAATAATTTCTAATAAATTGACATGTTCCAAAAGTGCTCTTTCTATCAACCCTATAACCTGCGAAGTCCAAATCTGAATATCTAATTATTTCAAATAAAAAGCTATACTTAGGATACCAAATTATTAAGTTTTGAGTTCCCAAGAGATACCTTAAAATCCTTTTACTGCTGTCAAATGTGATTCTTTTGGATCTGATTGAAATCTAGCACATAAACAAACACTAAATATGATATCTGATCAGCTAGATGTCAAGTAGAGCAAAGATCCAATTATCTTCCTAAATTTCTTTTGATCAACAGATTTTCTCTTATGGTCTTTATCCAATTGAACTGAGGAACTCATAGGTGTACTAACAGGTTTAGCATTGTCTATTTCAAACTTTTTGAGGATGTCTTTAACATACTTAGACTAACTAAAAAAAGTACCATTCTCAATTTGCTTAATGCCAAAGCCTAGAAAGTAGTTCAAATCTTCCATTAGACTCATCTCAAATCCACTACTCATTATTTTAGAAAAATCATCACAAAGGTTTTTATTTGTAGTTCCAAAGATGATATCATCAACATAAATTTATACAATGAGTATATCCTCTCCTAATTTCTTTAAAAAGAGAGTTGTGTCCACACTTCCTTTTTCAAAAGATCTCTCAAGTAGGATGGTGCTCAACCTCTCATACCAAGCCCTAGGTGCCTATTTCAATCTGTATAATGTCTTTTTCAATTTTAAAATATGATTTGGGTGTTTAGAATTATCAAAGCCCAAAGGTTATTCCACATAAACATCCTCTTGAATTACCCCATTTTAAAAGGTACTTTTAACATCCATTTGATACAATTAAAATTCTTTAAAACATGCAAAGGCTAACAAAACCCTTATTGCTTCAAGTCTAGCTATAGGAGAAAAAGTCTCATCAAAATCAATCCCTTTAATCTAATTATACCCCTTAGCCACCAATCTAGCCTTATTTTTAATGACTACTCCTGAGTCATTCATTTTATTCTTGAATACCCATTTAGTTCCAACTACACTTTGATCTTTTATCCTAGCAGTTAATTCCTAAACTTTATTTCTTATAAATTGATTTAATTTTTCTTGCATAACTAATATCCAAAATTCATCCAAAAGTGCTTGATCTATATTTGTGGGTTCTATCATTGAAATAAAGGCTGAATGATTGACTTCTTTGTTAAGTCCACGCCTAGTCCTAACACCCTCACTAGGCTCACCTATAATCAATTTCTTTGGGTGGTTTTTAAAAAATCTCAAATCTCTAGGCAAAGGATTATCAATTTCCAAATTTTCATCCAAATTTATTTTCTCAATCTTTTGCGAGTTAATATATATCTCATCCTCTTCAACAATCGACTTTTTTTAAATATCATATTCATCAAATACAATATGTGTGGTCTCTTCAATTATCAAAGTTCTTTTATTGAATACTCTATAAGATTTTCCAACACTAGAGTATCCTAGAAAAATTCCTTCATCTGATTTTAGATCAAATTTTTTTAAGGCATATTTTTCATTGTTATGTATAAACACCATACATCCAAAGACATGCAAATGTGATAATTTAGGTGTTCTTCCCTTTAGTAACTCATAGGGTGTCTTATTCAAGTTTGATCTTACATTCACTCTATTTAGAACATAACATGATGTGTTAACTGCCTCAGCCCAAAAATATTTTGGAAGTGAATATTCTGCCAACATTGCTCGAGTGGCTTCTATTAATGTTCTATTTTTCCTTTCGACTACCCCATATTTGAGGGGTTCTAGGTGTTGAAAAATTGTGATCAATTCCTTTCTCCATACAAAAATCTTCAAATTTTTCATTTTCAAATTCTCCTCCATGAGCACTTTGAATTGTAATAATTTTACATCCTAGTCTCCTTTGAATCCACGTCAAAAATTCTCTAAACTTCTAAAAATGATTCACTCTTGTGATATAGAAATCTAACCCATGCGAATATAGAGTAATCATCCACAATTACAAATTCGTATAACTTCCTTTCTAGACTTATAGTTCCAACGTAGTCCAAAAAGATCCATATATAAAATTTTTAATGGTTTACTAGTTCTAAGGTCCTTATTGGACTAAAAAGAGGACTTCACCTATTTTCTTAATTGACATGCATCGCAAAGGTGATCCTTAGTAAAATCTAGTTTTGGTATACCTCTCACTAAGTTCTTTTGGGTGATCCTCCTAAAGTTTTTCATGCTAGAGTGATAAAGTCTCATATGCTAAAGCCATGACTCTAAGAAATAGTTTTTAAACAAAAAGCAGTATGAGTTTTGATACAATTCAAGTCTAGCATATACACATTATTTACCCTTATACTAGGGATGTCAACTTTTGACTTGACCCGAATCTCGACCTGGACCCGACCCGAAAAAATCCGGGTTTGGGTCAACCCGTTTGTGAAACAGGTCGGGTCCAGGTTCAGATTTTTGACCTGTTTAAAAAATGGGTCAGGTTTGGGTTGACCCGACAACCCGTGTGTCAACTCGAATTGACCTGTTCCACAAACTCGTTGCTCAGTTCACGTCCCCTCAGCTCGTCAAGTCGTGTCCGCGTCAAGTCCCACGAACTCACACGCGTCTAGCCCAGTGAGCCCGCATAGTTGTGGAGCAGCGGATCCCACATCTAGCACTCCAGTCAGACCAGCTCGCACTCGATAGTCGGCGTGTCAGCGGATGCCTTCATCCTGTAACCCGCGTCCAGCGTCCAACCTGACCAGCCATCTCGCGACCATGGCATCCAGCCTGACCCGGCATCCCGTGACCTCGGTGGATTGGGTGGATTCTACCTTCATCCCACACTAGCTTTGCTCTGCACTCAGCAGGTGTGCTTGCGAGTCACAACTTGACTCTGCCGCTGCCACTCGTGAAGTCACGATCCCGCACAACTGCACTCGGGTCGGGTTGGTTCAACTCGGCAACCCAAGCGGGTCGGGTATGGGTTGAAATGTTCGACCCGTTTGCAAAAATGGGTCAGGTTCGAGTTGACCCATTTAGATCTAGATCAGCTCGGGTTCGACTCGAACCCGACCCGTCGACCCGAATTGACTCCCCTACCTTATACCATTTAAAACATCATTACCATTCGGGCTTAATATGCAGCTACTAGAAAAAAAATTTACGTAATAACCTTTATCACATAGCTGACTAATACTCAAAAGATTATGTTTTAATCCTTCTACCAACAAAATATTTTCTATAAAAAGTTTTTCAAGTTTCTAATTATACCTGACCCTACCACCTTCCTTGTGGTGTTATCTCCAAGTGTAACCCTGAATCCACTTCTAGATTCCAACGATATGAATTATGCAGTATCTTCAATCATATGCTTTGAGCAACCGCTGTCCAGATACCATATGCTCTCTCAAGGCCTTGTGTGAGAGCGATCCTGCAAAAACATCAAATGTTAGACCTGGGAACCCAAACAAGTTTGGGTTCACCTTTTTGCAAATTATAAACAGATGCATATGTGATATTTCTATGTTTATGCATCTTAGGTCTCCACACCAAATATGTTTTCTTCTTCAATGTACAGGTGTGTGCTATATGTCAAAACAATCTACAATTAAAGCATTTTCATCTAGGAAATGGGTTTCATAATCTTCTATAGTTTTTCAGTCTATTCATGGATTGCATAAATTTAGGATACAAAATAAGATTCGTGAAATCTTCATGTATTGGGGTATCCTATTATCCTCGAGAGATTTTATCTTCAGTTTGTAAAATGAATTCATATCTTCCAATATACGATTTTATAATTAATTCGATAAATTTTGCTCTCAGATTCATCCTTATAATTTTTAAATTCTTTTTGAAGTTTTGCGTAAGATGATCTTAAGTTTTCATGGTTCTTATTCAAATCGTCAAACTCATCAAGTAATTTGATATGGTTGTTATCAATTAAAGCATGATCATTCCTAAGGATCTCATGTTCTCTTTGTAGGTCTTATATTTCTAAGTTCAGACTAGCATGCATTTTCTTTACCTTCCTTTATGCAACATGTATGCATTCAGAGACTTCTAAAACTTCATTGTATGTCAAGTCACATACCTCTTCTTGGTCTGACTGATCAAGATTATCACTTATCAAGCAAAGATTGGTGACTTCCTTTTCAGTCTCTAACGAGTCTGAAGCTGAGTCCGCCCAGAAAGCTCTTTGGAATTTCTTCTTGTCCTTCTTCATAATTAGTTTCTCCTCTACCTTCTCCTTGTTAGGACTGGATTTGAGTTTTGGGCAGTCTCAATTAATGTGTCCAGGTTTCCTACATTCATAGCAAATAACATCATTTGAAATCTTGACATTTTTATTAAGTTTATCTCGATTCCATTGCTGGCAACTCTTTTGCTTCCTTTTAAAAAAACTTTTGAACTGTCTAGTCATCAAAGCGATGTCGTCTTTATCCTCAGGTACATATTGATCACTCTTTGACTCCTCCACCTTTAGTGCAATATTTCTCTCCTTTCGTGGCTCTCTTGCATCAACCTTTCTTTGACTCACTCCTTTCTCGTAAGTAATTAGTGATCGAAGAAGATTGTCAATAGAGTATGTTGCAAATCTGAGATTACGGATTAGACTTTTGATGATAGCAAACATTCATGTTTTTCTACGAGTGCCTTTCCTACTAACTTTTTAGGTCCACATGATCGAATGCAACTCAAGCCATCTCAAGATTGGGTAGATTTAGGTTGAGTCAAGTCTATAATTTCTCCTTTCCTGAGTCAATTATAAAAGTGGTTCCTGATGCTAAGTAACCTTGCACACACACACTTAAGCATTTTTTATATTATTTTCTATTTTGAGAACATCTTCCTGGATGATGACCATATCGGCCAGGATGATCAGACTAAAAATAAAAACCCTAATTAAGGCATCTAATTAAAGCAACTGTCATTAAGCAGATCATCCTGGACGATACCTATATCGACCAGGACGATAGGCTTAGTTAAGAAAGAATTAGTCGCCATGATTAATTTAGGTATTCTTTATTTTAGGGCATGATCCAGGACGATCACTTCATCGGCCTCAATGATGCAGTACAATTATGCCTAAATTAATCTGGTAGTTATAGAAAGTAATTAAGGCTGATTGATACGATCACATCGGCTGGGCCGATCGTAGGATCGACCAGGACGATGGACTGGACGATTGATATCGGCCGGAATCTATTCAGGGTGATGTTCAGGATGATTTTCCTCGGATTTGAACTAATCGTCCAGGATGATATTGTATCAGCCTGGATGATGTAACCAATTTTCTTCTGATCATCAGAAATTGTCCCGGCTGATTGAGCTGAATTTGTACTGATCGGCCAGGATGATAGAAATATCATCATGGACGATAATGTCAGTTCTTAAAATTTTATTTAAAGGACCCAAATTTTCTCATACTTAAGACCTTGAGTGCTGTTGTCTAAACCTGAGAGAGCCTTGGGAGAGGGAGAGAGAGATAGAGAGAGAGAGAGAGAGAGAGAGAGAGAAAGAGAGAGAGATGAACTTATGAGGGGGAGTTTGTGAGAGGGTTCACAAAGATTGCTCCAAGCAAGGTTCCAAGTCATCGTCTCCATTCTTTATCCTTCGTCCTTGGGAGGTTTACTTTAGCAAAAGGTCTGGGTTCTCTACCCGCTTCATGTGGAAGAAAAAGGAGTCGGTTCTCTATCACACTGGGGTTGGTGAAAAGGAGTCTGTTGTAAAGGCTTCTCCGCCTAGTTATGGGAGCTAAAGGAGAGACACTTAGTTAGTGCAATACTCGGAGGGTGCCTTCGAGAAGTAGACGTAGGTCAAGGATTGACCGAACCACTATAAATCCAATGTGATCTTTCTTTATTTTGCTTCTGCATTTATTTATTTTTTGCACTCTGATTTCTGTGGTAATTTTGGTTTATGATTGTTGTACTTTACCTAAGAAAATTTTTAAAATACCAATTCACCCCTCCTCTTGGTTAGCCTGGGGCTAGTTCATAAGGGCTTAACATTCCTAACGAACTTTCAAGTGGTATCAGAGCGGGATTCATAAAAACTAAGTTTGAAAACTTTTTGAATTTTGATCCATGGCTAACAACGGAAATCATAATACTGCGGAAGGGTATTCTATTACCTGACCACCTTTGTTTGATAATATTTCTTTTGATTTTTTGAAAACTCGCATGTATATATTTTTATAATCAATTGATTATCGCATGTGGATGCTTGTTAAGGATGGTTATACACCTCCAACTGAAAAATTGAATGGTATTACTATTCCACTTCCTTTTACTGAATAGACTCTAAATGATAGGGATTTAGCATAATTAAATGCAAAATATTTGAACTATTTTTTTGTGCTTTGAAATCGAAAGATTATATGTGTGTTTCCACTTGCACTACTGGTAAAGAACTTTGGAATAAATTATGTATCACCTATGAAGGTTCTAATGAAATCAACCAATCCCGTCTGAATATTCTCTTGCATGATTACGAACTTTTTCATATGAAACCTTTTGAATCGATTTCTGAAATGTATACAAGGTTTACTCAGATTATTACTTCATTGCATGTATTAGGAAGAGAACTTTCTAACTATGAAAAAGTAAGGAAAATTTTATGATATTTGCCTTCCTCTTTTGATGCAAAAATTACTACAATATCTGATTCTAAAAATTTAAATACATATTCGATCGATAACTTACTTGGTTCACTCATTACTTATGAGCAAAGGGTGAACCAAAGAAATCTTGATGCAGGTGAAAGGAAGAAGGAGAAAATGGTGGCACCTAAAGCGAACGATTCAGACACTGACTCTTCCGGGTCTGAAAGCAATGATGTTGCTTTAATCATAAGGCAATTTAAGAGCATTCTAAGGAAGAAGCACAAGAATCATCAAAAGTGGAATAAAGGTAAGATTAGCAAAAAATTTAAAAATTCTAATGATACAATTTACTTTAAATGCAAGAAGCCTGGGCACGTTAAAAATGATTGTCCTACGCTTAAGGCACACCCAAGTAAGGAGAAAGGTGAGAAGAAACCAAACTTCAAAAATGATAAGAGCAAGAAGCGATTCCAAAAGGTGTTCTGGGTCGATTCTGCATCAGATTCCTTTGAAATTGAACCTGAGGAGGAGAAAACAAACTTGTGCTTAATGGCAGACAACAATCATGGTCAAAGTGACCAAGAAGAGGTATGTGAACTAACCTATGAGCAACTCCTTAAAGTTTCTAAAAAAATACATGCATCATATAGAAAATTTAAGAAAACTCATGCTAGTCTGAAATTAGAATTTTTTAATTTACAAAAATAAATTGAAATTCTTCTCAAAGATCATTCAAAAATTGATTCAATTCATATGGATTTACTTGATGAGTTTGATGTGTTAAACAAAAAGCATGCTGAGTTATTTGATTCTCATGATTCTTTAAAATTTTCCCATTCTGAGTTAGAAAAAGAATATAAAAAATTAAAAAATTTAAAAACCTTTAAAAATAAAAAATCTTCATTTCATGCATCGCATAAAACGTATCACCATAGGAGTAGATTAGTGCATCCTTTTCCTAGAGTTAGATATTTTTCATGTGGCATGCTAGGACACATAGCACACACTTACACAATTCACCATAGCCTACATTGGGTATGGAGACCCAAGTTACATGATCCACAGCATGCATTGCATTCTACTTTCCATAAGAAGGAACCCAAATATATTTGGGTTCCTAAATCTGACATTTGATAATTTTGTAGAAAAGATTTCACAAAAGGCCTCATGAGAGCATGTGGTACCTGGACAGCGGATGCTCTCAACATATGACTGGCGATGACAATCAATTCATATTGCTGGAGATAATGACAGGAGGCAAGGTGACTCTTGGAGATAACACCACCAGGAAAGTGGTAGGCTCAGGTATAATAGGTAATTCCAAGAACCTTTTGATTGAAAATGTTTTGCTTGTAGATTGATTGAAACACAACTTGCTCAGCATCACTCAGCTTTGCAACAAGGGCTTCATCATAAATTTTTTGGCAAATTCATGCTTTATGAGCTTAAATAATAACACTGTTTTGCAGGAAAAGCGGATCAACAATATTTACATGCTTGATTTACATAATATTGAATGTTCTGATTTATTTTACTTAAAAACTGCTATTGATGATTCATGGTTGTGGCACTGGAGATTATGTCATGCCAGTATGAAAACCCTTAAGAAAGTACCCAAAAAGACCTAGTTAGAGGTGTCCCCAAGCTTAAGTTTTAAAAAGACCACCTTTATGATGCCTGCCAATTAGGAAAATAAATCCACTCCACTTTCACTCCATTAAGGACATTACACCTCTAGACCTTTAGAAGTCCTTCACATGGATTTGTTTGGACCCATTAGCACTGCCAGCTTGGGAGGGAAAGTCTATGGTTTTGTGATTGTCGATGACCACTCGAGGTTTATTCGGATTAGATTTCTTTCACACAAAAATGAGTCCTTTGATGAGTTTAGAGCCTTCTTCACTTTGATTTAGAAAAAGCTAGGTTGTGAGATCTTAATCATCCATAGTGACCATGGGGGAGAGTTTGAAAATGCGAGATTTGGAAATTTTTGTGAGGATAGGGGATTAGCCACAACTTCTCAGCTCCTAGGACTCCTCAACAGAACGGGGTAGCTAAAAGGAAGAACCGGACCTTAGTGGAAGTCACTAGAACCATGCTTGCTGAGTATTCACATTCAAAATATTTTTGGGCTGAAGCGGTCAACACAGCTTGTTATTTGTTGAATAGGGTGAATGTTAGAGCCAAATTAGATAAGACACGCTATGAGATCCTTAAGGGTATAACACCCAATCTTTCCCACCTTCATGTCTTTGGTTGTAAGGTTTTCATTCACAATAATGAGAAGTCTCACTTAGGAAAATTTGACCCAAAATCTGATGAAAGAATGTTCTTAGGATATTCTAATATTGGGAAATCCTTTAGGGTGTTTAATAAGAGGACTTTGGTGGTGTAAGAGACTACACATGTAGTGTTTGATGAGTCTGATCCTATAAAACCTAGAGTTGAGGATAGCTGTTGGAGAGATTACCAATGGAGTAGAAAATTTAGAGAAGAGGGTAGAGCACCAGAACACTAAAGGAGCAGGAAAGGTTACTCAAGGATTAGAAAATGTAGATATGGAGGAAAGGGTTGAATCTTCACAAACTTTACCTAGAGATTGGAGATACTCTTCGAGTCACCCAAAAGATCTGATCTTAGGAGACCCTTTTGATGGAGTTAGAAATAAACATGGACTTAGGAAGGAAGTGAACCACTCTGCGTTTATCTCAATGACTGAACCCACCAACATAAACCAAGCCCTTTCTGATGAGTTTTGGATCTTAGCAATGCAGGAGGAGTTAAACTAATTTGTTAGGAATGATGTTTGAGAGCTTGTAGAAAGACCTAAGGGACAAAGTGTAGTTGGAACCAAGTGGGTCTTTAAGAATAAAGTGAATGATTCTGCAGTGGTGGTTAGGAATAAGGAAAGATTAGTGGCTAAGGGGTATAACCAAATGAAGGGATAGATTTTGAGGAGACTTTTGCCCCTGTAGCTAGATTGGAAGTCATTAGAGTGCTATTAGCCTTTGCCTGCTATAAGAGATTTAAGCTTTTCCAAATGGACGTTAAGAGTGCCTTTTTAAATAGAGAAATAAAAGAGGATGCGTTTGTAGAACAACCCCCAGGTTTTAAGAGTACCCAATTTTCAAATCATATTTTCAAATTAAAAAAGGTCTTATATGGTTTAAAGTAGGAACCTAGAGCTTGGTATGAGAGGCTTAGCACATTCTTACTAGAAAGGGAGTTTGTTAAGGGGAGTGTAGACACCACCCTTTTCCTGAGGAAAGTAGGAGATGATTTACTCACTGTTCAGATCTTTGTCTATGATATAATTTTTGAATCTTCTAATAAAAGGCTATGTGATGATTTTTCTAAAATAATGAGTAAGGAGTTTGAGATGAGTATGATGGGAGAATTGTCCTACTTTTGGGGTTTAGCATTAGACAATTAGATGATGGAACTTTTTTTAGCCAAACAAAGTAAATAAAGGAAATCTTGAACAAATATGAAATGGATAAAGCCAAGCCAATTAATACTCCCATGACCTCGGGAATTTAATTAGGCAAGGACCCAAATGGAAAATTATTTGATCAGAAGAAGTACAGAGGGATGATTGGATCTTTACTTTACCTGATTGCTAGTAGACCTGATATAATGTTTAGCATTTATCTTTGTGCTATATTTCAAGCTGACCCTAAGGAATCCCACCTGACTGCAGTTAAGAGAATTCTTAGATACCTTTAGGGATCCAAAACCTAGGAATCTGGTACCCTAGCACAGCACTTCTTTTTAGATTATTGGATTTTCTGATTCTAATTTTGTAGGATATAAGGTGGATAGAAAAAGCTCTTCTAGCTGGAACTTGCCAATTCATAGGACAGTCTTTAGTCTCCTGGTCTAGTAGAAAGAAAAAATTTATTGCTCTTTCCACTACTGAAGCTGAGTACATTGCTTTAGGAAGTTGTGTAGCCCAAGTCCTTTGGCTAAAATAGTAAGTACTGGATTTAGGATTACCTGTAGGCACCATCTCAATTCTTTATGACAATACTAGTGCCATCTGCATTTTTAAGAATCATATCCAACATTCAAGGACCAAGCACACTAACATTAGGCATCACTTTATTAGAGACCATGTGACTAAGGGAGACATTGAGTTACATCATGTAGCGACTGAGAATCAACTGGCTGACATTTTTACTAAATCACTGGCCTTCGACACTTTCAGCAATTTAAGGACCAGATTGGGTGTGATTGACATTAATGCATTAACTTGATTTCTACTCATGTTTTATCTGCTGATTATTTTGCTGAATTTTTCTACTTCTTGTTGTTTATTTCTTTTTTTTATTAGTTATTTTTTATTTTGTTTTTGGTATTTTATTTTTTATATGCCTTGTTTTATTTTTCCTTTTCAAACCATCACTAAATTGATATCTTATGCCTTGTTTTTTTTTTATTTTGAAAATTTGGAGTTAATTTTTTACATCTCTTAATATGCTAAAGGGTAAAAATACCATTGATTGTGTCTCTTTCTCTAACCTATTTTGGTGGTAAAAATTTCTTTTCTAACCAAAAGTCTATCTCAAATTAACAACTAGATTTTGCAATTGAGATGTTTTCTATCTTGCTACAGTAATCTAGCTTATACCATAATAGTCAAAGTTTTTATGTTACTACAAGATTTCTCGTTATCCTGTCAATACATCTCTCACATGATTTTTTATTCTGTTTTGTGGATTGTTCTTTCCTATATTAGAGAATGAGTTTTTATTCTTTAATATCTAGAAGATATACTCACAACTAAGAATATTTAAGAGTTTTTGGAAAAGAATCTAGCTTGCAAAAATAATGAAAAAATAGTGGCCAATGATGCCAAAAAAAAAAAGATGCGCAATGACTCCATTCAATAGACAAGAGGTATAAAATGAGACAATCAAAAAGCAAGCTATCTTCCTTTCTTTCAACTCTTAAAACTTAGAAGATTTCATATATCACTTGAGATTTTCAAGGACTTAATTTCAAATTTTGCGATTTAACAAACTACTTTGATATATTATTTTATAATATATTTTTCTGAAACTAAGTCTTGATTGTATCTCTTTTGCTTATACAAATGTTTTTTCTGAGTTAGGCATTTTGATTTCAAAAGAAGATTTTGCCCTAAAAGAAGTTTGAGCTTAGGGTTAACATGATCGGATATTTTACTATTTCTTTGGATTTTTGAAGTTGTTAACTCATTAACTTACAAATTTTTAAAATCAATCATATGGAGACTATATCATGTTCATGCCTTGATTAAAAAAAAAACTTTGTTTTTTTATGGCTTTTGTTTTATCGTTGTTATTTTTTGATCTTGTTGTTTTTTGGCTTTCTCTGATCAACTCCATCCTCCCTTTGATTTGAAATTTTTTGTTACATCATCCTGGCCGATATTTATATCGTCCTAGACGATCATCTTTTCATGCTTCAAAAACTCCATCTGATGAATATTCTGACTTTTCTGCTCTCATCGTCCTAGACGATCCTTTATCGGCCTGGACGATATGATCGACCTCTGCTACAATCACCTTAATCATCCTGGATGATACCTTTTTTCATCCTGTATGATGAATTTATTGGTTATCATCCCGTCCGATACACCTGCTCGTCCTGGATGATACACATGTCAGTATGTTTAAAATCTTCAAAATTGCCAAGGATAATCCATTTTTGAACAATCATCCTGGACGATCCACTGTTCGTCCTGGATGATACATATGGCGCATGATTTAAAACGTTTTAAATTCGACTGGTATGATCCATTATTGAGTATTTTCCTAAACGATCCACCTAATCGGCCTGGATGATCTGCTTTTTCAACGGTCGTCCAGCCTGACTCCTCAGGACAATCGCCTATGTCTAATCATCCCGAACAATATCTGATCATCCCAGATGATCAGATCACCTTTTTGACCAATCGGCCTGTTCACAATAATTGCACTGGATCATCCTGGACGATCCTGCGATCAGCCTGGATGATCTGGCCGATCCTTTAAATTCAGAGCCTTCCAGCCAATGTTTCTCACTTCAATCTTCTTCTCCTCTCTTGTTTACTTCCTATTTACTTGCTAATGACTGGTGAAAAGCGTGCTCGTCAGATGTCTAGCAGCTCCTCGAGGGGAATGCTGGACCCTAGTTTTTGGGAGGCAGATGATCAAGCTGCCTACCATCGTTACAAAGAGTGCGGCATTACTCTCTCCCGAACAATCAATCCAGCCTATCTCTCATATCTGGTACTGGATCTTTTCACTCACACCTCTCTTTACTTTATTCTCACCCTCGAAGTCCCCTTTAGTTCTGAACATCTTTTTGAATTTTACACAAACCTCTGCATAAATTCTTCCTACACTTCTCTCACCTCTTATGTGAATCGACGTTCTGTCGAGATCACATATTAGGATTGTGCTGAACTGTTGCAACTGTCCACCATTGGGGACAAGCTATATACCCTTATCTCTGATCTTGACTTTGACTGGTCCACTACAAATCACTTTTTTTGCCACACCAACACACACTTTCATGTTGGAGAGACTAGCTCTTTACTCAAATATGGTTGGACAATCCAGCATATCCTTCGCACTTCTGTTATTCCAAAAGCAAGGGACTGAGTCCACATCACTCCACTTCTTTCACTTACTACCTTTTACATTCTGGCACATAGAGAGTTCAATGCCACAAACCTGATCTTTCACTACATCGAGCATTTGACTACCATTCGAGATCTAGGTCATAGAAGAAAGCCCAATCTTGCTCTAGGACACATCATTTCATATGTTCTAGAATCCAAATACAACCTTTAATATCCTGCTCCTCCCAACCATCCACCACCCTTTTACTCAAATAATTCCTTCAATTCCCTTCACAGTACTCATCTCCACCTAGGGGATGGAGAAGCTCAGGGGGCCGAGGAGGAGGAGGCTCCCGCTCCTGTTCCTGAACTTATTCCTCTCTGCCAGCACTCTCAGCTAGATCAGTTGGTGGAGAGATTGGATCAGTGGGAGGCACGGTTCGATGCCTATGTTGCACACCAGCAGCAGCAACACAACCAGGACATGGCCTAGTTTGGGGCACAATTTGCTACATTGTCTAATTTCTTCCAGCAGCCACCACCACCACCACCTCGTCCTTCTGATGATCAGGGTCCCTCATTTTTCTAGTTTTAGTTTCCATTTTTTTGTGGTTTATTTTTCTTATGTTTTGTTATTTTTCCCTTCTTTTTGTTATGTCAAAAGGGGGAGTAGTCTGATGTATCTTGTAATTTGATTCTGGAACTTAGTGAACTTTTTTTTTCTTCACATTATTTTTTATTAAAATACCATAACTGCTTGAACTTTTCTAATTGTGTTTTCCATCATCAAAAAGTGGGAGATTGTTACGAATCTGAGATTATGGATTAGACTTTTGATGATAACAAACATTCATGTTTTTCTACGACTGCCTTGCCTGCTAACTTTTTAGGTCCACATGATTGAATGCAACTCAAGCCAACTCAAGATTGGGTAGATTTAGGTTGAGTCAAGTCTGTAATTTTTCTTTTCTTGAGTAAATTGTAAAAGTGGTTCATGATGCTAAGTAACCATACACACACACACTTGAGGGTTTTTTTTTGCTGTTATCTTTTTTGAGAACATCAGCCTGGATGATGACCATATCGGCCAGAACGATCAGACTAAAAATAGAAACCCTAATTAAGGCATCTCATTAAGGCATCCATTATTAAGTAGATCATCATGGATGATACCTATATCGGCCAGAACGATAGGCTCAGTTAAGAAATAATCAGCCTCCATGATCAATTTAGGTATTCTTTATTTTAGGGAATCATCCAGGATGATCACATCATCAGCCTGGATGATGCAACACAATTATGCCACAATTAATCTGGTAATTTGGAAAGCAATTAAGGCTGATTTATATGATCACATCGGCCGGGCCGATCGCAGGATCGTCCAGGACGATGGACTAGACGATTAACATCGGCTAGAATCTATTCAGGGCGATGTTCATGATGATTTTCCTTAGCTTTGAACTAATCATTTAGGACGATGTAACCAATTTTCTTTTGATCATCCGAATTCATCCCGGCTGATTGAGCTTAATTTGTACTGATCATCAAGGATGATAAAAATAACATCCTAGATGATAATGTCGGTTCTTAAAAATTTATATAAAGGACCCAAATTTTTTCATGCTTAAGACCTTTAGTACTGCTGTCTTGACCTGAGAGATCCTTAGGAGAGGGAGAGAGAGAGAGAGAAACTTGTGAGGGGGAGTTTGAGAGAGGGTTCACAAAGGTTGCTCCAATCAAGGTTCCAAGTCATCATCTCCGTTCTTTATTCTTTGTCCTTGGGAGGTTCTTGGGAGGTCTACTTCAGTAAAAGGTCTTGGTTCTCTGCCTTCTTAAGGTGGAAATAAAAGGAGTCGGTTGTCTACCACACCAGGGTTGGTGAAAAGGCGTCTGTTATAAAGGCTTCTCCCCCTAGTTATGGGAGCTAAAGGAGAGACACTTAGTTAGTGCAATACTCGGAGGGTGCCTTCAAGGAGTGGACGTAGGTCAAGGATTGATCGAACCACTATAAATCTGGTGTGATCTTTCTTTATTTTGCTTCCGTGTTTATTTATTTTTCGCTCTCTAATTTCTGTGGTGATTTTGGTTTATGGTTGTTGTGCTTTACCTAAATTTTTTTTTTAAATATCAATTCACCTCCCCTCTTGGTTAGTCTCGGGCTAGTTCTTAAGGGCTTAATATCCCTAACAAACTTTCAGAGTAAACATTTAAATATTTAGATTCTATAATCGTAGTTATTTTATCATCATAAATAATAGGTAAACAACGAAGTATCTTATTAATCATTTTAGCATTCGTTAGTTCCCTACCCAATGCATGTAAAGAGGTGAATATTTGTGTGAATCTTGTGTACATGTCAGAAATGGATTCATTAGATTTCATGTGAAACAGTTCATAGTCATGCAACAAGATATTGAGTCTGGATTATTTAACTTCATTAGTTCCCTCATAAGTTATACAAAGTCTATCCCTTATGTCCTTTCAACTTTTGTAAGTAGAAACCCACATGTAATCTTCACATTTAAGAGCACAAAAGAAACTATTCAAGTATTTAGCATTAAGTTGTGCTAAGTCACGTTCTTCTACTGTCCAGTCTACAAAAGGTGTTCCAACTCTAACTCCAATTAATCTAGTTGGTTTTATATACCCTTCAATTTGCATGAAAACCAGTAGACAAAAAGATTGCATGACAGTCTTAAGTGGACCTTTTATATGAAAAGACATAAAAAAACTCTCCCAAAACTACAAATATTCAAATCTGTGTGTTCATGATCATCCCGTACGATCCAATTTCATACGTACAAATAGTGTAAAAACTATTGCATATGATCTCATTGTACATGGGTACGAACTAACTTCATACCCGATCATCTTCCCGTATGATTATGATTCATCCGGTACGAACTATTATTTCCAATGTTCGTTCGGAAAAAAAAAGCATGATGAATCATAAGTTCAAAGAATAGAGAGCATCGTCTAGGGTCGAAGGAGTCAATTCGTCTTGATGAACAGTTCAAAATGAAATTCCAGAGGAGATCGTCCACGGACGAATATAATATTTCATCTAGACGAATAGTTCAAAATAAAATTTAAGAGGATATCATCTAGATACGAATGGGATATTTCATCTGGATGAACAGTTCAAAATGAAATTCCATAGGACATCGTCTAGGGATGAATGTGATATTTCATCTAGACGAACTGTTCAAAGTGAAAATCCAGAGGAGATCGTCCAGGGATGAATGGGATATTTCGTCTGGACAAACAGTTCAAAATAAAAATCCATAGGACATCGTCTAGGGATGAATGTGATATTTCATCTAGATGAACATGACTTAAAAAAATTTTTCTCACCCTCTATTCATTCCATTGCTCTCCGAGGAGTATAACTGACCTGATCGTCTCGTATGAACATAGTTTGTCCTTTATGATCAGTATATTAAAATTGTGAATTTTTTGAACTATCCCCCGGTGTGTGTGCTAAGTCACTTAATTACAATTACACTCTCTCAGAGTTAGGTAAAAGAAAAATATAGACTTCAAGTTACAAAATAGTATAAGCAAATCTTGATTTAAAGTCTTCAACAATCTCGAGTATGATTTCCCTAAAATGTTAGTACACACAAGAGCCAAAAATAATTTTTCCAAAATATGTTAGGAGAAAATAATAATCAAAATAATAATATTTGGAATCTTCAAAATATATAAGTTTCAATGTAAAACATGTAAAGCTAAGTAGCAACTATCTCAATAAAGAGTGCCTTTCTAAATGGGGTAATATAAGAGAATATTTTTGTTGAGCAACCTTTAGGATTTAAAAATCCTAAATTCCCTATTATGTGTTTAAATTGAAAAAGGCATTATATAAACTAAAACATGCACCTAGGGCTTGGTATGAGAGGTTAAGCACTTTTCTATTAGAGGTATCTTTTATAAAAGGAAATATGGATATCACTCTATTTTTGAAGAACATAGGAGATGATATACTCATTATTCAAATATATGTTAATGACTTCTTATTTGGATCTACAAATAAAAATCTTTAAGATGATTTTTCAAAAATAATGAATAGTGAATTTGATATGAGTTTGATGAGAGATTTGAATTATTTTTTTGGTTTTAGCATAAAGCAAAATGAGGAAGAAACTTTTCTTAGTCAATCAAATTATATTAAGGGCAGCCTCAAGAAATACAAAATAGATAATGCTAAATTAGTGACTACACTAATGAGTTCCTTAGTTCAATTAGATAAGGATCCTAAGGGAAAATCTATTGATCAAAAGAGATATAATTAAATCTTTATTTTACTTGACTAATAGCAAACTGGATATAATATTCAATGTTTGTTTATATACTCGATTTTAATCAGATCCAAAAGAATCACATTTAATAGTAGTAAAAAGAATTCTGAGATATTTTTGGGAACTCAAATCTTATGGATTTTGTATCCTAAGTACAGCTCTTTATTTGAAACTAATAAATATTTTGATTCAAATTTTGTAGGATGTAGGGTTGATTGGAAAAGTATATCTAGAACTTATCAATTCATAGGAAATTCTTTATTTTCTTGGTCCAATAGGAAATAAAATTTAGTATCCCTATCTACTACTAAAGCATAATGCATTACCTTAGGTAGTTATGTGGCACAAGTTCTTTGGTTGAAATAATAATTGATTGATTTAGGATTTTCAATTGGCACAATTCTAACTATTTATGATAATACTAGTACCATATGTATTTCAATGAGTCCTATTCAACATTCTTAAATCAAGCATATAGACATAAGGCAACACTTCATTAGACATCATACAGCTAAGAGAGAGATTGAATTGAATCAAGTTACTATGATAAATTAACTTATAGATATTTTCACAAAACCATTAACCTTTTTGATACTTTTAACACATTAAGAACCAGGTTGGGTGTGCTTGATCTTAATTCTTAAATTGAAAATTCTGTAAACTTGATGTGTTGTAAATATGTGTTTGTTTAGTTTGCATCTGTTTATTTATTTTATTTTATTTGTGTTTACTTTTATATTTTTCATTTTTGTTTTTATTTATACTGTGAAGCATATCACTGGATAAAAAAAGATTGGTTTTGAGAAGATTTTCTAATTATCATGTTTTATTTTCTAAGTGTTCTATTCATATTGTACGAAACGTTTTTCATCCTAGATGAATTCTATAGCATGTGCATGGAAAGTTTCAGAGTTGAGCACGTGAAACTTAGTTTTTCATAGGGTTCATATTGTATAATGATGGCATTGTACTGTATGATTTGTACAATTTCATATGTACATGTGGGGACAATTTACCAGTTGGAATCAGTTATTAATTGTTGATCATATGTATAAAATCCTTTTTCATCTATACAATCTAGTTGTTTATTTTTGTGGGGAATGAACCTAATCGTCTTTAAAATGATATTTAATATTCTGATCATCTCAGATGAACACCTATTCATCTATATGATCGTATGGTCAAAATGCTTGTACGAAAGGAAACCATAAAAATAGCATTTTATAAAAGCCATATCATTTTTGGCAATTTTTTTTCGTATGTATAAAATTATTTTCATCACGTATGATTTTAAAATTGTACGTATGATTCAAGTTTTATAATGTATGATAGGTCATTTTTCATTCAATTGAAGGGTCTTTGAAATAGTTTTTATTCAATTTCATATACATTTACAAACCCTCTAGAGCCCACGTTTTAGGAATGGCAAGTTCTAGTAAATGTCCACATCTTTCTAAGGGTTCTTCTTCTAGAAACGGTAGGCATGATAACTTTCTATCTAAGAAGAACGAGTATGCATACTTTAGGTATTTTGCTACCAAAATCACCCCTTCTAAACTTCTCATTCAAGGTGATCTTCACTTTTATGTCATGACGTTGTTTACTTCGACTCAACTTTCTTTCATCCTTACTCTCATATAGGCCTACCACAAAGAGACTTTTCAATACTTCTTGGCTAACATGAGAGTTAATGAGGACCAATATAGGATTACTTCCTATGTTCAGAAACAACAAATAGAAATTACCAAGAAAGATTTAGGAAACTTTCTTCGCCTGAGAACCCAAGGGATTCGATCCCACATTTTGACCTCAAGAGCCAATTTTTATTGGACTAAAATGAATTAAACTCATAGAGGTGTATCACAAGTATGTCATTTATCTAGGGTTTACACTCTAAATCAAAATACCCAGGCCATCCATCATTATTTTGAGAATGTTAAAAATTCCTAAAGTTTCTTATCGCATAAATAGGACTCCACTTTTATCCACAATCGCCTATCTGATTATGACTGAACAACCCTTTAATGAAGCCCAGCTCATCATAAACTAAATTTATAATCTTTCTAAAAATGGACTTCCACATCATAAGAGGAAGATAAATGTGGTTTTAGGACATCTAATTGCCTACATCCTAGAAAAGCAGTACAATCTGATCCATCATGATCCTCCAACATAACTTCCTATTTACTTTACTGATGCCTCTTTTCGAACACTTTTTGGGCGGGATCAGAGTTCTAAGAGAGATGATTCAAAGGAAGAAGGGGAAGCTCCTGCACCTGGACCTGACCAGTATTTCTACTAGGAAATGATCCAGCACTTTGATAGATTGGAGATACATTTTGATCAATGCTTTAATCAAATTGAGAATCACTTAAATCAGCAGGATGTGAGATATCAAAATTATATGGGTTGCATCCGCGGTTAATTTTACATGGTCAATACGAATGTAGCTATTATGAATAGCTACTTTTTAATGTTCAACTAGCAACCACCTCCAGATCAGGGCCCCACATATTTCTAGTTATACTTCTATGTTATTCTTACTTCTGAGTAGTTATGTCTGCTATTGAGATGTATTTCTTTATATTTTAGTATTATCATATATTAGTGTTGTCTTGTGTTGATCTTGCTATTATATGTTCTTTAAAAATCAATTCAATGTGATATGTTTTGTTAACATATATTAATTCTTATTTCTTAAAATGTTTGTGTCTTTAACGAAAAAACCTTTTGTAGTTGATTGTTGAAATGGGTTATTAATTACTTTGCTCTACAAATTAATTTTCTTACAAAATTTAATCTTTTAAAATATTTAAATTAAAATTATAACTGGATTTAGTTAAAGAGATCAATTTCATGTTCTTTTAGATAAACATATCTAAGCTATAATTATTGCAAGATTGATGTCATATTAATTTTTATTTTTTTTTATTAGTGAAATTTGAATTTAGATTACTGATAATGGAAAGACCCAAAAAGTTAAAAAAAGGAAATCCACAAAACGTACAAAAATAGAAAAGATGTGCAATTGTTCGCTAAGTGAAAAGAGGTATAAAATTAGCCCAAATAAAAAAGATACGCAAAGTGTACCATAAATATTTTAAAAAGATTTACAATGTTGCCAATTAAAAATTTCTATTGTGTTCTCTCTATTATCATTCAATCTCTAATCCAAATACATCAAATCAATAATCATATTCCATATTGAATTTGAAGTTAACTAATCTTTATTTCATCATTTTTTTAATAATCATTTTTATTTAATTTGTCTATAATGAACAATGACCCTCATTAACTTTTTTTATCTTAGTTATTATTTTTGTAAATTTTCTTTTTAGTATTATGAAATTAATATTCTATTTGCAATTGGTTTAAAATCCTTTTCTCCTTTAACTCTTTTGGTTTATTTATAGAAATCTTTCATTTTAAGATGTACTTCCCTTTTGTGGTTGTCAAAGGGGGAGTCAAAATATTATTTGATGATTATTGTATGTATGTAATATATATTATGTATTTTTCATAATATTATTTGATGATTGATGTATGTGTAATGTGTACTATGTGTGTATTGTGAATGTGTGTGCGTGTATGTGTATGTTTTTAGTGCATGTGTGTATGTTTTGAATGTTTGAATGTTCATTCGTGTTTGTATTTTTTTGAGTTATTTTTTATTTGTAGCACACATTTTTGTTTAAGTTATTTTTTATTTAAGTAGTTGTTGTTTGTTATTTATTTTTAATTTTTAGGTTTATTATTTTTGATCCTCATGGAACCCCTTGTAATTTAGTTGGCCATTCATTTTGGGGGAGCTAAGAAGAAAAATTATTTTAAATGTTAACTCAAACAATAATTGGTTTGCCATCATAAAAAAGTGGGAGATTATTGCAACTTAGTTTTCATAACTATGTTATCATATCTTATGTTTTTTATGATTCCAAAATATTATTATATTGACTACTATTTCTCCTAACATATATTAGAAATATTACTTTTGTTACTTGTGTGTACTAACATTTTATGGAAATCATACTCCAGCATGTTGAAGACTTCAAGTCATATTAGATTAGGATTTTTAGTTTTTGAAGTCTATACTATTTATATATTTCTTGAGTGTGAGAGAGTGTTATTATAATTGGGTAATCGTTAGGGGAGTGTAAAAATTTGTCATTTTTAAAACAAATTATACTGTACGATTTTGGATCGTACGGGGTGATTTTATTTAAGAGTTCCCCTAAAAGTAGTTAATCGAACCATGCTAGAAAGATTTTCTAAGTCTTATTCGAACTATACAAAGTTACCTTCATATAGACAACTTTTATAGTACGAAATAGATACATAAAAGTTCGTCCCGATGAACTCTTTTTTTTTATTTTTGAAATATTTGTACTGTACGATATTAGGTTCAAATAGACGACATCTAAAGTATGAAATGGTTATGTATCTTTTCATCCATACGAACAGGTAAATTTTTTGAATTATTCGTAATGTACGATCTTAGGATTGTACAGACAACTTCTAGAGTACGAAATGGTTGTGTCCATTTCGCACCAAACAAAATATGGTTTGATTAAAACATATCGTACTATACGATATGAATTTTATACAGTACATTATCCATAATACAAAATCGATTAGTATTGAATCGTACATGACAAATCTATTTAATTTTTGAACTGATCGTACTATATGATGTTAGTTCGTACACAGGTCAATCAGAGTACAAAATTATTTAGTATTATATAGTATGAGCAAATTTTAAACTATTCAAATGTACGTCATTGATTATACTGTATTATCATGGATGGCCAAATTGAAAATTTTAGTTTTCTAGACTGTTTTTTGTGTCTTTCATATATAAGGTCATAAAAATTTACTATGAAAAGAATCCTTACTTGTTTTCTTTCAGAGCAAGTGTGAGAGTTCTTTGGGAGAGTGTGGAGAGAGATCTTTCAAGTGCAATTTGTGAAGGGTTCATAAGGTTGCCGAAAGGTGAGGATCTCTTTGTAAGATTTATCAAACATCTTCCTTACTTCTTTAAAGTTACTTGAGAGAATATCTTTGGAGAAGATCCAATTCTCTACCGACACCAGGAGGGTGTGAAAGGATGATGGTTCTCTGCTGACACTAAGAGGGTGTGAAAAGATAACAGTTCTCTGCCGACACCATGAGGGTGTGAAAGGAGGACAGTTCTCTACTAACAATTAGAGAGTGTAAAAGGACGACGATACTCTATTGCACGGTGAATTGGTGGAAGAGAGGTGTTTTGTAAAGGCTTCTCTGCCTTGTTGTGGGAGCAAAAAGAGTGTTACTTTTTGTAATAGTGTAATACCTCAAGAGGGAGTCTTCAGAGAGTGGACATAGGTCTAGTTATACCGAACCACTATAAATTTTTTGTGTTTTTATTTTACCTTTTTTTGTGTGTTTTAATTTTTATGGTTGAAATTTCCAAGAGGACTTTCAAAATAATTAATTCACCCCCCCCCCCCCCCCCTATCTTAGGAGACCCATCTAAAGGTGTTAACATTAGGCATGGACTTAGAAAGGAGGTTAGTCATTCAATATTCATCTTATTGGCAGACTTTCAAATAGGACATTAGTAGAAGCTTCTAGGACTATATTAGCTAAATATTCTCTCCCTAGATATGAATTAAAGCAGTAAACACTACTAGTTATGTGTTGAACAAGATTAATGTTAAATCCAAGTTAAATAAGACACCTTATGAGCTCCTTAAGGGTAGGACACCAAACCTGTCTCACTTGTATGTCTTTAGTTATAAATATTTTTTCCTGATTAATGGAAAATCACCTCTAAGGAAGTTTAATCCCAAATTTTATAAAGGAGATTTCTTAGGTTATTTATATATAGGTAAAGCCTATAGATATTCATTAAGAGGACCTTAGTAATAGAAGAGTCTACCCATGTCATGTTTGATGAATTAGATAAAACCACTAAGCCTTAGTTAGAGGAAAAATAAGTAGAGGTTACCCAAGGGATATAATGCATTGGCCTAGGAGATAGAGTAAAACCTCGAGAGCCTTTACCTAGAGAATGGAGATACTCATCTAGTCACCCTAGGGAACTTATCTTAGGAGACCCATCTAAAGGTGTTAACATTAGGCATGGACTTAGAAAGGAGGTTAGTCATTCAATATTCATCTTATTGGTAGAACTCACCAATATAGATCAAGCCTTAGATGATGAATTATGGATCCTAGAAATATAAAAATAATTAAATCAATTAGTTATGAATGATGTATGGGAACTTGTTAGAAGACCTAAGGATTAGAGTATTATAGGAACTAATTGGGTTTTCAATAACAAAATGAATGACTATAGTATAGCGGTCAGGAATATACTTAGATTAGTAACTTATTGGTACAATTAGATTGAAGGAATTAATTTTAAGGAGACCCTTATCCATGTAGCTAGACTAGAAGCCATTAGAGTATTCTTAGCCTTCGCTTACTTTAGAGTATTTAAGTTATATCAGATAGACATCAAGAGTGCCTTCTTAAATGGGGTGATTAAAGAAGATGTCTATGTTGAGCAACACAAGCTTTGAGAATTCTCAATTTCCTAATTATGTATTCAAATTAAAGAAGACATTATATGGATTAAAGCAAGCGCTTAAAGCTTGGTAAAAGAGGCTAAGTACATTCCTCCAAGATAGAGTCTTTATTAAGGGTAGTATAGACACCACCCTATTCCTAAAGAAAGTGGGAGAAAATCTACTCATTGTTCATATTTATATTGATTATATAATATTTAGATCAATAAATAAAAGTCTATATAATAAATTTATAAATATAATCAGTGAAGAGTTTTAGATGAGTATGATGTGAAAGCTTAACTATTTCTTTAGATTTAGTGTGAAGCAAAGGGATGATGGAACCTTCCTTAGACAATCAAAATATATCAAAGATATTCTTAAGAAATATGAGATGAATAATACTAAGGCAATCAATACCCCTATGACGTACATTATTCAGTTAGAAAAGAATCCTAATGGAAAATCAATTAATCATAAGAAATATAAAGGGATAATTTGATCACTTACTTACTTAACTGCTAGCATACTTGATATCATGTTCAGTGTATGTCTTTGTACTAGATTTTAGGCTGGTCCCAATGAGACTCATATAACTTCCACTAAAATAATCCTTAGATATATAATAGGCACCCAAAACCTAAGTATTTGGTTCCCAAGCATAGCTTGTTCTTTAAAATCATAGGATATTCAGACTCTGACTTTGTAGAATATCATATAGATAGGAAAAGCACTTCAGGAACCTGTCAATTTATAGGCTAATAATTAGTTTCCTGATCTAGTAAAAAGTAGAATTCAGTGGCCTTATCTACCACTAAGGCAAAATATATTATTGTAGGAACTTGTGTTGCTCAAACCTTATGGCTAAAGCAATAAATCTTAGATCTTAAAGTACCTATAAGAACCATTCCTACTATATGTAATAATACTATTATCATTTACATTTCCAAAAATCCAATTCAACACTCCTGAACTAAACATATATATATTAGGCATCATTTCATTGAGATCATATTGTCAAAGGAGACATAAAACTATATCATATAGCTGTTAGAGATCAATTGGTAGACATCTTTACTAAATGAAAGTTTGTATAGTTTATTAGACCTAAAGTAATTGTCCGAAGGCTAACCAAGAGGGGGTGAATTGGTAATTTAAAAAGAACTTCTTGGTATATTAAAAAAATGTTTTTAAAATTTTAAGCACAATAAAAGTTTTATCAAACTAAACCTTTCACACCCTCCTAGTGATGGTTGAGTATCATCGTTCCTTCACACCCTCCTAGTGTTGGCAAAGTACTATCCTTTAACACCCTCCTAATGTTAGTAGGGTACCTTCATCCTTCCACACCCTCTTGCTATCGGAAGAGAACCGTAAGCCTTTTACACCCTCTTGGTGTTGGCATATAATCAAATTCTCCACAGATTTTCTCTCGAGCGACTTCAAAGAATTAAGGAAGAGATTTGACATAACTTACAAAGAAAACCTCACCTTTGGGTAACCTTTTGAACCCTTCACAAATTCCACTTACAAGATCTCTTTCCACACTTTCAAGCACTCTCCCAAAGAACTCTCACACTTGTTCTCAAAGAAAATATGAAGAAGCATACATCCACAGTCAGGTTTTAGGATCTTATATATGAAAGAAATGAAAAATTGTCTAAAAAACTAAAAATTTCAATTTGAGCATCCATGATCGTACAATATGATCACACATCGTACGTACAATTAGTACAAAATTTGTCTGTATGATCTTATATGAACCTATTTCGTACTCTGATTAACCTATATACTAATTAACATCATACAATATGATTAGTTTAAAATTGAAAAGATTCGTCTGGTATAATTCTGTAGGAACTAATTTTGTACAAACCCAATATCACATAGTATGTTCTATTTTAATCGAATCATGCTTTCTTCGGTACAAAAATGGTAGAGTCTATTTCATGCTCTGGAAGTCATTTGTATGAAACAAACAGTTCAAAAAATTCACCTATTAATATGGATGAAATTATATGTAACAATTTCATACTCTGGAAGTCATCTGTGTGAGCCTAAGTTCAAACAATATGAACAGTTTAAAAAATTCACTTGTTCATATGGACGAAATAATATGCACCAATTTCATACTCTAGATGTCGTCAATATGAAGCGTAATTTGATTAACCACTTTCTAGAGGAATACTCTTATCAAATTGTCCCATATAAACCAAATTAAACAGTACTATTAGTTTTAAAAAATCCTAATTTTTTACACTCCCCTAGTGTGTGTGTGTGTGTGCACGATTATCCAATTATGATCACACTCTCTTAGACTCCAGAAGAAATATAAAAAGTATAGATTTCAAATACAATAAATAATAATCTAATATGTCTTGAAGTCTTTAGTAGTCTGGAGTATGATTTCCTTGAAATATTAGTACACAAAGATAACAAAAGCAAAATTTCTAATATATATTAGCAAAAACAATAATCAACACAATAAGATTTTAGAATCATTATCAACACATATGATATAAAAATATAGTTGCAAAAACTAAGTTGCAACATTCTCCCCCTTTTTTATGATGGAAAAATAATTATTGTTTCAGTTAATATTTAATGCAAATTTTCTCCTTAGCTCCCCCTAAATGAATGGCCAATTCAAATTAAGGGGTTCCCATGAAGATCAAAAAACAAAATCCTAAAAATCAAAATAACAACTAAAAATAAAATAACTACTAAAAACAAAAATAACTCGAACAAAAAGGCACAAATACAAACTTGAATAAAAAAACAAAAAATATTAAAACATTCAAAACATACACACATCACATCACATCACATCACACATTCATAATACACCAAATAATTATACACATTAACAATACAAAAAATAATATTATGACTCCCCCTTTTCATAATAACAAAAGGGAAGTACATCTTGAAATGAAAAGTTTCTAAAGATAAACCAAAAGAGTTGAAAATATAAAGATTTTAATTCAATTGCAAATACAATATTAACTTTTTAAACAAAAAAGAAAAATTTCAAAATTTTTAAATCAAAGAATAACTAAGATAAGAAAAGTCAACAAAGTTCATTGTTCATGCTAGACAAATTAAATAAAAATGAATATTACAAAAATAATGAAATGAAGATTAGTTAAGTTTGAATTCAATATTGAATATGATTGATAATTAGATACATTTGGATTAGAGATTGGATGATAAAGGAAAGAACACTATAAATGCTTTTAATTGGCGACATTGCACATCTTTTCAAATATTAGTGGCACACTTTGTGCATCTTTTGTATTTAGACTAATTTTGTGCCTCTTTTCACTTTGCAAGCCATTGTGCATCTTTTCTATTTTTTGCACACTTTATGCATTTTTTTAACTTTTGGGATCTTTCTAATATCATTAATCTAAATTCAAATTCTACTAATAACAAAAATAAATATATTAAAAATAAAAATTAAAATAATAAGACATCAGTCTTACAATAATTATAGTTTAGATATGTTTGTCTATAAGAGCATAAAATTGATCTCCTTGTCTAGACCCAGTCATAATTTAATTTAAATTTTTGAAAGATTAAATTTTGTAAGGAAATTAATTTATAGAGCAAAGTAATTGATAATCCATTTCATTGATCAACTACAAAAAAAAAATTCATTAAATACACAAACATTTCTAAAAATAAAAATTAATACATGACAACAAAACATATCACATTTCACTGATTTTCCAAACACATACAAAAGCAAGATAAATACAAGAAAATACTAAAATCAAAGGAAATACTTCTCACAAATAAATGCATATATGCATAAGCAACAGTAACATAGAAGTACATCTAGAAATTAGAGGGGCCTTGATCTGGAGGAGAGGGTGGGTTGAACATTGAAAAGTAATTATTCATCATAGCTATATTTGTGTTGACCATGTGAAATTGATAATTGATCCAACCCATGTCTTCATGATATATTGCATCCTGCTGATTTAAGTGATTCTCAATTTGATCAAAGCATTGATCAAAATGAGTCTCCAATCAATGGAAGTGCTAAACCATTTCCTGTTAGAAATTTTGGTCAGGTTCAGGTGAAGGTGCAGGTGCTAGAGCAAGAACTCCCCCTTTTCCTCACAATCATCACTTTCAAAACTTTGATCCAACTCAAAAAGTACCCGAAAGGAGGAATCAATAAATTAATTTGATAGTTTAGTGGGAGGATCAGGATGGATAATATTATACTTCTTTTCTAGGATGTAGGCAACTAGATGTCCTAAAGTCATATTTTATTTCCTCTTATGATATAGAAGTCCAATTTTAGAAAGATTGTAGATATAATCCATAATAAGTTGGGCTTCATCAAAATGCTTTTTAATCATTATCAAATAAGTGACTGAGGACAAAAGTGGAGTTATATTTATGCGATCACCAGCTTTTGGAATAATAGAGGTTCTCAAAGCGTGCTGGATGATCCTAGCATTTTGATGGAGAGTGTAAACTCGAGACAAATGACCCACTTAGGTGATACCTCTAAGAGTTTGGTTAAAATCATACCAATCAATGTCGGCTCTTAAGGTTAAAATATGGGCTCTAATCCCTTTAGATTCTTAGATGGAGAAAGTTGTCTAGATCTTCCTCTGTAATCTCCCTATTTCTTAAGAACATAGGAAGTAATCCTAAAGTGATCATAATTAACTTTCATGTTGGACAGAAAGTATTGAAATGTCTCTTTATGATAGGCATAAATAAGAGTTAGGATGAATGAAAGTTGAGTTGAAGAAAATAAGGGCATGATAGAGAAATGAAGATCACCCTATATGAGGAGTTGAGAAGGGGTGATTTTAGCAGCAGAAAACCTAAAGTAGGCATCCTCATTCTCCTTAGATAGAAAGTTATCATCCCTACTTATTCTATAAGAAAATCCCTTAGAGAGACATAGAAGTTTGCTAGAAATTTTCATTCATAAGATGTGGGCTCAAGAGGGTTTTGAAATAGATATGAAAGTAAATGAAAATATTCTCAAAGATCCTTCTGTTTAAAGGAAAACAACCTATCATACAATACAAAACTTAGATCATACGTACAATTTTAAAATTGTACAAAACAAAAATATTTTTCTGCGTATAAACAGAAACAGCCAAAAAAGAATTGGCTTTTTGTAAAATGTCATTTCGAGGCATTTTGACCATATAATCATACAGTTGAACAGATGTTTGTCTGAAATGAATAGAATATTAAAGATCATTTTAAAGATGATTAGGTTCGTCCCCCACAAAAATTAACTATAGGATTGTACATATGAAATAAGATTTCATACGTATGATCAGCAATTAATAACTGACCCACACTAGAAAATTGTCCCAACTCGTATAGATGAAACTGCACATATCGTATAGTACGGTAAAATCAGATTACTTTGGGAATCAAGATTACTTTGAGAAGAATGGTAAAATCAAATTTTCAATCATTATTAGATAAAGCAATGAATATGCTGGCTGTTTGGGGTGGAAAATTTATTTCCTTGGCTGGTAGAATTACTTTGGTCAAGTCGATGCTGTTATCATTCCCCACTTTTCAATCTACTCTTGCCTTGGTTCCAAGAAGTGTATTGAATGAAATAGACAAATTGTGCATAAGTTTTATCTGGAGCAAGAAAGATGGAAGGGTTGCTTTATACTATGTTAGCTGGGATTCTATTTGTAAATCGAATGAGTTGGGTGGCCGGGGTATTATACCCTATTCTAAGAAAGTTGGTCCTCTTAGAGCCAAATTGGCTTGAAGATATTATCAAGACAAAGACTCTTTGATGCATAAAGTGTTGTTTCCCAAATATGGTTCTATGTTTGTGGATTATTAGCCGGACAGAGCAGGTTCTACTGCTTGGAAGATTTTATGTAATGGTGTGGAATATCTCAAAACAGTTGTTAAATGGAGAATAGTTGATGGAAAATCTATTAATGTTTTCAAAGATACATGGTTATTGGATAAAAGCATTTACAAATGGCCAACCTTTGTTCAAACTCATGAGGGCAATGATCTCACGGTGGATAATTTCATAAGCAACGGCTGTTGGGATGCAAGTAAGCTAGGACTGTTCTTCTATCCAGAACTTATAAAGTTGATTACTGGTGTTCAAATTTTCTCAAGAAATGAAGAAGATCAGTTGGATAATCTATAAGCTTTCTAGAAGAACTATTTCAGCCTTAGTTACCAAAAAATTGGAGAAAGGCTGTGTTGTTTTGGCTGAATGGAAGTGGATGAAAAATGCTAACTTGAATTCAAGAGTTGAGAATTTCTGGTGGAGAGTTTTAAATAATGCAATCCCTACATATCATTTCTTATGTTATAGAAGGTTACAAAGTAATAATGCTTGTCCAAGGGGATGCGAGATGGTAGAAGACATTGAACATGTTGTATTCAAATGCAGATTTGTAAAAGAAGTCATTCAACATCTAAACTTTTGGGGTTTTGGCATTCTTAGTATTAGCTCCATTGATTCATATTTTTTATGGTTAAAGAGGCAAAATCAATGGCTTATTAATCTTTTTTGCAACACGATTTACTTATGTTGGACTTATGTTGGAAATCTAGGAATGAATTTGTTCACAATGGATTTATAGCCGGCTCGTTGGTGATTGCCACTAACGCTGTAAGTTGTTCTACTATTCTCAAGCCTTTATTTTGTTTTAGCTCAGGTATTTGGGATGCCAATCAAATGGAAAGGTTGTTGAATATTTGTTGGCACCCTCCTCCACCCGATTGGATTAAAGTAAATATAGATGCTTCCCTTATTCCTTCATATGAGGCTGGGATCAATGGTGTGTTTTGTGATCATAAGGGAAGATTCTGGATGGATTTTGGTCAAAAGCAGACTCATTGGGATAGTGTTTCATTAGAGCTTCATGTTATTTTATCAATCAAGGAGGTGGTTAATGAATGGATGTTGGATTACAAAGGCTTAATCATTAAAGGTGACAACAAAAATGTAATCAATTTCATTCAGGACATTATGAGAAAAGACAATAATGAGATGGGAGATCTTTCTTTTATAAAAAGTTTCAATTTTTGTCATTTTAATTATGTTAGAAGGGATTGCAATAAGTTAGCAGATCTTTGTGCTAACTATGCTATTTTAAGTTCTTTCATTTGGGATGATTTAGTAATGAATAAGATTCCTCCATCCTCTATCAATTTGTTAAAGGAGGAATCAAATTCCATTAGGATGTAATTTTTCTAGTTATTAATAAAGCTTTTTATGCTTTCTTTCAACAAAAAAATTAACTACTCACTATTTTTTAAAAATCATCACAAATATTTTTATTTGTAGATCTAAACAAAATGTCATCAACATATATTTAAACAATGAGTATGTCATCTCCTATCCTCTTCAAAAAGAGTGGTTTCCACACTTCTTTTCATAA
Organism: Dendrobium catenatum; assembly: GCF_001605985.2. Taxonomy (NCBI): domain Eukaryota; kingdom Viridiplantae; phylum Streptophyta; class Magnoliopsida; order Asparagales; family Orchidaceae; genus Dendrobium; species Dendrobium catenatum. The sequence continues at coordinate 432,460 of NW_021318693.1, forward strand.
AAGATCTCTCAAATAAGAAAGTGATTAACCTCTCCTACCAAGCCCTAGGTGCCTATTTTAGTCCATATAATGCCTTTTTAACTTAAAAACAAGATTAAGAAATTTAGAATTTTTAAAACCTAGGGGTTGCTCAACAAAAACATCATCTTGTATCACTCCATTTAAAAAGACACTCTTAAAATCTGTTTGATACAAATTACAACCTTTCAAATAGGCAAAGGCAAATAAAACCCTAATTGCTTCAAGTCTAGCAACACGGGCAAAAGTCTCTTCAAAATCAATCCCTTCTATTTGATTATACCCCTTGGACATAAATTTTGCTTTATTTCTAATCACAACTCTTAAATCATTCATTTTATTTTTGAACTCCCACTTAGTTCCAACAACATTTTGATATATACGCCTTTTAGTTAATTCCCAAACATCATTTCTTACAAATTGATTCAACTCTTCTTGTATAGACAAAATCCAAAATTAATCCCAAAGTGCTTGATTTATATTAGTGGGTTCAATTATCGATATAAAGGCAGAATGATTCACCTCTTTATTAGGTCCATGCCTAGTCCTAACACCCTCACTAGGTTTACCCAATATTAATTCTTTAAGGTGATTCTTAGAAAATTTTCATTCCCTTGGGAAATGGTTTTCTTTTTCCATAATATTTACTTCCAAATTTATCTTTTCAATTTCTTGGGAGTTATTTTCCATTTGATCCTCCTCCAACCAGGGCTCTTTCAAAATGACATATTCATCAACTATAATATATATAGTCTTCTCAACTACCAAAGTCATATTGTTAAAAACTCTATAAAATTTTCTAACACTAAAGTATCAAAAAAAATTCCTTCATTAGATTTTGGACAAAATTTTCCTAAAGAAGTTGTCCATTATTATGAATGAACACCTTACATATAAAAACATGCAAAGGTGACAAATTTAGTGTTCTCCCCTTAAGAAGTTCATAGGATGCTTTATTTATTTTAGATCTAATGTTCACCCTATTCAGAACATAACAAGCTATACTAACTGCTTCAACCCAAAAATATTTTGAAAGTGAGTATTCTGCCAACATAGCTCTAGTGGCTTCAATTAATATTTTATTCTTTCTTTATACTATCTCATTCTACTGAAGGGTCCTAGGTGCTGAAAAATTGTGATCAATTCCTTTCTTTTTACAAAAATTTTCAAATTTCTCATTTTTAATTTTTTCTACATGATCACTTTGAACTAATAAAATCTTGCACCCTAATTTTCTCTAAATCTAAGTGAAATTTTTTTTTAAATCTCTCAAATAATTCACTCTTATAAAATAAAAATTTAACCTAAGTGAATCTTGAAAATTCATCAATTATCACAAATCTAAATATTTTATCTCCTAGACTTACAGTGCTAACTGGTCCAAAAATATCCATATGAATGATTTCTAATGATTTTCTAGCTCTAAGATCCTTAATGGAGTGAAAATAGGACTTCACTTATTTTCCTAATTGATATGCATCACATAGGTGATCCTTAGTAAAGTCTAGTTTGGGTATTCCTCTAACCAGTTCTTTTTGAGTAATTTTTCTAAGATTTTTTAAGCTAGCGTGACAAAGTCTCCTATGCCATAACCATGATTCACCACAAATTATTTTGAGATAAAAAGCATTAGGATATTTAATACAATTCAAATCAAGCATGTATACATTATTTACCGTAACTCTATTCAAAATATCAATTCCATTTTGGCTTTTTATGCAGCTAATGGGAAAAAATTTACACTATAACCCTTATCACATAGATGACTAATACTCAACAAGTTATGCTTTAAGCCTTCTACCAATAAAATATTCTCAATGAAAAAATTATTCAAGTTTCCAATCATACATGTGCCTTCCACTTTTCTAGTGGTATTGTCTCTTAGTTTAACCTTGCCTCCATTCCTAGCTTCTAGTGATATTGAATTATGTAGTGTCTCCAGTCATATGCTTAGAGCACCCATTATCTAGGTATCAAATGATATCATGAGGTCTTGTATTAGAGCATTTCTCTTCTTGATTTGATATATCAAGCTTGTCATCCATCAAACACAGGTTGGTGACTCCTCCTCTACTTCTGTTTCTAAAGAATCTGAAGCTGAATCTGCCCAAAATTCTCTTTACCATCTTTTATTGTCCTTCCATACATTGCTTTTCTCCTTAACATTCTCCTTGTTAGGCTTAGCTTTAAGATTTAGGAAATCTGATTTGATATGTCCAACTTCATGTATTCATAGCAAAATTACATTATTATAAGCCTTAGCATTTTGGTGGAACTTATCTTTATTCTACTGCTAATGTCTCCATTACTTCCATTTTAAAAAACTCCTAAATTTCCTAGTCCTCAAGGCAATATCATCTTCATCCTTAGGCTAAGATTTGTCACTCTCCAAGTCATCCACTTTCAATGTTATGGTCTTCTCCTTTCGTTTCTCACCTGCATCAATCTGTCTTTGAGTCACCCCTTGCTCGAAAGCAATTACTTATCCAAAAAAAATTAATAGAATAAATATTTAAATCTTTTGATTCCATTATAGCAGTAATCTTTGCATCATAAGTAGTAGAAAAATAAGGAAGAATTTTATTTATTTTCTTAGCATTCATTAGTTCTCTACCTAAAGTATGCAATGATGTGACTATTTGTATGAAACATGTATACACATTAGTGATTTATTCATTTGGTTTCATGCAAAATAGTTAATTATCATGTAGTAAAATGTTTAATCTATATTATTTCACTTTGTTAGTCCCTTCATATATGATACAAATTCTATCCCAATTCTATTTTTTTGTTTTATAGGTAGAGACACACATATAGTCTTCATATTTAAGTGCGCAAAAAAATTATTCAAACATTTAGCATTAAACTAAGATAATTTTTTTTTCTTCTACAATCCAGCCAGCAAACAGTGTTTTAGTTCTAATGCCCTCTACAAGTCTAGTTGGCCTAGTGTATCCTTCTTGTACTAAAATCTACATGTGATAGTCAAGAGATTGAAAAAACGTATACATGCATGTTTTCCAAAAATAGAAAGGGATGTTATCAAATAATGGGGGTCTAGTGATTGATTACCCTTTAGGTGTGTTATGGTTTCCAAAATTAGCCATGATCATTTTAAAAATATTGTCTAAACCTTAATTTTCAAAAGTATGCTCTGATACCACTTAAAAGACCGTATAGGTTGTTAGACCTAAAGCAATTATCCAAAGGCTAACCAAGAGGGGGTAAATTGGTAATTAAAAAAAAAACTTTTAGGTATATTAAAAAACTATTCTTTTAATTTTAAGCATAATAAAAGTTTTATCAAACTAAACTTTTTAACCACAAAAATAAAATACATAAAATTAAAAATATGGTAAATAAAAATAAAAGAACATAGATATTTAAAGTAGTTTGATCCAACAAGACCTACGTCCACTCCATAAAGACTCCCTCTTCAGGTATTGCACTATTAACTTGGTGACTTTTATTTTTCTCCCACAGTAAGGTGGATAAGCCTTTACAAATCACCTATCTTCCACCAATCCTCGGCACGGCAGAGTACCATCATCCATTCACACTCTCTAAGTGTCAGCAAAGAACTATCATCCTTTCACACCCTCTTGGTGTCAGCAGAGTACCATCATCCTTTTACACCATCCTAGTGTCAGTAGAGTATCATCATCCTTTCACACTCTCCAAGTGTCGGCAGAGAACCATCATCCTTTATACCCTCCTGGTGTCGGTAGAATACCGTCTTCCTTTTACACCCTCCTGGTCTAAGCAGAGAACCATCATCCTTTCACACCTTCCTGGTGTTGATAGAAAATTGAATCTTCTCCAAAGTTCTTCTCTCGAGCGACTTCAAAGAAGTAAGGAAGAGATTTAATAAAAATTATAAAGAGATCCTCACCTTTCAGCAACCTTGTAAACCCTTCACAAATTCCACTTGCAAGATCTCTTCCCACACTCTCACACTTGCTCTCAAAAAAAATATGAAGAAGCATACGTCAACAGTCAGTTTTTAGGACCTTATATATGAAAGACATGAAAAAAAATCCAAAAAACTAAAATTTCAATTTGATCATCTATAATCATATAGTACGATCACACATCATACATATGATTAGTACAAAATTTGTTTGTATGATCCTATACGAACGTATTTCATTCTTTGATTAACATGTGTTTGAATTGACATCATACATTATGATCAATTCAACTTGAAGAGATTTGTCCGGTGCAATTCTATATAAACTGATTTTGTATATTGGAAGTCATATGTACGAACCCAATATCGTATAGTACGATCTATTTTAATTGAATCATGTTTCATTCGGTACAAAAATGGTCGTGTCCATTTTGTACTCTAGAAGTTGTATGTAGGAACCAAAGTTTGTACAATATGAATAATTCAAAAAATTCACCTGTTCATATGGACAAAATGATATACACCAATTTCATACTCTAGAAGTCTTCTATACAAACCCAAGTTTGTACAGTATGAACAGTTCAAACAATTCACTTATTCATATGGATGAAATTATACAAACTAATTTCATACTCTTAATGTTGTCTATACAAAGGTAACTTCGTGCAGTATGAATAGTACTTAATAAATTTTTAGGCATGATTAGATTAATTTCTTCAGGAGGAATGCATAGGTGAAATTATCAAGTATGAACCAAAATTGTACAGTACAAGTAGTTTTAAAAAATTACAAATTTAAGTATTCCCTCAGTGTGTGTGTTTGTGTGTGTGTGTGTGTGTACGGTTATCCAACTACAATCACACTCAATCAGACTCAAGAAAAATATAAAAAGTATAGACTTTAAATATAAGAAACCCTAATCTAATCTGTCTTAGAGTCTTTAATAGTCTGGAGTATAATTTCCCTGAAATGTTAGTACACACAAATAACAAAAGTACAATTTTTAAAAGATGTTAAAAGAAATAGTAATCAACACAATAAGATTTTAGAATCATCAAAAACATATATGATATAAAAATATAGTTATGAAAACTAGGTTGCAACACTAAACTCCTTGCCTGTGACACCTTTAGCATCTTGAGAACTAAAATAGGTGTTATTGACATTTATACTTGATTCAGAATGAATCTAGATTACTCTATCTTTTGAAATCAACCATTCAATTTTGTATGTTTTAAATGTGTGTAAGGTTTTTGAATTTTTGTGACCATCTATTTGTTGTTGTGTATTTTCTACTTTTCATATTTTTTTATTAATTATTTTGATTGATGTTCCCTCATCATTGCACACCCTTAATTAAAAAAATAAAATAAAAATTTGTTTACATCGTATTGTATGATCTATACATCCCTGTATAAATCCTTCCCTCAGTTAAATCAATGGTCAACATCCATTTAATTATTAATTATTGTATCACACAAAGACATTGTATTTTACGATACACGTGTCAAAAGTCATTGGACAAATTCAAATTAGCTAATATGATAATAATTAACTTATCATACTATACGAACACATGTTCATACGGTGCAAACAATTTAGTCAAAGTCATACGTATGGCTCCTCTGGATGAACTCATTTCTTTAAGATGGTCCAGTATGATATGAATCGTACTATATGATTTCATGTAAATAATTTAGATTTTTTTATAGTGATGTACGATCTAAAATTGTACTATATGATATACTAAAAGCTCTTTAAATCAGAAGGATTTATAAAGCTTAACTCATCCAATTTTTTAAATCTCTTCTTCTATCTTGAATCAACCCTTTGATTCCTTAAATAGCTACAGGTAGCAAGCGTGCACATCTAACACAAGGTGGTTTTTCCTCCCATCGCACTATCAATAATTGCTTCAAGTCTATTGAAGATGAGGCTGCATATTATAGGTACAAGGATGCCCTCTTCAATCCATTCAGGATATTCAATTAAAAAGACCAAATTTATTAGGTGATGAATCACTTTTCATCCACTACTCTTTAATTCCTCTTTACCCTTAATTTTTTCCTTCAACTCTAGGCTTTATGAATTTGTTTCCAACCTTAGGATTAGTGTTGCTATCCCTATCATGAGATCATATGTATTTCGATGTCACATAGAAATTATAAAGGAATATTTAGGCGACTATCTCCACCTTTCCACAGAAGGACCTTGACCCCAATCAATGGCCTCTAGCAATGACTTTTGAGATGTGTTCAATCTAACCAAAGAAATGTCACCCTAAATTAACATCAACCCCATGTTTAGTCCTTAACTAAAAATATGCATATTATCCAGCATGTCCTTCAAATCTCAATTATTCTTTTAGGTAGAGATTGCATAAATATTACTCCACTTCTTTAAATTATCACCTACTTTATTATGTCTGAAACCCAATTTGATGAGGCCTATTGCTTATATTCTAGAAAAAACTTATGAGCTTACCTACCTGAAACAGCTAATTATTTATTTATTTTCTATATTGATATTCATTTCACATTCTTTTTCATCATCAGTGGGGGCAAGAGCAAGAAGAACTAGTTGTTGATGAGGAAGGGGGAATGCTCCTAAATTTGCACCTACACCAACACCAATGTCATACATGTACCAACATACCAGTCTTACTCTATGAGGAGCTGATATAATGATTTGATCGATTAGAGTCCTACCTAGATACTCATATTCGACAGTAATAATAACATTATAAGGCAAATTATGGCGTGGTTTATGGAACAATTTTCTTCCATTCATAAATACTTTCAACCACCACCACCACATGATCAGGGTCTTCCTACTTTTAGGATTTATGTGTTTTGTTTTGTTTCTTTTTTGCATTTTTCACATTTTGTAGTTTTTTTATGTATATGCTTGATCCTCCTTTTTGGTGATGTCAAAAGGGCGAGTTGTAGTTGATTGTTTGTATTTTTTTCATCTTTATTAAATGGTTTATTTTGTGCATTTTTTATGTACATTTTTTCCTTCTTTCTTTCTTTACTTTTATTTAACATTAAATTAAAAATAATCTTACCCCTATTTTAAAATCTATCACTTAAGGAGAAGGAGATTAGGAAAATAACACTTACTTATTGTTTCAAACAAAAATGTTTGTCATCATAAAAAAAATGGGAAGATTTTTACAATCTAGGATCTCTAGCTTGTGATTTTGATAATAACAAATATTATTGAAAAAACCTTTTACTTATCCTTACATATATATCATTTTTTGTGTGCAAATATTCTAGGTACATCATGCAGTGCTTAAAATTAATCAAGCTCAAGTTTGGGAAGAATAAAATGCTTTTCAAAAGTGTTTTTATTTTTCTTTTTCATTTATTTTATATTTCTTGAGTCTGGACATGTAAGGGTTTATACTAAATTGGCAAACGTGCACATACACAGGGGAGCTAGAAAAGTGAGCTTAGATTTTTTTAAACTAAACATACCGTATGATTACGATCGTACTGTATAATTAAATATACGCAAGAAGAGGGTTAACATCCAATTATGTAATTAATGCTAATGAACTAATCATATTGTATGATATAGATCTTACTATACAATTTGTTTCAATCAATAAACATGAGCTGCCAGATAATTCAAGTAATTTCAAAATCGTATTTTAAATTAATTGTAGTGTACAATTCTTATCGTATAGTATGATATTTTCAAAACTTACTTAAATTATTCCTCATGATTAATAAATTAAATTAAAGTTTAATAAATATGGATAATCATACTATATGATTAAGATCATACTATACAATTAAAAGAGATAAAATTCGGTCATCCTGAAGATTATACTAAATGGAAACCTTAATGTTTGAACTAAACATATAGTATAATGTATATTGTATTATATGATCACTTGTTATTTGAACTAAATGTATTGTACAGTATAAATCGTATCGAATGATCGACAAAGATGATTTCTAATCATCCCAACAATCATTATATGTGAACCGAGTGAAATTTAACTAATAATACCTTTTAAAATTATGGTTGTATTGTATCATAAGTTTGTAGAATTTAAACAAATCATTTGAATGATTATTCCATCATATTAGACAAAAACCTTATTTTTTGAACTAATCACAATATATAAACCAAGATTGTATTGTATGAATAGAGACGGGCTAATTGAAAATTTAGGGTTTTTTAAAGCCTTGTACTTAAGTACTCAATAAAGTCTTTATAAAAGACTTTTGACTATTGAAGGAACTCTGAGGGAAAATTCGTGAGAGAATTTTGGGCTTATAGAGCGAGAAGGTTAGTTTGTGCATGAGGGAGAAGGAGTATGAGGGGTGTTCACACAATTTCTCAACACAAGCATAAAGCTTGCTTTCTTCAATGGCCTTAGTGAGTTCTTGGATCTGTGCGTTGAAGATATACTTCAAAGTTAGGATCAAGAGTATCCTTCCTTCACTTGGAGGGTGAAAAAGGATTAACAATTCTCATCCATCACTAGGAAGGTGAGAAAGATTTTGTGTGTTCTCTACCTTCAGCAGGAGGGTGAAAAAAGATTGAAGGTTTGATGCCATCACCAGGAAGGTGATATAGCTTTTGGTTTACTATCACACCAAGATTTGTGGAAATATTTTTTCTAAGGGCTTCTCTACCTTGTTGTGGGGGCAAAAGGAGATTCACTATAGTGTTAGTGTAATACCCTGAGAGGAGGACTCTAGGGAATAGATGTAGTACAAGGTTGACCAAATCACTATAAAACTTTTATTGTGCTCTTTCTTATTTTCTCTTTTTTTTTACTTTTTAGTTTCTACAATTTAAATTTTCTACAAGAATTTTATTTCTCATTATAAGTTGTAGATAGTTTAATTTTTGTTAGCAAGTAACTTCATATTTTAACTAGATTTATTTGGCTTTAAAATAAAAAAAATAATAAAAATTTTATCAAGTTTTAAATTACTTCCACTTGTGATAGTTACTCAACTAGATTTTTAAAGTTTTTATCCTGTAGTAAATAAAAAAGGGAATTTGTTGTAGTATTTTTCTTAAAAAACCCAATTTACCCCCCTCTTGGTGCACCTAGGGATAGTTCAACGAGGTCATACAACCTCCTCAAACTTTCACTTACAAGATTGCTTCCATAAACACAAGCTAATCACTCTAATGAAATGTATCTAGTACTTCTCTGAAATTTCCTAGTTTTCATACCTAAGGAAAAATCAAACAAGGAATATAAAGACTGAAATTAGATAAGCGATTGAACTCTCCTACAAACATTACAAATTGACTATTTATAAGAAAATGCAGAAAAATGAGTTTTGTCGCAATAATGCTAATGACACTTATACCATAATGCTGATAAAATAACTAATGTCGCAGCAATAAATGGTTTCCTCCGGTGCAATGCTTTCTATCATGGGTGTGCTGTTTAATGAATCAATGCTCCTACTTACAGGCAAATCCAATAAAATGAAAACTCATATTTTTTGTGGCCTAAATCCTCAAGAAAATAAGTAATTCTGCAAAAAAATGTTGCATTTTTGGTAATTTGTCGAAAAAATTTTTGTCAATAGTAAAATAAGCAACAAAAACATTATTAGGGCTAAAGTTTTCTGCCAGAGATACTTCCTATGGATTTACTAACAGAATTATGTAGCCAAATTCATCGTTCACTGATTGCTCTTCCTGTCAATTTTATCTAATGACATTTTTGGTGGAACTGTACTGCCAGAAATATAGGTGGACAAACCACCAGCAAGTTTCATCGAGAATTGACCAGCGAACATGTTCAATAGTTTATCTATTCGTACTTTCAGTGGGAATTTATTCATCTAAAACATGATACCATTTTATCGTCTCTTCATTTTTGGTGGATATTATGTCAGAAACCTATACCAAAAATTAAAAAAAAAAAAATCCTTCCCTCACATGTTTTCTACAACACAACAACCTACATAAACCAAATACACAAATCATATTCATATTCAAACAATGAACATAAACACTAATGCTACATTTACATAATAATAGATTTGATCTCAAAAAGATATAGAATAATTACCAAACAGTTTTAAAAAAAAAACTTAAAGTTTGTTGCACAAAAAAATAGAAAATAGAATATGTAAATATATAAATGAAATGTCCAACAGAGAACTATAATATCTTGTAATAAAAAAAACAAGTCTAATCATAATCTATCTCATCATCCACCTCCTCTATTAATATTGGTTGCTTTCTATTGAATTGCTCCCTCAATTTTTGTAACTCATCCGATAACTAACTTTGATATATCTGTATCTATATCTATAGGTCAACTTGTGAGTTTTGAAAGTTTGTGAGGGGTGTTAAACCCAAAAGAACTAGTCCCAAGGCTAATAAAGAGGGAGGCGAATTGGTATTTAAATAATTCTTTAATGTTGAAGAAAACTCTTTTTGTAACTTAATGCAGAAGAAAATCACATTCACAAAAAAAAAAGATAAATTAATGTTTTCACCCATGCAATTAATCACAAGAAAAATAAATGCAGAAATAATAAAAGGAAAGAACACACAAGATTTATAGTGGTTCGGTCCAACCTGGCCTACATTCACTCCCTTGAGGTACCCTCCGAGTATTTCACTAAACCTTTAGCGACTCTCATTTAACCCCCACAGCTAGGTAGAGAAGCCATTACAAAATCACTTTTACCTTCCCCAGTGTGGTGGACAAGCCTGGTCCTTTGACATCAAAGATAGCTTCTTTTTCCCAAAACTTTCCTCAAGACGAACCTTGAATTTAATGGTACTAAGGTGTAAGCTTACTGAAGCAACCGTCCGAAACCCCATCAACACTCCCTTGAAACCCCCTCCAAGGATCTTCTCCCTCTCAAACTCCACCCTTTTCTCTCTCCCTTTCAAGTTCCCATTTCATAATTTTTCCAAAAGAACGAAGACACAATGGCTGCTAAAGACACTTACCAGGTGCCTTGATAAAGCTTAAATATAGAGCTTTTAAAAACTCTAAAAATTCAATTTTACTGATAAAGATCATATAGTACGATCCTGAGATCATCTGACACGATTAGTACAAAATAGCCCTTTCAACTAGTATGACAAGTATTATCATGTACGATCAATTCTAGTTTTTGCATAGATCATCCATACGATCCTAAGATTGTCTAGGATGATTAGTTCAATTGAAATTTAGTTCATCCAGGTTGAAACATGGGATGACCAAAATCATCTCTATTAATCGTACTATACAATTCAATTTGTATAGTATGATCCAAATATCAAAATCAAGAAGATTTGATTGACTAATTATAGGATTAATTTAGGCATGATTTTCATAGATCATCTAGTATAATGTACTTCATCCTAGATGATTAGAACAAAATATGAAATTCAAAATCTTGCCTAAATTATGATTGGCGCCTTTTTTTTCATGAGCATAACTAACCATCCTGGATGATCTTGATCGTCCAGTACGATTAGTTAGATGAGTTGATTGTATAATATATTATAAATTATACATTATAATTAGTTCAAAAATTAAACTTCTAGCTTTGATTCAATCTCACTCCTCCTAAATGTGTGTGTGTGTGTGTGTGTGGTCACCAAGCAAGCATATACCCTTATAGGACTTGACTCAAAAAATTAAAAATATATCAATGAATATTACAAAAATCATTACAACATAACCTATTTTACCTAATCTTGAGCCTTGAATATTTATTGGATAGTAACTCTCCTGACTTTTTAATGTTTGTAAACAAGTCTCTATTGTGAGTCGACCTGCACTTCTCAAATTTTTTTTTAATTTTATCATTATGCTTGGTCAACCAATAAAAATTATTCTGCATACAAAAATATATAATATAGAATACTTTTGTTAGCTTAACTAAAAAAATATATAATATAGAATGTTTTTTATAATAACTAACCTCAAACTCTTTCAACCACATATTAAACACTTCTTTTAGGATTTTCTTCCAAGAATTATAAGGAACATAATATTTGCTCCATATGATGTCCTATTTCTTATACATCAGCTTCTTTGAAGGATAAAATATTCACAAAATATGTTAGGTTTAAAAACATTTATCAAGTTTTAGTAATATGTTAAGAATATAGTCGGTAAGTATATGTCACCCTCAGGTGCAATCAATATGCACCCCTCTAATGTTTGCTCTATTACAACTAGGGTAGAAGGTCCACTTATAAAGGGTTGAGGGGGTGGGGGATTGAATGGTCGAACAGATGGTGGATATGGATAAGTGGGAGGGACTCCATTAGAAGGTGAGGGTTAGTCAAGGTATAAGAGAGTAATATGTGTGGGGTCTAGAAAATGAAAGTGGGGATCTAGTGGTAAAACTATGGACTACTGGCTAGAGAAGTAGGTTAAGGTGAGCTAGGCAGACTCTGAGTGATATGATAAGAAGAAGAGGCCCCCTTTGTATAGGCATACCAGCTGAGCCACTTGTCACCTTATTATTGCACCTATCAAAAATATTCATGATCAATCTCCAATGATACTCAACACTAGAAACCATCTACAAAAAAATATTAAAGAAATATTAGTGACATAAATTATAATGTTTAAAATAAATTATAAGTGATGTTATGTTGATAAAATAAAGTAGAGAGATAAAAAAATGGATGCAAATATTTCTATATTGTAAAAAATAAATCATATAATCAATATAAATTATTGATTCATAATTGAATGTAAAAATTTATTAAATATATTTATCTTCTCCTTACTAATTATTTATTGATTCACTTCCATATGATGACACATCTTCACCACTATCATATTCCTCATGAATTTCCTCTATGTTTAAATCTAATTTCTCTAACCACAACTTACTCTCATTAATTATAATTTGATCATCCATATCATTTGCAAGATCTTTTAAGTTCGGCATAAGCTCTTTTTAAAATGTTGTAGTATTAATATGGTTTTCTTAATGACTCCAATGGGTTTGTTCTTTGTAACTATAAGCCAATCCTGTTTGCCACATAATCTACCCGGATAGTTAGCAAATTAGACTTGGCTTTCCTGCTAGCAATAATAATGGTTCAAACTTTGCATATCTCCTACTCCGATTTACTTCTATTATATCATGTAGCAGATATACTCTTTTACCTATATTCTATATTGGATCAACCAAATCACAATTAAAAAGATACACATTGTTCCCATCACTTGGATATTCCAACTATAATACTTCTTGTAATACCCCTTAATACTCAAAATAATCACCTATATAGGTGTTCCCTCTCACACAAACACCAAAAATTATCTATCTTCTTATATTCCTACCATCACCCTAGCAATTTGTAATCAGATTTTATTAAATAATCAACTATCATCGGCACGCACCATACTCTTTCAAATATTTCCTCACTAGTTATCTCAGAGTAGCCTGCAATATTATAATTTTATTTTTTATAAAGGCATCCTTATTTCCCCTGAAAGGATGACTTGAAGGTGAGAATATGCAGTGATAGTTGAACCAAGTGTTCTTCCCTCCATACTTTGAAGTGAATGGCTTTGTAAATTTCAAACAATATGGATAAGCTAACTTCCAGGAAGTATTCCAACCTGAAAGTATATCGTATGCAGGTTAGTACTAATTATCCAAAGTAATGTTGCCCTCATTATGAAGTTTTATTTGGTGGATATATCGTATGTACTTACCATTCATGATAAATTTAAATCATCGATTAAAAGTTACAATAATACATCAATCTTTTCTTTTGGATTATATTACCCTAGAATGATTAGCATTAGAAATATGTGAAGTACAATCATACATAACTATAGAGAAAAATTATAGGGGTGAGTATCACTGGATAGCATGAGTAAGGTGAAGCAAACTGGATAAATAGAATAAAATCATCTACGTATAAATCTAATCTTATATTTCTTGATTCTATGGTGAAGGTAAGATATGTAAGATCATAGTGTTTACATGCCTCTACTTTTGACGGATGTTTAATGATACCTTCTTACGAGATGTGTTCATTATGCCATATCATATGTGCGGCAGATCTCATGGATGAATGTAATCATTGTAGTCTAGGAATTATGGGTAAGTAAAATATCCTACTAATTGGTATATCCTTTAGCTTTTTTTGTCCTAGACTATAGTTTAAATCTTGGTTCATTACAATGATAGCATGCAATCTTTGATAAATCATCTTTATAGTATAACATTCCTCCATTGATATAATAATCTATTTTTGTATATGTTAGACCAAGTTGGGAAACTATCTTCTTAATTTGATATAAATCTAAAGAAATTAAGTTATATGTCATATTAGTTTCCTTAAACAGCCCAACGAATTGATTAAAATATTCACAGGGACATTATATTCTATCTTGATGCTTAACATCTTCACAATAATATGTAACTATGAGTGAGTTATATACCCCTTCTAAATTATTTATTGGTAAGCATGTAATAAATCATAAAAATTCTATACCTCCTTATTTAGTGACTCTTCTATATATTATTCAAGTTGTGCCACAATTGCATCATAAACTAATTCCTCAAGAGGTTGGATATTTTTTTCCTCAGCTATATTAGAACTTGTAGACAGGCCTCATCAAGAACCAAAATGTGGCTCGTACTCACCATGAGAAATCCAATACCAATATTCTAGCACGAATCATCTACGATATAGATCAATAATTATGTTATCTAGTGAGAGGTTCACTTGATCTTTATGTTTAGAAACTTTCCATTTAAGATTTAGCTAAAAAATTGATAGGCTATCTAGATGAAAAAATTCAACTATTAATGAACTGATCTATTAATGTCTTTCATTTCTATGTTTATCAATTATACATCCAACTTCCTTGATTTATAATATCCAAAATATGAAAACTTAACCTACATATAATATGAAGATATTAAGATTGGAGTAACATCTATTGAAGGAAAATAGATTGAATTCAACCTGATTTGTAATTCATATGGTGATAATTCTCATTTAAATTTAATTAAAAGGTCAATAAATTAACAACAACATCAAAGCCTTTATCCTAGTACGTGGGGTCAACTACATGAGTCATTTCTCTCATTTTTTTTCTATTAAAAGCCAAATTATTATTTAAATCTAATAAAGAAAGGTAATTTCTAATATTTTTTACCATGTCTTTTAAGGTATATCTCTATATTTCTTAACATAAGTTAAATCTATACCTCTACTTCCTTACTGGGTCTGCGAGAGGCTGCCATTTTATATGACGAAACCTTCTAAGTTGGCTCACTAACTCTCTCTAATCTTATCTTCCATAAGAACTTCTCTAACCATTTCATATATATGCTCATTTTTTATCTTATCTGTAAGAGTAAATCCACTCATGAACATTCTAAACTCTAAAATACTTAATTTAATATTATACTTCTCTTTTAATGATCAACATTTTACACCAAAAAGCATTGCAAGTCTCACCACCATCTCATATAATGTTCCCCTAAGTTTGAGGGGAATTTTCTATCACACAATAAACCCAACGCATTCCTCCACTTTAACCATCCAACTTGAATTTTACTAATAGTATCTACATCTATTTCACCATTAACTCCCTCTCTAGTCTTATCAACAAGAAGAATATCATCAATAAAATGCATACACCATGGTATAATCTCTTGCAAATGTCTACCAAGAACATTCATGGCCAAAGTAAAAAGATATGGGTTGACGGCACAAAAAATGTACAATGGTTCTAGCAACCATGGATACAAATGACAGCTACAAAGGCATCGTACAAATGCGATGGAGGCGGCATTTAGCAGGAGGTGACTCATGTGATCGAAAGTGAAATAGGAATGCAATGAATATCAAGAAGATCAAAAATAGTGTTAGGAGGGGAAAAAGGCCTTTTCTGGCTATACTACCAACAAATTTTTGCTAGAGATGTCTCGAGCAGAATTTTAACCAAAAAATTTTCTCGTGTTTAAATAAGTTGGTGGGTTTCTTATCAGAAGTTCTGCAGGAAAACTTCTGGCAAAATTTCCACCGGTAAGTACCGCCAGCTTAAGAAAATTGGCGATATTGCCAATGGAATTTTCTTCAGTAATGTTCTAAAAAAACCCATCGATAATTGATCAGCAAAATATCTACCAATTACACTGCCACTACTACATGTAGATATAATACTACCAGAAAGTTTGTGGTAATGTCAATTTCTCATGTAGCGGTCATGGCCTGAACAGTTACAACTGTAGCACCATGGCACTGCTAACAATTGAGCATTGTGGCATCTAAATGGAACTCTGCTTGGTTTGGCAGTGTTAGAATTTGGCACCACGGTGCTATGAAAATAGTGATTGGGCTTTGCAACACTGCCTCCTTTGACACTACAGCACTGTCAAATAGAGAATGGCCCCACCATGTACATATTTAGGCTCTTTGATTGTGTAAATAAATATCATATTTTCACTAATAAATTAATATATAAAATATAACATTATTTGCACTTATCATTTCACATGAAATTCTAGCTCCCCAATATTGCTCCTCCCAGCACTATTGCACCTTAAAGCACAACATCGTTGTGCTCCAATTTAGAAATTTTATATTTTTCAAATAAATCCATTTTAAAGAATCTAGGTTATTTCATATGCCACTTCCACCACCACTTGCTACCCAATATCCTCATCCCCAATAAAAAAAATAGAAAGAAAAAAAGAAAAGGCCAACCAATCCCCACCAATCTCTATCATTATATGATGCCCTTAGCCACCACCACCAACCACTGTCTACCATCTACCAATATGTTTGGGCTTTAAATTGGATTCATTTTACTTCAAATTGTTAAAAAAAAAAACTAACTACATGCATTTATTTTACACTCATTCAAACAACTCCAAATAGAATATTATCGTAAGATTCTTCCATAATATGCTTAAAGTATTTTCTTTCTTTAAAATATTAACTAAATTTTGAAAGAATTTGACAACCTTTTCATAGAATTATTTTTGATTTAATTTCAAAATCTCAATTACTAACTACTTTCTTGAAATTTTATTAAAGTCCATTTTGAAAATAAATTCAGGTTATAAACATAATGGTATGAGACTGCCCATTTTTAAATATTCAATTCTTTTTTTTTTAAATTGTGATATAAGTTAAATAGATACATCAATATCTTTCTTTCCCTTTGTGTTCTTCTTCTTCTTTTACTCTTTGATGGGCTTCATTTCGGGAGCTCAACCTAGTATTTTGATAATTATAAATATTATTAGCTTAATTATTTATTCATCTCTGGTTTAAATTATATATATATATATATATTTACTTTTATTTTTTTGTTACTAACCTCAGGTACAATTTACACTAACCCAAATTAAAGAAAATGACTCAAGATAGTGCAACATCAATGTTTAGTCAATTTGTAATTAAAGAGTTTGCACTTTTTTTTTATTGAGTCATTTATGTTATTAGGTGTTGGCTAGACAACTAAGTACACACTCACTAGAGGGGATAAAAATTGAATACATGAACTATATGCTAAATCGTACTCTTATACCATAATCATATTATATGATCTAAATCATACTGTACGATCTATTAATTCAAATATTTAAATAAATAAAATAAATAAAAATTAAAATAAAACTAATTGTAATTTACAATATCTAATCATATAGGACAATTATCTATTTTGATAAGCATTGTTGTTGAATCTATATTATCAAAATTAGGCAAATTTAAAATTTAAAATGATCATACTATATAAAGGATTTCATACAATATGAATATTAATTAATTGCTAAATATGTCCCAAAGAAGGGCTTCTTTCCCTAGTTATGTACCAAATGAGTATGCTTTAGAGGAATACCCAAACAGGATGAACTTGAGGGAGTTGATGTAGGTCAATTTCAATCGAATCAGTGTAAAAGCATTTTTTTTTTTCTTTCTTTTACTTTACTGCTTTTTGGTTTACATTACATATTTTGTTGATTTTGTGGTTGTTGAATCTTTAGTTAAAACTCTTGCATAAAGTTCAAAAGAAAAGAATTTAAAAACAATTAAGACAAAAACAATTTGTTTTTTGTTTATACTTTAAATATTTTATTTTCTTAAGCTTCTGCATAATACTCTAATTTAAAGAAAAAAATATTCATAAATATCAATTAATCTGCTCTCTTTGTGCGTCATAGCATTTTCATGAAGATATGTACTTGAGATTCTCAAATTTGAGCGTCTATGACATTCTCCTTCAATGTTCATTTTCATCAATAAATTTATCATATATGTTTCCTTTATTCTCATAAAAAGTGGTGATAATATACAAAGATAGAAATTATTTTTCGATCATCCCATAATAATGTTCAATGAAAATGAGAAATAAATAAAGAATTGAACTCATTCATTTCAAGTTCATTAGATGAATGTAATTTTTCATTCAAAATAATAAACTACAATTTTCATTTACTACCATATAAAAATAATAATTTATAATTTTTTCCATAAATCAAGTTTATTTTATCATAAATCACTAGAATAATCATAATTAAAAAAAGGTTGTCATTAGGATCATTTACTCAAGGATGTTAAACCTAAACTTATTATCAAGAACACCATGCTCTAATTTTGTATGTGGACTATATACACACTAGGGGCATGTAAATTACATGTGCTATGACACTTTTAAATTTATTTTAAAATACTTTTAATTCAAATACTCATTTTGAAGCTCATAAAATTAAATATTTAAATAGTTAAATATATCAATTAGATACACATAAGAGTGCACAAATATAGGAGCTAAGATATATAAAATCTGATTTGACAATATATGACTGCATGCATTAACCATAATTTATATGATACTATCCAAAAATTATTATCCTATAACCTCGTAGAAAATTAAATCAATCCTATAAGTCTAACACTAAACAAGCTAATAATGATGCAAATAATTAAACAAAAAGTAAGTGAGTGAGCTTATGACTATTAAGCTCAATATAAATTAAATTTTTAATTATAAAAAATAGTATCCAAATCATTAAAGGAAAAACAGTATAAATAAAATTTCAAAAAATGCATGCAAAGTTCTTTAAATAAAAAAGAAACATATAAATGATTGTTAATATGATGTGTGATAGTAGTTATTGCAACTCGAGCTTCCGAGTTTATAATTTCAATGATAACAAACATTACTGATTGCATCTTTGTGTCTCCTAGTATTTGTACTGTGTATCTGCTTTTGTGTGTACAAACATTTCAGGTAAGTTATATATCATTCAATAAAGAATCAGGGCTTAAGATTGGGTAGAATCTGATATACTGAAACAGTCTATAAAATTCATTTATGTATTTATTCAATTTCTTGAGTTAAGTCCTATAAGGTTTATGCTAACCTAGTGACCGTGCACACACACTTATGGGAATGAGATAGAGAGAAAAATCATAAGAGTAATTTTTTAAATTGATCATATTGTATGATATATATCCTACTATTACATAGAAAATTATTAAAATGGCTAATTATGTAATTAAAGTTATTTGAACTAATCATACTGGACAATATTGATTGTGCTGGACGATCCGTTAAAATCATGATCTTAGCCTCCAATCATAATTTATGTAATATTTTAAAAAATAAATTATGTACTAATCATAATTAATGATGGGTATCATACTCTATGATGTAATTAAATCTTGCCTAAATTAGTCTTGTAATTAGGGATCACATTTAGATTAATTGGTCAAGTCAGATTATTCTGTATGTTTGAACAAATTATATTGTATAAACTAATCTTTGCATGGGACCCAATCATATTATATGATAATCCAATTTAATTGTACTAATCATACTAGACGATGATCATATCATACTTGATGATCAGCTCAATCAATTAATTTGATCATACAACTCTTTACTCATAGTATAATACTAATAGTGATATTTTGAAATAATTGTACCATACAATCTGGTATAGATTATATGATCAGAGTTGACAGATTTGAGGTTTTAAGGTTTCTTGAATCCTTCTATTTAAGCTTTCTCATAAAACTTTGTTCAAGTCTTTTGGCATTCACTGAGTTATTTCTTTTGAAGTAATCTTGGGAGAGAAAGGGTGAAGTTTATGAGAGAGGGAGAAGATCCTTGTGGGTTTCAAGGGAGTGTGAGAGGGAGTTCCACACGGCTACTCCGACAAAATTGCACCTAAGTTCCTCAATGCATTAAGGTTTATCTTGAGGGAAGTGTTTAGGGAAAAAGATCTCTTTGGTGATAAAGGTTCCGGCTGCTCTGTTGCATCGGGAATGGTGAAAATGATTCCAGGTCCTTTGCCTCACTAGAAGGGTGAAAAGGATTATATGTTCTCTGCCTCACGTGGAGTGTGAAAAAGATTTCAGGTTCTTTGCCTCACTATGAGGGTGAGAAGGATTTTAAGTTCTCTACCTCACCAAAAGGGTGAAAAGGATTCAAGGTTCTCTACATCACCAGGGGGGTGAAAAGGATTACGATCTTCTTTCGCATCAGGTTGGTTGAAAAGTTTTTGTAAAGGCTTTTTTGCCTAGTTGTAGGGGGCTAAATGAGAGACACTATATTGATAATGCAATACCCATAGAGGAGGGCACCGAGAAGTGGACATAGGTCATGGTTTAACTAAACCATTATACATCTCTGGTGTGTTTGTTCGAATTTTTTACTTTCTCATTTTACTTTTTCTACAGTTTATTTATGTGATAAATGCTTAGTGAAAATATTTGATTAATTTTTGTTGTGATAACTATTATATAACCACCATCATTATAAATATTTACAGATTATTTAGCTTCTGCATCAAAGTGAAAGTATTGCTTTCATACTAGTGTGCCTAGGAGTAAGTTCACATTGGCTTAACATCCTTAGCAAACCTTCAACTGGTATCAGAATGGTACTGAAAATAGTGTTTTAGAAAACCTAAAGAAAAATGATTAATGGTACATTTCAGAAATAAGAATACTGTGTAAGGTTACTCTATTACTTGTCCACCTTTATTTGATAATATTCCATTTAATTTTAAGAAAATATGTATGTCTTCTTTTCTATAATCAATTGATTTTTGAATATGTCATATGATCCAAATTGATTATTTTGTACAGTCATAAATTGTTAAAGGAGTCAAAACTAACATTCCTTTTACTTGATGGAGTAGAGAAGAACAAATTTTTGCACAACAAAATGCTAAATGCTTAAATTGCTTTTTTCTATGCACTTATGTCTGAAGATTATATGATTATTTTTACCTCTACCATTGATAAGAAAGTTTGGGATAGATTATGCATTACATATGAAGGTACTGGTGAAGTCAAACATTCTAGGTTAAATGTATTTATTATATGATTATAGACATTTTTGCATGAAATCTTATGAGACTATCTCAGACATGCATACTAGGTTTACTCAAATAGTGGCATCATTGTATGCTTTAGGTAGAGAACTTTCAAACTCAGAAAAGCTCAACAAAATTCTACGTTATCTACCTGATAAATTTAATGTCAATGTCACTACTATATATGAATCAAAAAACATAAATGCTTATTCTATTGATAATTTGCTTGACTCGCTCATTTCCTACAAGCAAAGTGTGAGTCAAAGACTTTTAGATGCAGGTGATGAAAAGGTTATATATAGTGCTAAAGGCGAAAGATACGGATAAAAATGGCTTAGGAGATGATTAGAGTGAGGAGATAATGTTAATAACAAGTCAATTCAAAAGTCTCCTAAAACACAAGCACAAGCATAAATAAATGTGGAGCAAAGATAATCATTATAAATACACTACAAGAAAATCGCCTATTACCGACGAATTTTTTGGCTAATTTCCAGTGGACAGATTTCTGATGATTTTTTTGATGGAATTCCGACGGATTATGATGAAATATTTTTGACATATTTTTGGCAGATTTTTCGACGGACTTTTCGGTGGATTTTAATCATTTATGAAAATTTTATTTTTTTTGTAATTAAATTAATAATTTTATAATTATTTTAGTTTTTTATTTAATAAATAACTTTTTAATTAATTATTAATTTAATACCTTAGTTTATTTAATTATTAATTTAATAACTTATTTTAATCAATTATTAATTTTATAGCTTATGTATTAATTTCAATACTTTGTTTTAATTTATTTAAAATTTAAATATTACTTTTAATATTTAAATATAGAATATATAACAAAATAACATATTTTCGAGCGCATAATAGTGGTAAAGTCTTTGAAATTCATTCAACAGGTCATGAGTTTTAATCCTGGGGTCGTCAGGCATGCGGGTGGGCCACGGGAGGGCGTGTGCTAGCGCGGAGAGCGGGCAGGCTGGCATAGGCCTCAAACGAGTTGGACCCGTGCGCTATGTGGCCGCGAGTTGTAGGCTGAGTGATGTGGGGGCAGGCTGGTGCTTAGCATGTAGTGTGCGGGCTGCGGATGCAGGTTATACAGGCGAGGTAGGCAGCTACTGCGGGTAGGTTGGGTGGGCAGACAGCTTAGGCTTCTTATTATTATTTTAATTATTCCAGCATAAATTTTGCCACTGAGCAGCCGCTAGAAATTTTACGGCTATCAAATTTCATCGAAAAATTTTTCGGCGACGCTGTTAAATTTTTCCGATGCTCGTTTTACCTGCAAAAACAGTTCTGTCGGAAATCCACCAAAAAACTTTAAAATTCGCCGAAAAATATGCCAATAATATGTTATTTTACTGTAGTGTATGAAAAGTTTGCTTCTAATATTATTTATTTTGTATGTAGGAAATCTGAACTTCTGAAATACAAATGCCCCAATTTGAAAAATCACCCCCTAAAGAAAAAGGGTGAAAATGTGCCAAATGTTAAAAAAAGGGAAAATAAAATGAAGCAAAAAAAATCCTATGTAGACTTAGCTTTCCACTCATCAAAGTGAAAGTATTGCCTTTGCCTACGTAATTAGTGTGCCTAAACATCCCTATTGAACTTTCTGTAATCTCTTTAGAGATAAGTGTAAGATTTATGAATCAACAAATAATATTCAAGAATAAGCAATTTAATTATGTGATTGAACAATAAAATAAATCAAATATTATAGGGCAAATTTGACAAAAATACAAATTTTATTTGGTTAAACATTCAACTAACTAATATTCACTTCTACTTCTCACTCTGTTTAAACTTCAACTATCATCCTTATCAACAAAAATCTAACTTTTTCACTCGAAGAGAAGATGAAGAAATATTCATAATTACAAATTCAGTTCACAAAGTACAATAAACAATTTTTAAAAAAGAAATTAAGTTCATGGAAATTTTAGGCTACCTACTAATGTTATTAATTTTGTTTCACGTGGATCTTCAAAATAAGGGCCCGCACCGAGAAACATGTTTGGAACAAATGGTCCAGGCCTTTATAAGTTCAAACTTGAGCCTGCAGACTAGCCTGATAATGAGAATCTTTTGGCCCATTGGACCAATACAGTTATGTATTAAGCATATCCAATGAAAGAGCTGTTTTGTCCCTTTCAAAAATCCTATGTTACATTGGACCATTACACTTATTTCTTCGAAATTCAGGATTTGTTGCTTTATGGTTGAGGCTTAGGCTTCGTTTGGGACGGTTTTCTATTGCTTTCTAAAACAAAATTTTAGTTCAAAATAAAAAATTTTGTATAGTAAAAAAGCCGTCCCAAACGAAGCCTTTGTTTGGAATAATTTTTTTACTGCTTTGTAAAGCAACTTCTTATTACAGAAATTTGTAGTCTAATAATTTTTTTTACTAAAAAAATTGCTTTAAAAAATAATAAGAAAGCTATCCTAAACAAAATATGAGTTAGGATTATCTCTTATGCATCTAAAATAAACATGTAATATATGTAATAATTATAGGTTAATTGAATTTTAATTTGTATATTCTTAATTTGTCCTAAAGCATATTATGAACATTATGTACTCTTATTTTATAAATTATTTAAAAAAAAAACAAAATATTAAATTATAAGATTTCACTATTTGGGCAATTGAACTTCTAATTTCTTTGCAGATCTTTTTTTTTTTTTTTTTTCAAACAGAAATTTCTACCCGCTGCTAATTTAAGAGGAGTGCTTAGCGGCATAACTAATCTTTCAGTGGAACCTAGCGAGACCACCCACTAGCATCGGGCAGACACTTGCTTTGATCCACTAAAGAGGCGACGTCATAGTAGAGAGGATTAAAACTTGGGATAGGGTCGTGCTCATCCACCAACCACCCTAAATCTCAGTGGGTATTTTTGCATATCTATACATTTGGAAAATAAAATTTTGTTTTTAAAATATCCACTTCCCTTTCCACTCTAACGGTTTGATTTTTTCAGCAGAGCACCATTTTCTTATTACGTGATAATTTCTTTTTATTTTATGTACGAAATCATCTATTAAGATACAACTGTCAGAAATATTATAAATTAATTATATGTATATTAAAGCAATCTAAATTTTATAAAATAATTTTTTTACAGCACTGTAAGTAATCACTCAGTCCATAATTTTTTATTTTTTATTTCTGCTCTAATTTTGCTGTCATTTGGAAGCATTACATGGGTCGGCTAATTTAAACTATCTAATTTATTTTTTATGTATTTTTTCATGCATGAGAAGGACTTTTTATTAATATTATTTGAATCAGCTTGCTTTGATTTGTCCGTCTGATACTAACATGAAAGCATTAATCAAACTAATAAATTTACTTATAATCTGAAGAATATAGTTACTTATAGTGATGTACTTAGGCTATAATATGGATAAGTCTATAGAGTTTACTTCAAAAGTGAGCCAACAAAAAGGAAGATATGATCTTAAAATTTGATTTTTTTTTTTTTATCAAGATCATATCCCACATAATAAAAAAAAATAAAAAATGTAAACAAATCATGTAACAATGCGTTCTTGAGATGCAACTAACGTAGAATTGCTTATAATAAATCAAAATATATGCTTGATTATGATTGCATGAGATTCCTTAAGGTTGGCCAGAAAAGTGAGCACAAATACCTACAAAAAGCATAATATCTAGATTGCTTGTAGTAAAACATGGACAGAAAACAATCATACACAAGAGGAATGTCAAGTATTTGTAGCGGAAAAATCTGCACAAAACAAGTCAAATCGGTCACAAATTTGATTTTGCAGCGGATTTACGTTTGACAGAAAAAAACGGGTCACAAAAGATTTGCGACAGACTAAATCCGTCAGAATCATTTTGTAGCTGATTTACAATGGATTTACAATGAAATTTAGATGAGAAAAATGACATCTTCATTTTTGCAAAATGCCGCAAATTCCATCACAAATTGTGGCAGATAAATCATCGCAAGTTGCTGCGAAAATGCCATCGTAAATTGCGACGAATAGGCAGTCGCAATTTCGACGCTATTTGTGATGGATATGTCTGTCACAAAATATGATACTCTCTCGTCCACCAAAGAATCCTCATCTTTGCAACACAACTTAATATTATGCATCTCTTTTAATGTTCAACATTCTACACCATAATAAAGTATTGCTGGTTTCACCACCATCTTTTTGAATTTTTCTTAAATTTGAGAGGAATTTTTCTATCACACAATATGCCCGATGTATTACTGCACTTCAACCATCCAACATGAATTCTACTAATAATATAATCATCTATTACATCATCATTATGAATAATAGACTCATGACATTTAAGAAAAAAATATGGATACCTTCTTAACGAGCAAGCTTCGATCTGATCTGACAGGAAGGAACATCGTGGAAGGAGCCGAGAAAGGTCGTGGTCAGAGGTGAAACAACAATGATAAAGTATCAAAGGAACGGCAAAGAAGAACGACGAGGAATGTCGAATGCGACAGGAAGGAATGTCATCAAAGGAGGCAACAAGAAGTAATGTCATCAAAGTGGAGCGAGCAATTCACGGTGAGATGAGAGACGACAGCTGCGAAGATGAAGAGTAATGAGGAAGTGTGACTTCGGATGCGTTAGGAAGGAACATCATCGAAGGAGGTGATGTAAAGGGAACGTTGTTGAAGGAGCTAAGAAATGTCACAGGTATAGTCTAATATAGAACGAGCAAATAAAAAAATGACCAGGTAGCAAGTTTACATAAGGTTGTTTGCGTCAGATTTATAGCAGATTTGTGACGACTTTGAGGAGAAAAATTTTCCGCACATTTGTGACATATTTTGCACAGTAAATCCTCCCAAATCTGCCACAAAAAAAATACGACGACTACTTCCATCGCAAACTCATCGCAATTTTAGAGAAAAAAAGTTTCATTGCAAAGTCCACCACAAATTGTTGACTTTCATGTTGTGATACTTCTATAAAGTTTGTCATTTATTCTTTTTTTATTCATCTAAGTCTGATTTTTAATTTTTAATTTGGCTCATAGATTTCATATTAAATTTGATTTACAATATTAGTACTTTGACATATGAAGATATCATTCTCTTGTTCTTTTACCTAAAGCATGAAGAAAAAAATATTTTATGATATTCATTTTAGATTATTTATTTACAATAAGAACTCATAACCCAAAGATTCAATTGAGCTTTCAAATAGCATGTAATCAACATGGAACTACATCATTTTTAATATTATTCTTTATTTTCTTAATAATCAAGATCATGTGACCAGTAGAAAAGATGTCCAAATGACATGGTGTCACTTGCTTTCTTGTTGCACCAACAATTTCTCAATAGGAATGTTTGGATGAGCTTTGATACGACATGCAGCATCCCAAACTCTTAGCCCATGATTTTGTCATGTTGATGTAACTTTCCAGTAGGTCACCCATCTCAGAATTGCTTTGTAATAAGCATGCTTAATTGTTGAGTTTCTTAACTAAAATTCTAACCATTATACCAAAAGGAGCCTCGATGTTTATAAGTTTAGCTTTTTTTACTTAAGGGGTTTCACAATCTCTCCCACTTAAGTAACTAATGTCTTCATCAGCATCTTTATATCATAATCATCCACCAAGAAGATAAAATTCTAGAGGTGGCCCCTACAAGTTCAAGTGGTGGCTCTCATCATGTAGCACTTTATCCCATATAGGGTTAAAGAGATGGCTATAATGGCATATCATTTTGTCTTATATGACACTTCTCATCTTTCGACTGGTGTATTATTTCAGTACCATTTATAATAGCCCAAACTCTTAACTATCGAGATATTGTCCACTTTAATTTAAGGGTCTTATAGTTTTATTCTGTTGATGTAACTTTTTAGTATGTCACCATCTCATAATTGCTCTGAAATGAGCATGCTTAACTACAAAATTTCAACTATTACACCAAAAGGTGCCTTAATATTTATGAGTTTAGCTTATACTACTTAAGAGGTTTCACACTATATAATGTAGGATTTGTAGAGAGAGTTGTTATTTGCATGTTTTACATTCTTGCAACTTGTATTGTTTTGATGATTTCAAATATTATTATTTTATATATCTCCTAACACTTTTTTTGAAAGATTTATTTTTTGCTCTAGTGTGTACTAACATTTCAGGAAAATCAACTCCAAGAGATGAAGACTTCAAATTATTCATTTGTAAATTACAAGTTTTTGAAATGATAGGGAGTGATTGTAATTGAGTGAAAAATCACAACACACACTCTTGGGGAACACTTTTTATAAACTGATCGTACGGGACGAACCTGGTTCGTACGGGACGATCATGTCAATGGGGGAATTGGTAGTTAAAAATTTTCCCTCTTTTGAATAATTAATCAAATTTAAACTTTAAATAAATTTTAATAAAAAGTTTTCAACCAACAAATTTTTAAAAACACAAAATTAAAAGCACGAAAATAAAAAGTAGTAAATAAAAGACACACGATTTAGAATAGTGGTTCGGTCCTAAACCAGACCTACAATCCACTTCCAAGAGGCACCCTTAAGTATTGCACTAATACCCAATAGTGTCCTCTCTTTTGCACCCACACAAGACGAGAAGTCCTTTACAAACACTCTTTCACCACTTACCCGGTGTGCAGAGAATCGTCGTTCTTTTACACTTTCCCTTGGTGGCAGAGAAACCGTCGTCACATTTTACACTCTGCTAATGTGGGCAAGAGAATCTTTCGTCTTGTCACACTCTCCTAGGTGGGCAGAAGAACCCTTCGTCTTTCACACTCTTCTAGTGTGGGCAGACACCTTCCGTCATTTTCACACATCTCGATAGTATCGTAGAGAACCGGATCTCTTGACAGGACTCTTCCTAAAAAATCTAAGGAGAAAAGAAAAAGAGTGAAGTAATCCAAATCACAAGTGGAAATCTACTTGAACCAATGCAAAGCTTCAAGCTCCAGTGGTAGAAAATCCTTCTTTGACTACTCTCTCTTACTCTCTCCTTTACTCTCTTCAATAGCACGAAGATCAATGAGCAAAAGATTGGGTGCAGTATAATTTGCAGTATATATACAAAAGACCAAAAAAAACTGCCCAAAAACTGCAATTTCAATCGTACGCAGTGATCGTCTCGTACGATCGTGGATCGTCCCTGGATAATTTTACTTAAAGTGTCAGAAATATCCTAATGTATTTGGTATGAACTATGTGTACACGCTCATCGTCCCGTATGAAACAAATGTTCGTACCGGTACAAAAGGTTATTACATAGGTCAGTCCCAAAATTAAACAGGACGTAACCAACTGACGAAGTCGGTTTCAGTTCATCCTGGGACAACAGTTCGTCCTGTGACGATTTTATACAGAGTTTTCGTCAGGAACAAATATTTAATTTCTTCTTGTACGATCGCATAACAGAGATTTCGTCCCAGGATGAAAATTAATTTCATCTGTACCGATTTTTCATACAGAGAGCCTTCGTCCCGGTATGAAACATAATTTTTGTTTGGACAAATAGTGGCAAGGTGAGAATCTCAGAGACGTTCTCTCGGATGAATATTAGGTTCTCTGGACGCATAGGAACTTAGAAAATTTTTACTGTGCTGTTGCATCCATTCGCTTCTTTCGAGGGGTTAATTGACATGATCGTCCTGTACGAACAGGTTTCGTTCCGTACGATCAGTTTTAAAAAAGTGTTCCCAAGAGAGTTTTTGTTTTTTGGTTATGTTGTTGATTTCTTTCCACTCTATTAATCACTCCTCTCATTCAAACTTATAATTAACAAATAATAATTGAAAGTCTTCATTCGCTTGGAGTATTTTCTGAAATGTTAGTACACAACTAGAGCATAATAATCTTTAAAAAGTGTTAGGATGTAATATAAGTCGTTCAACACCATAGATCTACGAAGGTGGGGATCGATAACGTGATAAGGAGTGATATCGGCAGAGAGACAGATGTCGCAAATGAACAAGATACAGTCTTCACTCATCCTCTCTGGGTAATCATCGTATGATGATTGCATAGACAAGATAGCGCAGCAGTCTTAGTAGATCTATATGTCTTGCACTAAAGGATTCGTACTCCACACACACTCGCTGAGTGTCTGATCTGCACCGAGTAAATAGCACCAGTTCAATCAGTTGTCTCCACACGATGTATGTTATAGATATTCGCTGAGGTTCCCACGGTCGATTACCAGATTACCGCGACGTACGTATACGAGGAAGCGCGCAGAGTGACAGATAGAGAAAAAATCCAGTTTCTCTATCTTCATCTACATATCTAATATTGCTGGATATCAATAGAGTTCTTACGATAATCACACCATCCGTTAATAAATATTTTCTCCCCTCTTTTTTGACAACATCAAAAGGTGAAGAAGAAAAGAATGTTAGAATAGTATAAGACAAGAAGAAATGAAAGTTCATTTGATATTTTAATCTGAATAAGGTATGTGCAAATAAAACAAAATATTAAAAAAATATAATATTTCATATATTTAAGAAGTGAATATAAATAAGAGAATAAAATGAATTTATCAAGGCTTGTGTCAATTTAGGCATGAATTATAAAGAAAATCATTGGCACTAGGAGAAATAAAAAATTTCTTATTTCAAATTTTAATATAAAGTTCTAAATGAACATTAGATCAATTGAATAAGAGATTAAAAGAGTCTGGAAAGAAATAATCCCCATGTGTGCTTGGCGCCATCTTTTTTAATTTTAATGACATCATTTTTGTGCATCTTTTTCAATTTTTTATGCACATTTTTTGTGGCATCTTTTACTTTAGGGGCTGAATTTTGGGTGCCTCTTTTCTTAGTCTGTATGTGCGTTACTGTATGACACACCTTCATTATATTTTATGTATATACAGAAAACTCTATGCGGATACTCTGAATATAGATGCAGCAGGTAAACACTTAGGAGCACACAGATCTTATCTATATAGAGAGTACTCGAGAGAATCGCAGTGGAGGCAGTTCATCATAAGCCCCCAGGCGTATATATTAGTGTAGATAGAGATGGGACGAGAATAACACGTGAGCTGGTTGATCAGATGAGACGATGAGGTGATAGACCGTAATGCGAGAGAAGAATTCAATGTAACTCTTGAAAAATTATAACAAATGTACAAAAATTCAAAAGGAGTGTGCAAAAAACTGCAATAATACAAAGAGCGGACAATAGGCCTAATAGTAAATGCTGCAACAAAAAATGTGCCATAAAAAATGAAAAAGATGCAAACAAGTAAATGTGTCATAACAATTAGACAAAAGAGCCAAAGCATCACTGTGGTAATATTTCTTTCCCAGACTCTTTAACTCTTAAATATGTACAAATCAGGATGGAGCAATGTATCACGGATATGAACCATACTTATATATATCATGTTCTATGAGCACTCCAGCGATGCAGGGATATATTTCTTTTATATATCATGCCTAAGATTGAACGTAGCAGACAGGAAGAGATGATGTGTACAGACAGCAAGATGACTCGACATGAGACATAAGCATTCTGATAGATCACCACAGACGGATGAGGTCACAGAGATTTACACCGAGATACGACATTAGAGGCATATATATAGATGAGAGCGACGCTGCATACTCTGTATGATTATATCGACTGTAGAGCACCGAGCTGGGATTAGAGTAGCACGTAGAGAGATGACGACAGCAGAGAGAGAGAGTATTAGAGCACACCGCACTGCGATATCAAATGTAGAGAGAATATCTGTACATGGATATACATTATGCTACACATGTACACTAGTAGTATTTGAGTACTGCTGAATGCAATACAGATCGGGGCGTTTGCAGCCAGCAACACAAGGGTTCAGAGATGTCGAGAATGGAGTGAGCACGCCAGATTATCAAGTCGACCGTGCTGGAAATTTGAAAAATAAAATTTTTTTAAGTAATTCAAATGCCCCTTTATTTTTCATGAGTTATCAATTCAGGGGAGTTTAGAAGATTGCTTTAGAACTTGAACTCTACAAACAATAATTTGTAATTGTCATCAAAATCCAAAGGGAGAGATTGTAGAGAGAAGTTCATTTGCATGTTTTACATTCTTGCAATTGTTATTTTTTGATGATTTCAAATACTATTGTTTATATACCTCACTTTTTAGAAGAATATTTTTTTTGCTCTACGTATAGTACAACATCAGAAAAATTAACTCCCAAAGCGATAAAGACATTCAATTTTCTTGTAAATTAACAGTTTTGAAGAGAGGGAGTGATGAATTGAGTAAAAATCCAACTACAACTAGGACACACTCTGGGGAACATCTTTATAAACTGATCGTACGGGACGAACCCTGCTTCGTACAGGACGATCATCGTCAATTAACAGCCCTGAGAGCATGGAGGTCGAACCGCGCAAGCAGAAAATTTTTAAGGGAATCGTGCCATGACGAAGCTTAATATTCTCCCGAGTAACATCTTGTGATTCTCACCTTCGCCACTATGGTCCCATGACAAAATTATGTTCTACCGGGAGAAGCTCTCTGTACTGATAACGTAACAACAGAAATAATTTTCATCCCTGGCACGAAACCCTTTGCGATCGTTAACAAAGAAAGAAATTTAATTTAATTTCGTTCCTAGACGAAACACTCTGTATAAAATGCGTCAACAGACGAAACCTGTTTCGTCCAGGATGAACTGAAACCGACTTTAGTCAGTTGGTTCGTCCTGTTTAACTTTTGAACTGACCTAATGTATATAAACATTTTGTACCACGACGAACATGTCATCCGGGGACGGATGAGCGGTACGCACATGAGTTCATGACGAAGATACATTAGATTATTTCTGACACTTTAAGTAAAACTTATTCAGCGACGATCACGATCGTGAGAGACGATCGCCACGTGCGTACAAATTGAAAAAATTGGCAGTTTTGGTCAGTTTTTTGTCTTTTGGTATATATTCCTTCAAATTGTACATTCCACGTTCCAATTCTTTTTGCTTCATTGATCTTGCGTGCTATGGAAGAAGAGAAGTAAAGGAAGAGTAAAGAGAGTATCAGAAGGATTACCACAGGAGCTGAAGAGCTTTGCATGTGTTCAACAAGGGTAAATGACCCTCCTACTTGTGAAATTTGATGATTACTTTCTACCTTTTTCCCTTTCCTCCTAATGATTTTTAGGTAAAGAGATCTGTGCAAGGAGATTCCGGTTTCCTACTCTAACCGATACTATGGCGGAGTGTGAAAAGAGACGAAGTTGTCCTGCCCACCTAGGAAGAGTGTGAAGACGCGGGTTCTCTGCCCACTAGGAGAGTGTGAAAGGACGAAAGATTCTCTGCCCACATTAGCAGAGTGTAAAGGTCGATCGGTTCTCCTGGGTCCCAACAACAAAGGGAAAGTGTAAAAGAACGACGATTCTCTGGCCACAGGTCTCGGGTAGTGGGTGAAAAGAGTCGTTTTGTACGGCTTCTCCGTCTTGTTGTGGGTGCTAAAAACGAGACACTATTGGTATAGTGCAGTACTGAGTGGTGCCTCTGGAGAGTGGATGTAGGTCTGGTTTAGACCGAACCACATAATAAATCGTGGTGTCTTTTTTATTTTTACTACTTTTTTTATTTTCTGCTTTTTAAATTTTGTGTTTTTAAAATTTGTGGTGAGAAAACTTTTTATTAAATAATTTATTAAAGTTTAATTTTGATTAAATTATATCAAAAGAGGGAAGAAAATTTTTAACTACAATTCACCCCCCGCCCCCCCTCTTGGTAGCTTGGGACAATTAACTTAGCGTTTAATCAACCTATTCACTAGGACTCAACAAGGTGGTTTATGGTTGACTTTGTATTGAAGGGTTTAAGATAAGTAGATTTATTGATTTAGTAATATATGAGGGTTATTGGAAGGATTTTAGGATTGAGGGAATTTTTTAAATTTACTTTCAAATGATAGATGAGAGGTGGAATAGGGTTCCTTATTGAGAGTTATTTTGAGTGGTTCATTTGTATTAGAGATAGCATTAAGTTGGGTATATGATAAGTATAAATTGTGTGTGTGTGTGCGTGCGCTGCGTGTGTGCGTTGCATAATATCTTAACTTTTAGTTGTGTAATGAAATACTAAATGTTAAGTTTGAGTAGATTTTGTGAAGATTGATATTTTATGAATAAATTATTATCAAAGTGTGAGAGCTAAGAAGACATCACAAATTAAGTCAGTATAGAGTAATGTGGAGAAGAGTTAGCACCAAGGAACTAACAGAGAGTACAAAATGATAAAGATGTATAACATCTCATCAAAGAGGGAGTTCTAGATCTCCTAAATGAGGAAAAGGATGTATGCTAAGTTTTCCATGGAGAGAGAGAAAAAAATACTTCTCTCATAAATTTAAATTTCATTCTAATGCTTCTTCTATTTAGATATATTATGATATTATAAAAGCATTACTCATAAGGAGAAGACAATGAACCCAACTGGTGGTTACATTATAATAAATATATTTCAAATTTTTAGGCTTCATAATTCCATCTTCAAATTCAAAGCATTTAATTCTATTGATTATAGTTATTGAAAGAAGGAATAATCCTCAAGATTTTTAAATGATGATTAGTCATACTTGTCTTGACTTGGACATAAGATTGACAAAATATGTAATACGTACAGACTGGAATAGTGGACCCCTACTTGGACAAAATTAAGTCATTAATAACTATAACAATTTTAATATAATTAACATTAAAATAGCATTAAATAAGTAAAATGAAGTTTTGAACAAAAATAACCTTATATATAACTTATATATTAGTTAAAACCTTCCTAAATCAAATTTCAAATTTGCTCTTTCAGAATCTTTGTAAGGAATGAAGATAGAAGAAAGACAGTTAAAAAGATGGAGATCAATGATAAGAGATCATGGAATTCTTCTTACAATTAACCCTTTCACATAATAGTATATAACTAAATAATTTGTAGACTTAGAGATGAAGAAAACAATAGTGGAAGGACTGCTATGAGTTCCCACATTAGCATTTGCGCCAAAAAGATCCTATTTCAAAGAGCTTACTGCATTCATCTGTGAATATAAAGTTGATCTAACAAGGATAAAGCCTCACCTAGTGGTATGCCTACTCACAATATACTTGCCAATTAGTCATCTTTGTCATTGTCTCTAATGTTTCAACTTAATGATCCCCTTTATTGTTACCCCTTTAAGCTTGATGGTCTACATTAGATCCCCAAATATGTAATGTGTAGTTCTTTAGAATAATTGATGGAGTACACAATGTATAAAACAAATTCAAGGAAGTTGATGTGCTGGAGCGCATTCTATTAAGGGAAAAGGTGGAAATAGTTCAAATAAAAGAGAGTAAGAGACAAAGTAAAAAATATTATTCAAATAAAATAAGAGTATCTAAGAGACATAATTGTTAACATCACCACAAAACACATAGGATTTAAGTATTCAATCTTATACTTCTACAATCGACAAGCATGAGTTCTTATATTATAAATCAGAAGAGTATCATATTTAATCTCGATCGTCCAACTCTGAGGAAAAGGAATATGATGTAGAAACAAGAAAAGAGATTTTAAGAGTAAGAGTTCAATGTTTTGATGAAATAATTGAACCCTTATAAAAGCCTACAAATGGTATGTTTACAAGTGGTAACTTAAATAGGACTTTTACACTTGCGATATTTGAGCATGGCTCACTGGTCTAGAAACTAATCTTTTTAGGGCATAGGTGACAAAGACACGTAAAGGAAGAAAGTAAGTGTCAGCTAAAAGTATTAAATATGTCTAATAGGTTGGATAAAAAGGTGCTTTATTGATTTGTTTTGGTAATGGGATTTTATTATCGAATATCTAATCGAGAATCAAAGAAAGTTATATTGGGCATAAGGCAATGATTAGTGTGTGGTTATACATGAATGTGGAGGGCATGGTTAAGAATGGACATAATATTGTCTGAAATGAATTGGTTAGAAGGAAGGCACAAAAAGATAAAGTAAGCTTATCAAGAATAAATTGATCGTATGGTCGGATTGATAAGTTTGAAGTCAAGTAACAAAAGGAAGGAGAAAAAAAGATGGAGGTGAGTGCATTGATGAGATGTGCAACAGACATAGGCTTAGAAACTGATCATTAAAGCCATGCAGGAAATCAGGACCTACCTAGACTAGGCGCGACGCCATATTTCTAGCCTTAAAATTACCTCGCACACACACACATTTAAAAAATAAAACAATTGAATACGTCATCAAGTGCCGGCCATTTTACCAATCGCCGCAATTACTCTGATATAAATTCTTAGTCCCTCTCAACTCATTATAACTAAATACATCACGCGCCGCATTCCTTCAAGTCAAAAATACTCAATCACCATTTCAACCAACACTCCTTCAAAAAGAAAGATGAGGCAAGCGGTCAATCTATCTCCGGAATTTCCTGTGGAAAGAACGCGGCCTCAACGTCGATTCTCCCTATCAAGAATAAAAGATAATGAAACCGTCAGGGTGATGGAATGTGAAGATGATTTTCCTGTGAAGCTCCCACTTGTTTTCGCCAGCCTGCTGAGCTCGTTCATCGAAGAGCTGACTGGCAGCAGCCTTTATAAGGTTACCATGCAGGGAAAGAGGAGCATCTTTCAGAGGAGGATATGTCCCGCTGCCACGTCACCGCCACCGACTGCTTTCGACTATGAGGCTTTCTACCTTGAGATGGTTTCCGCTATCCGTCATAACGAAGAAGGCGGGACGAAAGGGTGACCGAACCCACAGAGAGACTTAGCTTAAGAAATTTTTATCCGCGGGTACGCTCCGAAACCTGCAGTCACCTAATTAATCCCCGTGCATAATAATTTCTCTTAGAACGGACAATCAGACGCAAATGGTCACCTGCTGCGCCAGCAGCGTAGCAACAATGCAGCTGCCTTTCGTTGCTTCATAACGTACAGTATCGCCGCTTTATTTTTAGTGTTGAAGTTACGTATTCATACTAGTGTCTTGCCTGTATTGCTGCGTACAGATCAGTTTTATAATCATCTTGTACGTACATATATAAGAAATAATAGAAAATACAGAATTTTCTGCACAAATTATTATGACGAAACCACGTATAAATCTGCGCAAATTATGTATTTTCAAAGAGATAATACTGTATTAGAATGCGAGCTGGCCAAGTTTGTGATTTTTTACCAAGAATGTATCAGAGTCAAACTTATTATATGTTGTCGTCTCGTGAAAGTAATTTAGGTTTTGGTTTAGGAAAAACTTTTTATGTTTTCAAAAATAATTTTTTACCACACACAAAAATTTTTTAAACTAAAAAGTTTGTAATCCAAAAGCTGGCTTTAGAGAAAGTAGCCAAAAAAAGCTGTCCCAAAAATCTGACGTATTAGTTTGGGGACAACTTTTTGTGCTGATGCTTTCTAATACTTGGCTATTGACTCGTTAATCATAGTCAAAGCTGTCCAAACGAAGCCCGTCAGGTGTCCAATTGTCGGTGGCTTTCTAGCTACTCTTAAAGTAATCCTTTTTAGTAAAAAAAAAACTAAAAAAACTTACTTGTTAGAAAGCAGTAAAGAAAGCGAATCCCAAAATGAAGTTAGGCTTAATTATGTTATGGCAAGGCTTTTTTATTGTTCTGAAAGTAGTTTTTTAGTATGTTAAAGATTTTTAATTGTTAATCTAAAAAATACTTTCTGAGAAGTTGTAAATGAAAGCATCCCAACGATAGACTTAGCCTTCTGACAGTTATATCTTTGAGTAGCTGTAATCCTTCTCGACAAATGTCAGAAAGAAAATTAAGTGAAAATACCAAAATTATGTTCTATATCATTGATTAATATATTGGATAATAGGATTAAGAGAATAGAGATTGATAGCAAGTTTGGATGATCCTCAACTCTGTCACTGAGGCAGACAAATTCTATTAACTTAGATCCATGGCAGCATTGATTGAGTTTTAGTATTTGTGCTAATTCATGCCTATCGCATTAAGAGTTATCTTTTTTGTCTGGTAGCAGATTTGAAAAATAGGCTTAAATTATAAGACCCTGATTATTTATTAGAGGATTCAAACTAATTTTTTTTTTTTACCAAGGGTGTCAGGGGCTTATGAATCATGAGGATGTATGATATCGTCTACATGACATGAAGAGCTTATAAATCATTAAGCGGTAAGGTTAGGACGATTGAAATTAACTCGTAGAACGTCTCGGTGGCCTACATATGAACAAACCTCTCAACTTTGCTCATGGGAGCTTTTCAGGTGATAATAACTGATCTAGCTCCCTTAAGTAAGCCCCCTAGCAGTTGCCTCTTCATTGCTCCGAGCTAGCTAGCTAGTCGCCTCAGGTGGACTTTGAAAGAGTCCCCTCAGAGCAAAAGACTTTTAATTACGTCCTCTGACCGGACGTGAATTACGTTCGGGCGCATCAAAAAGGAATGTGTTTATCTCTGATTTTTTGCTCGGTATTTGGTCGGCATATTTGCTCAGGTATTGTTTGATAATAAACGATGAATGCCACTGCTAGAAGACCAATACCGAGAAATTTAATACCAAATAATACCGAGTCTGTTCTAGAAAAAACTCGGTATTCTTCTGGTATTAATTACTGGTATTTCGACTCGGTATTTGTCTTCACATAATGCGATATTTCTCGTTATTATCGATTATTGCTCGGTATTTCTCGGTCTGTGCTACGATCTTAGTGCCGGCAACGATTAGTAACTCTACGTACGTCAATCTCGCACAAATGTAAAGTCCAGAGTAAGACACCGAACTTGGTAGGTGCAGTCGCCATTGCTACAAGCGGATATGAATCGAACGCTCCCTAATCAATATTAACATGAATCACTTTTTTGGCAATGCGACGAGGCCTCTAGCTGGAGTGTCGAAACTTCCTGTGATTGAGTACTCTTGGGGCGAAGTATGCCTGATGCGGTCCCATGATATGCGGGTGAGTGCCCCTTAGTGGGATGTCCTTCCTTAAATAATATAATAAAAATACTTTATATAAATCATATGCATTTGAGTGAGCGGACGGAGTTATCTTCTGTATTAATAAGGAATGAGACTTATGAGAGATGTCAAGTAGCTTTAAAATAAAAGATAAATCGTGAGATAGAATTCCAATGCAAAATCACGTCTTTATCTTAATTAAGATTTTTATATCTACATTTAATTTATTTAAGTATTTTTTCTCTTAGAAAGAATATTATCCCACCGGTATTTTACAATGCAACATACCCTTTGACATTTGCCTTACTTTGGAGGAATGGCCAATTCAAGAATATAATATAATAAAATTAATATAAAACACAATTTCATACTTTTTAAAGAAAGATCAGTCTGTCTAAACACGTAGGGGTGTAATGAGGCCGAGTCAGACTCAAATTTAACTCAAGTGTACATGAGCCGAGCCAGTTTGAACTTCACTCGCAAGTCACAAGTTTCCCCGAGCCTCGAGTCAATATTAAAAGAGCTTGAATTCTAGTTTTGAAATGAAACTAGGCCTCTTCAGCTTCAAAAATTAATTACTCTCAGAATCTAAACTAGTAAATAATTTTTTGTAAGAAAAAAATCATTAACATTTAATGCAGGCAATCAAAACTGCAAATGGCAGCCATACAACCTTCAAAAAAAAAAAATATTATATATATATAGCCTTCAACCTCTAATTTCATCACTCCAGCTTGATCATGCTTTTTAAGCTAAGAATAAAAATGGCATACTCGAGCCCAAGCGAGACTGTCGACCTATCTTTGAGAGATGATACAGCTCGAGTTTTCTCACGACTCAAATCTCGGCTACCTCATTTACTCCCTACTTATAAAAACTGATGATGCATTTTATTATTAATGTTTTTGGGAAATGATGATGATTGATTGTAGTAGCGCATAATAGCATTTCATGTTTTAATTTATTTTATTATATCATTTAAATTTGTCGTACCCTATTCTTTATATTTGGCTCTGTAGCAGGTCTTTTGTTTGGACCGATTTGGACCTCTTCGTCGTTTCTTCGTGAGGGAACTTCTAAAATTTTCTTGGAAAATTCAAAATAAAGCTACCAGAATTTTAATAAAGTCAGAGGGCCTTGCGGCTCTATTTCCAAATGGTAAAGATTATGCCGTAAATGTGGTCTTCTAGTGTAGCATGCGTTTATATTGTTGCTCAATTGTAGTCGTGTTAACATCAAATGAAATATTTTGATCATTGCAAATCACACTCGATGAAGAAGGCATTGACATGTAAATTTTTATAGGGTTACTTAAATTATTGAATTTATTTATTAATAAATTTATCATTGAGCAATTAAATAATAATAAATTTAATGCTATTTATTTTGCCTTAATATGACATTACTAAAGAGAGTAAAATGATAGAACAAATAGATGATAGATATTTATTTGATGCCAACGTTGGCATCTGAGGACTTTGCTATAAAGCTTTATTATAGGTGAAAACATGCCACTGTAAAGTTCCTCGCTAGTCATAATATGGTCGACTTTGAATGAAGAGTTTCTTCGAGCGATAAATTTTGAATGCACGAGAATTTTTTTATCTTGTCATGAATGGTTTTCAGGACAACATATGCAATTCAACTATTTGAACCTATATGATAGATGCAAAACTAGTTATTGATAATAAACATGAAGTAAATGATGTTTTGCATTTTCCACTCAAACCTTAATATTAGTAGGTTGCAAGTTAGTCAAACCTTTATAGTATAAGATGATATATTAATTTTTACATCATCATGAGCTTGTAAATATCTTCTAAGCAGTAAATTCGAGTATCAGCTTTATGGGTTTTAAGACTTCTTTACAAGAATGAAGATTTTAAATTATCAACAATTTTCATTTTTCATGATAAGACAGATTATATGACCAATGTAGACTGGTGCTAACACACTATCATTAAAGCTTGAGAGTCGGAGGAGAGTGGTCTAGCAGGTTGCGTATTGTAGAACGTTAGAGTGTACCGTCACGCATCCATGTATATTTACGAGCTCACCTTATGATACTGTATTTTCTTGGCCTTCCGTGAATGCATAATGTTTAATTAAAATTCTAATAAGAACTTAAATACAAATATTTGGTACCATGTATATTAGATTAGAGAGTAAGTATTTTGGAAGAAGAATGATGTTGATTTTTTGCTAGCAAACAATTGACCTACAATATGCATCTTCACCCGGTATATTTTTTTTCCAAAATTTTTATGATGTATACTATTAGTATTGACAAGTATGCTCAAACAATGAGTGGATTAACAATAAAATCATGAACAAAAATAGTTTATCCATGCACTGGTCATTGTAATTAGCAGTGTGTGTATTGCAAGTAGTTGCACCTTGGCAAGAATAAAGATCTCATTCTTGAGCATGCATAATTGCACCATCCTAATGCTACTTTTATAATCCATAATTTACATAAAAATCCATAATTAATTTTATTCTATTACTTTATCCAACAACATTTGGATCTTAAACAAAAGAGATTAT
>NW_021318693.1:473308-482147 GCF_001605985.2 Dendrobium catenatum
CCCCCCCCCCTCTTGGTAGCCTTGGGACATTAACTTAGGTTTAACAACCTATTCATTAGACTCAACAAGTGGATTTATGGTTGAATTTGTATTGAAGCGTTTAAGATAAGTAATATTATTAGATTTAGTAAAATATATGAGGGTTTATTGGAAGGATTTTAGGATTGAGGGATTTTTTAAATTTCTATTTCAAATAGTAGATGAGAGGTGGAATAGGGGTTCCTTGATTGAGTTATTTTGAGTGGTTCATTTGTATTAAGATAGCATTAAGTTGGGGTATATGATATGTATAAATTTGTGTGTGTGTGTGCGTGCGCGCGCGTGCGCGTGTGCATAATTATCTTAACTTTTTAGTGTGTAGAGTTGAATGAATACTAAATGGTTAAGTTTGAGTAGATTTTGTGAAGATTTGATATTTTATGAATAAATTATATCAAGAGTGTGAGAGCTAAGAAGACATCACAAATTAAGTCAGTATAGAGTAATGTGGAGAAGAGGTTAGCACCAAGGAACTAAAACAGAGTACAAAATGATAAAGATGGATAACATCTCATCAAAGAGGGAGCTTCTAGATCTCCTAAATGAGGACAAAGGAATGTATGCTAAGTTTTTCCATGGAGAGGAGAAAAAAATACTTCTCTCATATAATTTAAATTTCATTCTAATGCTTCTTCTATTTTAGATATATTATGATATTTAAAAGCATTACTCATAAGGAGAAGACAATGAACCCAACTGGTGGTTACATTATAATAAATATATTTCAAAATTTTAGGCTTCATAATTCCATCTTCCAAATTCAAAGCATTTAATTCTATTGATTATAGTTATTGAAAGAAGGAATAATCCTCAAGATTTTTTAAATGATGATTAGTCATACTTTCTTTGACTTGGACTATAATGACTTGACAAAATATATTGGTAATAGTAACATGGAATAGTGGACCCTACTTGGACTAAAATGTAAGGTCATATATAACTATAACAT
This sequence comes from Dendrobium catenatum, assembly GCF_001605985.2. Lineage (NCBI taxonomy): Eukaryota > Viridiplantae > Streptophyta > Magnoliopsida > Asparagales > Orchidaceae > Dendrobium > Dendrobium catenatum. Next base: position 474,297 of record NW_021318693.1, read on the forward strand.
TTTAATATAAATTACATGTAAAAATAGCATTAAATAAGTAAAAAATGGAAGTTTTGAACAAAAATAACCTTTAATATTTATGTTAAAACCTTCCTAAATCAAAACTCAAATTTGCTCTTTCAGAATCTTTGTAAGGAATGAATGATAGAAGAAAGACAGTTTAATAAAGATGGGAGATCAATGATAGAAGATCATGAATTCTTCTTACAATTAACCTCTTTCACAATAAATAGTATATAACTAAATAATTTGGTAGAGTTAGAGATGAAGAAAACAATAGTGGAGGGAGTTCTATGAGTATCCCACATTAGCATTTGCGCCAAAAAGATCCTATTTTCAAAGAGCTTACTCATTTCATCTATGTGAAATAAATTGATCTAACAAGGATAAAGCCCTCACCTAGGTGGTATGCCAACTCACAATTATACTTGCCAATTAGTCATCTTTGTCATTGTCTCTAATGTTGTCAACTTAATGATCCCCCATTTAATTAGTTACCCTTTAAGCTTGATGGTCTACATTAGATCCCCAAAATATGTAAGTGCTAGTTTCTTTTAGAATAATTGGAGTACACATTAGATAGAACAAATTCAAATGGAAGTTGATGGGCTGAGCTGCATTCTATTAAGGGAAAAAGGGGAAATAGTTCAAATAAAGAGAGTAAGAGACAAAGTAAAAATATTAATTCAAATAAATAAAGAGTAATTAAGAGACATAATAGTAACATCACCACAAAACACATAGGATTTAAGTAGTTCAATCTTATAGCTTACATCGAATAAGCATGAAGAATATTCTATTATAATCAAGAAGAGTATCATATTCTAATCTTCGATCTCCAACTGAGGAAAAGGAATATGATGTAGAAAAAAAAAAGAGATTTTAAGAGTAAGAGTTCAATGTTTTGATGAAATAATGAACCCTTATAAAAGCCTACAAATGTTATGTTTACAAGTGTACTTAAACTAGCATCTTTTACTTGGCGATATTTGAGCATGTCACTAGAAACTAATTTATTTAGGGCATAGGTGACAGACACGAAAGGAAGACAATAAGTGTCATGCATAAAAGTATTATATGCTAATAGGGTTGATAAAAGGTGCTTATGTTTGTTTGGTAATGGGATTTATTTATGAATATCTAATGAGACAAAAAAGTTATATTGGGCATAAGGCAATATTAGTGTGTTATATGATGTGGATCATGTTTATAAATGGACATAATATTGTACTAAATGAATTGATTAGAAGGAAGGCACAAAAAGATAAGAGCTTATCAGTTGCTAAATTGATCGATATGGTCGGATTGATAAGTTGAAGTCAAGTCAACAAAGAAGGAGAAAAAAAGATGGAGGTGAGTGCATTGATGAAATGTGTCAACAGACAAGAGCTTAGAAAATGATCACTTAAACATGCAGGAAATCAGGATCCAACTAACCCTAGGGGACCCATATTTCTAGCCTTAAAATTACCTCGCAATATCAAATTTAAAAAATAAAAAACAATTGAAACGTTCTTCAAGTGCCGGCCATTTTACCAATGGCCGGCAATTACTTGATATCATTTATAAATCCCTCTTCAACTCATTATAAATAAATACATCACCGCATTCCCTTCAAGTCAAAAAACTCATCACCATTTCAACCAACTAAACTCCTTCAAAAGAGAGATGAGGCAAGCAGGAATCTACTCCGGAATTCTCTGTGGAAAGAACGGCCCTCACTCTCTTCCCCTATCAAGAATAAAGAAGATAATGAAACAGTCAGGTGAGGATGTGAAGATGATTTCCTGTGAAGCTCCACTTGTTTTCGCCAAAGCCTGCGAGCTCTTCATCGAAGAGCTGACGGCAAGAGCCTATAAGGTTACCATGCAGGGAAAGAGGAGGACTCTTCAGAGGGAGGATATCGCTGCCGCCGTCACCGCCACCGACCTTTTCGACTTTCTGCTTGAGATGGTTTCCGCTTCCGTCATCAACGACGGAAGGACGACCACAGAGAGCACTTAGCTTGAGAGAAATTTTTATCCGCGGGCTACGTGCGAAACATCGCAGTATCTTAATTAATCCCTGCATATATAATAATTTCTCTTAGATCGGACAATCATGGACGCAAATGTCACCTGCTGTGCCACAGCGTGCAACAATCGCAGCTGCTTCGTTCTCTAACGTACAGTCGTCGCAGCTTATTTTCAGATGTTTGAAGTTACGTATTCATCTATGTCTTGCTGTATATGCTGCGTACAGATCGTTTTATAATCATCTTGTACGTATCATATATAAGAAAATATAGAACAATACAGAACTTTCTGCAACAAAATTTATTTATGTACTGAACCCACGGTATAATCTCTGCTGCCAAATATGTATTTGCAAAGGATAATACTGTATTAGAATGCAGCTGGCGCAAGTTTGTGATTTTTTACAGAATTGTATCAGAGTTAAACTTTATTATTATTGTTGTCGTCTCGTGAAAGTAATTTAGGTTTGGTTTGGAAAAAACCTTTTTATTGTTTTCAAAAATAATTTTTTACCACAAAAATTTTTTAAACTAAAAAAGTTTGTATCAAAAAGCTGCTTTAGAAAGTAGCAAAAGAAAGCTGTTCCAAAAAAAAATCTTAGACTTAGTTTGGGACAACTTTTTTGCTGCTGCTTTCTTAAATACTGCTTTGAGAAGCAATAGCAAAGCTGTCCCAAACGAAGCCGTAGGTGTCATTTCGGTGACTTTCTAGCTAATTCTTAAAGTAACCTTTTTAGTAAAAAAAAAACTAAAAAACTACTTTTAGAAGCAGTAAGAAAGCAATCCCAAATGAAGTCTTAGGCTTTGTTTGGGACGGCTTTTTTATTGTTTCTTAAAGTAGTTTTTTAGTATTAAAATTTTAATTTTTTATCTAAAAAATAGCTTTGAGAAGTTGTAAGAAAGCCATCCCAAACGAAGACTTAGCCTTTGAAGTTTATATCTTTTGAGTAGCTGTAATCCTTTCGAACAAATGCAGAATGAAAATTAAGTGAAAAAACCAAAATTATGTTCTAATTATTGGATTAATAATATTGGATCAATGGATTAAAGATAAGATGATTGATACAAGTTTGGATGATCCTCACACTCTGTCAATGAGGCAACAATTCTATTACTTAGATCTCATGCAGATTGATTGAGTTTAGATTTGTGCTAATTCATCTATTGTCATTAAGAGTATCTTTTGTCTGGCACAGATTTGAAAAATAAAGTTCTTAAATTTAGGCCCTGATATTTATTAGAGGATTCAACTAGTTTTTTTTGCCAAAGGGTGTAGGGGCTTATGAATCATGAGGATTGTATGATTATCTCTACATGACATGAAGGAGCTTATAAATTCACTTAAGCGGTAAGGTTAGGACGATTGAAATTACTCGTAGAACTCTCGGTGGCTACATATGAACAAACCTCTAACTTTGCTCATGGGAGCTTTCGGTGAATAACTCTAAGCTCCCTTAGTAAGCACCCCTAGCAGTGCCTCTTCATGTCTCCAGCTAGCTAGCTAGTCCCCTCAGGTGGACTTGAAGAGTCCCTCAGAGCAAAGAACTTTTATTACGTCCTCTGACCGGACGTAGATCTACGTTCGGTCAAAGGATTGCTACTCGATTTTTGCTCGGTATTTGGTCGGCATTGCTAGGTATTGTTTGATAATAACGATGAATACCACTATGGAAAGACCAATACCGAGAAATTAATACCAAAAAATACCGAGTTTTTTCTAAAATACCGAGTTTTTTCTAGAAAAAACTCGGTATTTTTTGGTATTAATTACTCGGTATTGCTCGGTATTACTCGGTATTTTGTCTTCACATAATGATATTTCTCGTTATTATTGATATTGCTCGGTATTTCTGGTCTTGTGCCTACGATCTTAGTACCGGCCGAACGTAACTCTACGTACATTCATCGGACCAAAAAAAAGTTCCAGAGCAAGACACCAACTTGGTAGGTGCAGTCGCCATGCTACACGATATGAATGAACCTCCTTATCAATTAAATGAATAACTTTTTTTGGCATGCGCGAAGGCCTCTAGCGTGAGTGTCTTCCTTGATTGAGTACTCTTGGGGCAAGTATGCCTGATGCGAGTCCCATTATGGGGTGAGTGCCCCTTAGTGGATGTCCTTCTTAAATATTATAATAAAATACTTTTAATATAAATCATATGCATTATACGGACGGAGTTATCTTCTGGTATTAATTAAGGAATGAGACTATGAGAACATGTCAATAGCTCTACAAATAAAAATAAATCCGTAGATAGAATTCCAATCAAAATCACATTTTATCTAATTAAATTTTTATATCTACAATTTCTTTTATTTTTTTAATATTTTTCTTTAGAAAGAAATTATCCACACCGTATTTTACAATGCTACACCTTTGACATTTGCCTTACTTGGAGATGGCCAATTCAAAATAATAAAAATAATAATAATAATAAAATTAATATAAAAACACAATTATATATTTTCTTAAAGAAAAGATTAGTCTGTCTTACACGTAGGGGTGTAAATGAGCCGAGTCAGCTCAAATTTAACTCAAGTGTAAATGAGCCGAGCCAGTTTGAACTTCACTCGCAAGTCAAGTTTCCCAAGCTCGAGCTCAAATATTAAAAGAGCTTGAATTCTAGTTTGATGAAACTAGGCTCTTCAGCTTCAAAAAATTAATTACTCAGAATCTAAACTAGTAAATAATTTTTATGTAAAAAAAAAATCATAATATTTAATGCAGCATCAAAACATGCAAATGCAGCCATACAACCTTTCAAAAAAAAAAAACATAGCTTCAACCTCAATTTCATCTCCAGCTGATCAGCTTTTAAACCTAAGATAAAAATGGATGACTCGAGCCCAAGCGAGACGTCGACCTATTCTTTTGAGAGATGATACGAGCTCGAGTTTTCTACGACTCAAATCTCGGCTCAACTCATTTACTCCCCTACTTATAAAAACTGATGATCATTTATTATTAATTTTTTTTTTGGGAAATGATGATTGATTTAGTAGCAGATTATAGCATTTCATTATTTTATTTTATATTTAATTATATCATTTAAATTTGTCGTACTCCTATTCTTTATATTTGGTCTGTAGCAGGTCTTTGGTGGACGATTTGGACCTCTTCGTCGTTTCTTCTGAGGAACTTCTAAATTTTCTTGGAAAAATTCAAAATAAGCTACAAATATTTTAATAAGTCAGAGGCCTTCGGGCTCTATTATCCAATGGTAAAGATTATGCCGAAATGTGTCTTCTAGTGTAGCATGTCGTTTATTTTGTATGCTCATTGTAGTCGTTTAACATCAAATGAAAATATTTGATCATTCAAATCACACTCGATGAAGAAGGCATTGACATGTAAATTTTTATAGGGTTTACTTAAATTATGAATTTATTTATAATAAAATTTTCATTGAAGATTAAAATAAATAATAAATTTATGCTATTATTTTGCTTATAATATGACATTACTAAAGTAGTAAAATGATTAGACAAATAGCATGAATAATATTTTTTATTTGAGGCCAACTTGGCATATGAGGACTTTGCTATAGCTTATTATAGTGAATGGAACAGGCCACTGTAAGTTCTCGCTAGTATAATTATGGTCGACTTGAATGAAAGTTTCTCCGAGCGGTAAATTTTGAATGCACGAGAATTTTTTTTATCTTGTCAATGATAGTTTCAGGACAACATATGCAATTCAACATATTTGAACCTATATGATAATGCAAAACTAGTTATTGATAATAACCATAGTCACATATGTTGCATTTTCACTCAAATCCTATATATATTATAGTTGAAGTTAGTCAAACCTTATAGTATAAATGATATATATAAATTCTTTAAATCATCATGAGCTTGTATATCCTTCTAAGCAAGTAATTCATATCAGCTTTATGGGTTTAACTTCTTTACAAGATGATAGATTTTTATTATTCAAGCAATTTATTTTTCATGATAAGTATGATTATATGCCAATGTAAAGGTCGGGGGCTAGTGATGACTTTATTAGAGATGGATTTGTTAACATCAACAATATAGTTAAAGCTAGTACCCAATCTAAATTTACGAGCCACATTATTATATGTAACTTTACCTTAACGTGTGTGAATTTAATTAAATTATAAGAGAACTTTAAATTACAAATTTGTACATGTATATAGATAGAAGTAAGTATTTTGGAAGAAGAATATGTTGTTTTTGCTAGCAAACATTGACCTACAATATGCAATATTCACCAGGTATATTTTCCATTTATGATGCATATATTGTATTGACAAGTATGCTCAAACAAGAGTGGATTAACAATAAAATATGAACAAAATATTTATCCATCACTTCATTGTAATTAGAGTGTGTGTATTGCAAGTAGTTTGCACCTTGGCAATGAAATAAAGATCTCAATTCTTGAGCATGCACAATATGCACATCCAATAATGCTACTTTATAATCCATAATTTACATAAAAAATCATAATTAATTTTATTCTATACTTTATCCAACAACATTGGGATCTTAAACCAAAAGAGATTATCTATCATCTGAGGTGAAATTTAACGTCAGGTTTCTTACATGAAAGTTTGGTATGCTGGATAAAAGGAAAATAAAACTATTTTTAGACTTGAGAAGATTCCTATTTAACCTTGCATTAATTTATGGAGGTAGCTTCTTTGTTTGTTCAATGAACCCTTGCAAAAGTCAAGTTATTTCTTAACGAAAATTTCAAAACTTGTTCAAGTCTTTATACCTTGCATATCAGGATGGATACATTATTGAATCAAATTGCATCTCAATAGAACTTTCTTTTTAGAAAAATAAAAATCAACACTCATAATTATTGTGGTGAAAAATAATGATAATAATGATTTATTCCCACTGATGTTTGATGCTGTTGATTTTGAAACTAATTTATGAGTCATGAACATAGTTTAAGCATAGATTTCATTATGATTGAGTGTATAAGATTAAGAAGGTACGTACATATAATATCTCATTGATTTTTGTGTTTGGTTTAAGGATACACAGAATTTCTTACATGTATTGCATAACATTACTATTTGAGGCATTATAGAGAGAATTTAAAGAAAGTTGTAATTAAGGAATATGGGAGTCTTAGAAGTCGGCTCATTATGCAAAAAAATATATTTTCCTAGTAATACAGAAATATCTATATATTAATAAAAAAAGTATATTTAAGAGGTTATCCAAAGTACACTCCATCAAAGGTAGTAATATAGCCAGAAGTTTTATGAGCCACCTTCATATGTTATCCTTTAGGAGGTGATAAAGATATAACACTAAAGGTTATTGAAGATTTTTTTTTTTCATGATGGTACTTACAACCATTAAAGGTTATTGAAGATGATGACCACCCATGGAGTCATCAAAGCTACTTAGGCAGTGGGGTTTGAGAGACCCTTATAGTGATCTAGTTATGAGATCTTGATCTTTGACCTCACACATGATTTATGTCAAGAAAAGAATGAACATCTCATACTTATTGCTCCAATGATTTTCAACAGAAACCATCATATAGTACTTCCTTAATCGGTTAGAGCATATTGGATAAAACTATTGAAATAAAAAACAGCATCTTTGAGGCCATTAGATTTATTGGAGCACATGAAAGTGCAATGGTTGCAATAAAACATTCAATAAAGTGTCCATTTCTCATTAAAAAGTCTTGGAATTGTTCTAGGAGTGCCATACGATTCAGTTAAAACAGGATGTCGTACACATCATTCCTTGTGGGAGCATAGAGGCCATAATATGTATTTAGTTCCTTTGCTTGATTGTGTTGCAAACCTATTTTCATGTCTTATGTTTTGATGATT
>NW_021318693.1:482924-551003 GCF_001605985.2 Dendrobium catenatum
TGCCGGGTTGGCAAAAAGGAGGTTCTTGTGAGGGTTTCTCCGCCTAGCCGTGGGGGCTAAAGGAGAGTCACGTTTTGTAGTGCAATACTTGGAGGGTGCCTCCAAGGAGTGGACGTAGGTCGAGTTGACCGAACCATTATAAATTTCTGTGTTCTTGTTTTTTGCTTCCGCACTCTTATTTCCGCATTTATTTTTGTGGTGAGTTTTGGTTTATGTGTTTTTCATTCTTTGTGAAAAGAATTTTTTAAAATACCAATTCACCCCCCCCCCTCTTGGTTAGCTTGGGACTAATTTCATAGGGCTTAACATCCCTAACGAACTTTCAGATTGTTCCTCTATTAGTCATTCTTTGTGTAGCCCTAAAGCATCTCAATGAGAGCACCAAAAGATGTTAATTGGCAAAAATTGTCAACATGAGCTTGACTAAAAAGTTGAATTCAAGCTACCATTTAAAAAATTGGGTAGAGTAGTATATTACATTGAGTCTAAATGCTTGCTCACTTTATCACTAGCAATAATGTAAGTGCTCAAAGAAATAATAAATGAAAAACTTAAATAAGAAGAACAAGGAGCAAGTAATCTCATGATCTTCTTCTACATCAATTATTCAAAATTTACTAGTTCGTAAAGAGAAAATTTTCTCCCTTTTTCATAATCACTCCACTCTCCATTGCTAAGGCTCCCATAATATCATGATTTTCTACTCTTCATGTCCAATGGATTGGGCAATTTCCTTTAATGATGGATGGAATGGAGATTGTGTAGGAAAACCATCTAGTTTTTTAGTATTGAACCATTACAAAACATGTTAATTATAAACGCCAAATTTTGGACCATTTAAATTGAGTGGTTGACTAATCAAGAGCCCAAAATCCAAGAGGAGGGTGCACTTGGCCCTGGTATGACAAAAAAGATGAGAATCACCTGAGGCTGGTCACCCAATAAAATTCACATGGATATGAGGCTCGTCATGTGTACCATATGGATAATCCTAATTTGGTGTGATAAAGGAGATGTACAAGCTAATTATTAATCTTAAATCAAACAAACCCACAATATAATGACTCTTAATTTAAAATTCAGCATATTGAAGGCTTAAGGTTTGAGTTCATGCATGCTGGAGAAAGTTCTTAAGATGGGCATTTATATGCATCAGACTAACCAAAGAAGATCCCTTTAGTTATGGGGATGAGAAGGCACATGCTTATTGATTTTTGCATAAGTACTTATAGGACACATGTGAGTTAAGAAAAAGGTAGTTTCACTTGGTGAACACTAAGCAACCAACATATTTAGGCTTCGTTTGAGACATCTTTTGACCACTGCTTTTTTATTGCTTATAAAAAAATTTCGTAGTAAAAAGCTATTGCAGAAAACAGTAATAAAACTATCACAAATAAAACCTTAGAGGAGGTTATTCTTAAAGGATTAGTTTTGGAAAACTTTTTTCTAAAAATATTTATAGTTCAAAAAATTTTTGTGCTAGAAAGCTGCTTTAAAAAATAGCAATAATATTATTCCAAATGAAGCCTAAATTGATAAGAATTCATGAAAAAGTGTTATTGAATAAACTACATAAATCTTTTGGATGTGATAATAATTCACATCGAGAGTATCCGTTGCAGTCATTAACTAGTTTAGGGAAACAACAATAGTTATTGTAGTTGTAGGCCAAATTGTGAAAACTATCATCCACAAAGAAAATTATGCTAGTTAGACGATTATGGATGGAGAAGGTAGGAGAGTCAATGATCTATTTTTTCGAATGATTTGAACTATGGTTGTGAAACTATTTGGATAATACTTTACAAGTTGCTTAAATAATCAATCGATTTAACACAACACCAAGTTTCTGATTTCATCGGATCTTGAAATGTAGACAAGGATTGAGATCAAACACAAAAGTGAGGCGTTATAGATAATAAGAAACAAATTCATATATAATAAAAAAGCTTCTTAATAATACAAAATTCATTTAACCCTTGTTTCTGAATTTTTTGTTGTTTAAAAAAATTGTACTTAAAAAACTATAGTAAGCAGTAAGAAGCTGTCCCAAAGAAAGTCTATATATTACTAACACTAAAAAAAATAATTTTTCAAAACAATTATTTGGGACGGTTTCAAAACCGCCACCAAAATCCTCATTTCTCATCAATTTTGACCGCTGCTAAAAATCCCCACCTTCCCAATCTTATATGAGATTCAACGCTCTAGCTTGCCCTAATTCCCTCTTATCTCTTCCCTCTTGTTTAGTGCATTCTATGACCCTTATGGGCTGTTTGGTATCAGATTTATAGCTAGATTTAAGTCGTATTTATGCTAAATCTAGCCAAACAATTTTTGTGCATGTGTTAAATCCCAACGACAGGTAAATCCCGTATTTAAGGCTTTATGACTTAAATCATGGATTTACTAAATCCCTCAGTTCGGCGAATTTATGGGATTTGGCCAGAAGCGCACGAATGGTAGAAAATTACTTTCACAACCAGCGAGCTCCCGTTGTTGCTTCTGATCAAAATGTCGTAACTTCCGATCCGACAGGAAGGGAAAGCCGTTGAAGGAGCGAAGTTGAACAACCACGAAGGAGCCGAAGACGCGTCCAATCTCTACACCTCCTGCGAAGCAACGAAGCCGAACAACAATGACGAAAAGAGAAGATGAAAGACAAACCCTAGACATCTCTAAGTTATTATCTTATTCATATTTAAATTCATAACTTTCATAAATCCTAAAATATATTACCAAATAATTTTATTAAATTTAACAAAATTTAACATTTGTCATTTCAAATCATTTTCAGATTTTAATATATTCAGGATTTACTAAATCCAAATTTACAATATATTTACTAAATCCCACTAAAATAACCTTAGATCTTGATTGGAGTGAAAAATTGGATCGAAGCCTAGTCCGTTCGTGGCTCGCTCATCCTGGTCATGCGTTTCTACTACTTCCTCTCCTGCCGGTTTCTTCGAACGCTTTTTTTACTGTGGAGGCTACCGTCGACTCTCTTAGGTATTTTCCCTTCTCTCACCGTCAATGTCCTGTCTTGAATTTAACACTCATTGTTTGCTCTCATGCTAATGGCTAGGCAAAACTGACCCAACCTTTCCTTGTCCTAGCCCCATCTTCTCCCTCCCACGGCGCCATCCGCTCCCACCCCATTCCGCCAACCGCCCCACCCTTTCCTACTACTCCGAACTACTTCCTGCCCTTCACCGCACCCACTAATGCCAACTCCATTAATTCCCCCACAACACACACACACACAAACACACAATCACCTCATCCCCTTCATTGTGAATGAATGACATTGATCACAAAACATTCTGAAAGCCCAACTTATTGCAACCATGGAAGCAGCTTTCTATCTCAATTTTGCAAAAAATTCTTGTTGCAAATCATATTTGTGACTTGAGGTTCTTCTTGCAAATTATGTGTGGCAAACCTATCTAGTTGACCAACGCTGTAATAAGAAAGATGGGTATTAAAAAAGCGTTTGCAACCAATGTTGTTATGGTATTGGGGGTTGCAAATAAGGCTTCATTTGGGTTAGGCTTCTTACTAATTTTTAAAATAATTTTTTAGTACAAAAATTTTTTGAACTAAAATTTTTTGTACTTGAAAATATTTTAGAAAGAAAATGAAAGATGTTCCAAAGAAGCCTAAGTTTTATTCATGTCATGATGGCTACCACTAATAGCTATTATGGTAAGCAAGGGTGCATTTATGAAGTTTTTTACCATCTTTACTAAATTAAGCTACCAAACAGCATCTTAATGAACAATGCATTTATTAGTTCTTAGAAAAGAAAGAAAACTTTTCTATTAATGACAACATTCTTAAAAATCTCTGCTTTAAACTATTATTATGAATGCCTCTCTATGGTTACAATTGCATTGAACTAATCGTTTTATGGTGTATGATAATTTAATTCCTTTGTCCCGGTGTTTACTGCTTGGAAATATTTATTTTAATTGTTTATCTTACCTTTTTCTTGGTTCAAGGTACCATCAAATGTGCGTGATTCTGTTGATCAGAATAATATGACGTGGGAGTCACTTAGGGATTAGGCTAAGACTATCTGCTTTCAATGGGCTCAGTTGTAAGTAAAGCTCTTAGTGGCATTGGTTCAGTCCTTGGCAGTGCTTTTGTGGCACCTATAAAGGCCATCTTTGGCAGGGCATGCGAGTAAGTTTTTCATTCATGGTTTTCATCTAGAGATTTGAATGATCTCATTCTATTCATTTCTATATCCATCCATGAGCATATTTCTTCTTTTTGCTTGCGTACATGCATCCTTCTTTTGTTCTATGAGATACAGGTATCAGATGTGCTAAATATTCTTTCATTTATTTTTTAGTTGCTTTTCTCCTCTACGATTATCTTTTTTAATGCTTTTATCCTCTATGATTTTCCTTTTAATTTGGCACAGTTTGGAGATTTGAGTTATTTGCTTGACCTTTATTGGTTTATCAACCAATTATAAAACTTATTGCATGCATGTGTAATTTTTTTGTCAAATAAAAGTAGGAAATTTTCAGTGTGCGGACAACCATTTTTTTAAATAATGTAACATCTTCAAAATAACAAAGTTTTAGATCCTTCTAAGTCATAAGATTTTTAATGAACTGATGTTGAGTCAATCTAATCCCATCTTTGGATTGAGTCAAAATAATTCAATATGATCTCTAGCATTCTAGACCTGATGATAGTGGGCATCATCCTGGTTAACATTGAGTTGGGTGATGCTGAAAATTTTGAGCATTGGCTAAGTGTAATAAAGATTTTTGAGCATTGGCTAAGTGCAATAAAGATTCACTACAATGGAAGACTGCAATGGTTTGATTATCTGCCTCCCTTCTTGCGTTAGACAGTGAACAATATTGGATGTGGGGTGAAATCCGTGAAGACCTCTTGTAGGTCCATTTAAATAGTTGGTCTGATCAATGGCTTTTTGGACCTGCCTCATTATTTGTTTATTATTTTAAAAATAAATAAAAAATCTTTTTTAATCCAAAAATATAAAAATATTAAATAAAGTATTATGTTGTTTTGGCAATTAATTTAATCATTAATTAAAATTTACTCCTTAATCAAGCCCTAGGCTCTATTAATTAAGATCATTAATTAGTTCATTTGAATAAAAATAATAGTTCATTATAATAATTAACTCATATTAGGTTAAGTAGGATCAACTGAAATTTAAATGAAGCCAAATTATAGCATTCAATAAGATGCAAATTAATATTGTTGAAAGTTTAGCAACATAGCTTGACATTAGGAACGCATTGGGGTGTTTGGAATTTTAGTAAAATGAAATGAAAAAGTTTTGAAAAATTTGAATCAATAGTCAATACATGCAGATCCATATTAGCCTACAAACTACTTGCATCACATTTCAGCAGTCGTTAAATTTAGAAGAGTAGATGCACAAAAGCTTGTACTTTTTTAGCTTAGTAATTTGTTGATGTGCTGACCTCTACTATGTAGCCAAAATAAATCAAGAATAAAAAAAAAAAAAAAAATTGCTCAAATCATTACCTGTAGTTGCGGCTACAACGGCCCATACCCGTATCTCTGTCGAAATCCTATAATGGCTCTGCAATGACGCCGCTGTCAGTGACCCATTCCTGCGTGCAGAGACCCATTCGATTCGCTCTTCTACATGAGTCGTTAAATACGACGATGGATGAAGCTTTGGCCGCTCTCTCTCACTCACTTCTTCCACGATCGCAAAACCTCCACCTCTTCCTTTGCATTTCTCTGCTGCAAGCCCAAGCCAAACTCCCGACGCCTCTTCCTCACCTGAAGAACCCAAATCCTTCTCCTTCCCTTCGATCCACGGCCTCCAAGCTCGACTCCAGATCTCACGCAAGTGAAAGCCGAGCTCTAACCGACCCTTACCTCCATCTGAACTCCAGCGCGCCGTCGAACCTGCAAGCCATTTGATTCCATTGACCTAGCAGTCCACATCTCCAAGTTAGACCTCTTACCCGACTGAGCTTCCTCCTTCAATCTCCACAGGAGGCCGAACCCACACGCATTGCCGACTTCCCTCTAGAAAGCCGAGTCCTATATTCGGTACCCATACCCACACCCACTCATGTACCCACCCATACCCAATGGGTGGTATGGGTACGCCCATGACCTTACGGGTGAGTATGGGTGGGTACTGAACATCGGGGGATAAATCGATTTACATTGCTAATCACCGTATATCTTATATTTATGCAATTCTCACTACGTAGTATGCAACATTTAACCACGCTGCAACTACGATAAATTCTGATATGTGGCTTGAAAATTTGCAATCAGAGCAAATGGCAACAAGCCTCAAGGCCATCAGTCTGTTTCAAACAGCGTTCAAAAAACATGAAAAGTGGGTGGGTATGACATTCTAAAAGTCACTATGGGTGGGCGTGGGTGGGTGAAGCCCGTCCAAGTATGGCATGGATACCCAATGGGTACCCAACTATGACCCCATGTAGGGCTTTGCTAGGAAGCTTACCTGAACTCCTCTCGATCCACCTCCTACTGTAGCCGAACGAAAACCCATACCCGAACCGAAGCTCCCGCCATTTAAAGCCTTACGACCTCAACCCCTTACCCGCTGCCCTGTCTTATCCATCCATATCCGACATTATCTCTTCCCTGCACCAGAGCCTCTACTCTCATCCTACCCGACCCCTCCTATTCGTGACCCAGCCAAGTTCTAAGTTAATTAGTTTAGATTTATACAAATAATATTTATTAATATTTAATTATTATTAGCATTATATATATATATATATATATATATATATATATATATATATAATAATATATATATAACAAAAAAGGAAAGAGCTTAAAAAAGAGAAATAGAGAAAATTCATTAAAAAAAAGAGAAAAGAAGTGTTAAAAAAATGGGAGAAGAATTTTATTTTAAATAAAAAAAGAAGAAAAAGAAGATATTTTTTTAAAAAAAAAAAGAAGAGAGAAGTTTGTATGCATTTTGTTGTATTTGTCTCCACCGATCGCTAAGGTATAACTCCCATATACGTTTTTCTCTAGCGTGGTAGGAAGGGAACCCGGTGCGACACCTTAGTGCGAGGTGTGTAGGCCATATACACACTTTTTGTAGCGTGGTGGGGACAATCTTAAGTACCCGTTCGTGGCTTTGTACCTGCGGGGAAATAACTGTGCTTTTTTTGAAACAGGTACCGAAGACCCATACATGCCTTTCTCTGGCGTGGTGGGATTGAAGATTTCACGGCCGCGGTGTCTAAGGACACATATTGTACGCACTTTTCTCTAGTGTGGCGGGAGGCCCAATTTTTTGTAGTTTTTCTTAAACGGGGGAGACGCCGGGATGTTGCCGAAATTTTGGATGAACATGAGACCGTACTTGGACTTGATTAAATTCAAACTCAAATGGAATTGTGAATTCGAACTTAAATAAACTAAATAAAGAACTTGAACCTGCACATTTAATGCCAATAGATTTGGATAATTACAAAGAACTTTGTTTGGACTTGATGGACTATATACAAACTTGAATGATTAAATAAAAGATTTGATTCAAACTTGATTTGAACATTAAGCCAACATGATTTGAACATTTGAACTCAAGCAAAGACTTGAGTTGGACCACAAAGAACTTTAGAAGACTTTGAACCAGAACTAGGACTTGCACTCTGGGCTCAAACTTGAACAAGACTTGAACTTGATTGAACTCAAAGGACCGCAGGGGACTTAAGGAGCTTAAACTTGAATGAAATATAAATGATTTAAATAAACAACTGTACTTGTAATTTAAGAGAACATAATCTATTGCCTAATACTAAAATCTCTAATTTACAAAATTATAAGTGTTAAACATACAAGCATGAAGTTCATGCTAAACAAAACTTTAATTAGAGATGACACTCGATCTGTCATATAAGAATGATAGTGATCAATTACAACATTTGTATTAATCATGTGATTATTCTACAAGCACATTCAAGAGTCATACACTGAATACAATGACAACTCCTTGTGAATAATAGCGTTTCATATGCAATGAATGTGGCATACCTGCAAACAAATGTAGGAAAGATGTGGACAAAATAAAAAGCATACTGCTGATGCTAGTTAACTTATGAAAGATGTATATGTTGTTGCATACACATATGAAAAGGAGCGTTTGATGAATGTGAATTGTCTGCCATCATGAATCAGGAAACTTGTAATGAGCACAAGCCTTCGAGCATGAACCTGCAAGCGAAATGCCAAACTCTTGCAATCACAACTTGAAACAACAAATTTGTCAAGGGGTAGGGATGAAGGAGCGCAATAACATCTCTATCACCAACAAGAATTCAACTCCAATAAGACACATCAAAGAAAAAGATCAAATGCAAATAAACATATGTAAGGATGCTCTCAATAGATAACACAACTTTCTTGCAAAAAAAAATCAACAAGAATTTCTACCTGTAAGATATGGCATGAAACCTCTTGTGAATGTCAAGGAGCCATCATGATAATTGAAATGCAAGCACTATTAATCCACATTCCTACAATCAACAACAATCCAGTGTCAGGCAAATGTAGTAATATCTTTATTGTCGATAACCATTCAGTATTAAGCCAATACACTTGGTCCCTACAACCAGAGGGATCTAACACACAATGAATACAATAATTAACATATTCAGCGAGTTCGAGATAAATGAATTGGCTTGCAATTACATGTGGTAGTTCCCCCAAACACTAAAAGATACAAAAGCAAGTGTACCAGTTCACCGACAAACAAAACACTGCCTACGAACATATACATGCATCTATGGTCAATATCAATTTGTGAATGAATACACTGTCATCCACAAGCAAGACATGAAGAATGTATATAATTAATGCATCTGATGCATCGGAATACTACAACACCCTTATAATTAGCAACCATGCAGTGGTAGTCAAATGTGAAGATCCATTGCAAGTAGGGGAAGGCAATACACAACAAATGCAAGTACCCACAATCTATTATAGAAGGTCCCTATGCATCCAATCTACCATCCACAAACAAAATGCAATACAATTACACCAAATACTAATGCCTACAAGTGGCACTAGAAGATCCACATTCAGCATGTCAGTCACAACCAAAGGGATTCGAAATGCAGTGGAATTAACAACATGATACGCCTAGATGCATTCAAGTACATGTCAGCACACACTACATCATGCCCTTTGGAGCTAATGATCAATATTTGACATATGTGTTGTTAAAGGTTAGTGCAGAGTTTGGTGACCTAAACTCACAATTACAGATGAAAAATATACCTATTATTCCCGTCATCTCAAAGATTGTAACAATTATTTTAGGGATAGGTACCTCCCACAACTATCTTAGATGGTTCAAAGTATTTTTGATTAACGCAATTGTTAATTCAAGATAGTGGCCATCAACTTCAAAGTACAAGGCATCAGGAGTTGCCTACAAATTTCTATATGAGTTCTGGGAAGAGAAAGCCAGATCAAATCATGATTGAGTGAGTGAATCTCAGTTCATCCAAGTTCTGAAATTGAGTTGGATAAGATTATTGAGGCTTGCAAGTTCTTTGATGAATTATGGTCATGCATCCAACATATCTTCTACATACAAGTATTGAAGTACTACAACAAACACGAGCTTCTACGGGCCGTTGTAGAAGGTCCACCATGTATTAAATATGTCACTTATGGATAAATAAAGAAGTGTTATAATAAGTATAGGCTTTTATGAACTGTCATAGAAGAACCATTAAATGTCTAAAATACCCCCAGACATGCACTGTAATTTGTATACATATAGGTACACAAGGGGGTATGCAATCAAGCACTCGCATGTGCCCGACGAGCGTAATGTATTCATACACGTAACGTCTAGAGATGCTGCGCAGGTTAATAAATCTGAACCTGATCCTCCTAGACGGGTAAGTAGGAGTCGACAAGGTTCATCAAATAATCATAAGATGCCTCCAAACATCCTTATAGGCTCCAACGAATGTGTTATAAGTATATACGTTACGTCTAGGGAAGCTGCGCTGATTAACAAGTGAATTCAAGTTCGAACTCGATCCTTATATACGAATCAATATGAGTCGACAGGGTTCGAACAATCAAACAAATATATGGTTGCGGCGATCGGTATATTTATCTCAATACATTCATATTAAGCCTTCAAGGTCTACAACAATGAGAATTCACTAATAAAGGCATAAAGCCTATTACGAACCTGAATCTCTGTCAGCAAACTGACATAGTCGACAAGGTCCAATCAATGAAACTCTCAAATGCTCATTAACACATCGATAATGGCCGTATTGAATGTTTATCTCAACCGGAGGGGTTCACAAATACTTTCAAGTGCCTCCCAAATTCCTAAATGCTCATCAAAACTCCAAAATTCCACAGAAATTCCCAAAATCTCAACCCCAATATATTTAAAACTAAAATTTAATCATTAATCACTTAAAGCAAGATTCATCAATCCCCCGTAATAGTTTGCTGGGTAGACAAATTAAAAACTACTTCAGCTCACAAATAGCTAATGTCAAGTCGAAAATATCATTAGGATCCATTTTCAAATAATCTCCTGCCAGTAAGGACGTGGTACATGTCCTCTAACCGGCGATTTTGCCACCAAATGGCACCGCAGGATAAACGGTTATGACCTGAGGCCCTCTGAACCGAGTGATTTCGCCGTCAAATGACACCACAAAATAGCGGTTATGGCCAGAGCCAATACATTACTTAGTGGAATTAAATCCTTGTGATATGAATCAATAGAATATGATCGATAGAGCATAAAACCCTATGTTAGTTAAGGTGGATTCAAATTTGTCCCCTTAGACAAACATCCAACCCAAGTCTACAAGGTACCATTGGACGAAGAAACCCATGGCTGCCGATAAGGATTCTTCTGTCAGGTTGGGTTGACTACTTCCTCTGACTAAGTAGACTAGGGACCAAGATGAACCGGGATGACGGAATCATGAGATCTTGATTGGGTCTATCATCCATTCCCCCACCATCCGCTTTAAGTGTAAGATGGTGCAATTTCCAATTTTAAATATCAAATCTCCAAATCTTCCAATCCTCCAAATTTCCAAATTCTCCAACCATTTCAAATATCTATGCTGCTACTATATGCCAGATACTATGTATTTCTACATATCTGATTGACGACTAGCCTTAATCGAAAGTTCTCTCAAGTTATCTGAAAGGGTAATTAACTATAGGGGCTTGCGCGTATAGGAAACCAGAACTCATATCATAAAGTCCTCGCAAAATGAGGACGAAATCTCTGGGTAGTGTCTTATCTACGAACCTATCTGCCTTCCTAAAATTTACCCTGGAATTTAATTCAATTAAAACTCCTCCGAAGAAAGCAAAGCGGGCGGAGGCCGGGGCCGAATTTTCGGAGCCCAGTCAACTAGCTAGAAGAACGACAAAGCCTTTTTCTCTCCATCTAAATTTCTTATAGCTTGGAGAATCTCCCTAGCCTCACCATTTAAAACACTATCATGAACTTGCCATGAGCTCGACACCTGATATCATCAAAGGAATGACTCACTTTTGATGCTTCCCATGCATGCAAGGATCAAGTCTTTGTTTACTACAAATAGTGTTTGAGAGGCTCCCAAATTGTACCGTCTCTTATGTAATTTATGCCGATGTCTCCCTATGAATGCATGAACAGAGAGTCACCAACACTGTTGAAATGAAATACTAACATTCCATCTGAATGCTCAGACGTTGAGTGAAAGGAAATGAAGAAGAATTAGAATGCTCTAATCAATTAATAATCAAATCACCATTTACTTTTTGCCTTAGGAATCTGTTTATGTCAAAGTCCGGGTTCATCTGTCAAAAGCCTTTAGCTTGCCATCGGATGCTATCAAACTCTAATTCTGTCTGAAATCGATCTTTGAACCCCTTCATTCATCTAACATGGTCTTTCATAAATGTTGTGCAACTAACCCATGCTGCTTCAATGGACAAAGTTACATGACACCACTATCACTGAAATAAGAAGTCACTTTCAAAGCCATCAGCATTTCTTAAGGCTGCTTCATACTGCTGTCGACATAGGAGTTGAATTAAGCAAAGGGGAGGAAATATGAACTGAGGAACGGAACTCGCATATTATTTAGAATATTAGGTGAATTTTCATATTCCTTTTCTAAATTTTGGAGGGAGTCTTTTTTTTTTCAACTCTCTTTTTAAAGACAATATGGGAAGAAAAGTTTTGAAATTTGCCTTTAATTTTAGGAATTGTATAAGAAATAACACTTTAAAGGTTAAATCCTTTAAAGTAAACTTTGGAGTTGTGCTTGTAGCATACTCGAACATTTATGGCGGTAGGGAGAGTTTATAATGTTAGTATTGAAGAATCTCTATCTCCCACTCTAGTGTTATATTACAAAGTATAACAAGGCATTGATATACTGCATTAGACATTAATTGTAGAAGATTTCTCCTGTGGTGGAAGCAGAAGTCTTGAGATGCAGGAATTATTATCTGATGAAGTTGGGTGGTTATCTTGGTCATTCTCCTTATAAAAGGAGAGATCAAGCGATCAAGAAGGTGGTTGTTGAATGTGATAGTTGATGAACATCAATGTCAATCATTGTCAGGCATCGTGCAATAGGAGGTGGTTTGCTTAGTATTTTCTTTGAGGAAAGGTTGGTGTTAGATATTAGTAACTAATTGACATTTTCATTAGTTTTGATCAATGGTGGGCTTCAACGTTGATGTGATAACTTTCCATTTGTGAGGTCATTCGAAGATGACATTGGAACGAGGTCCCTCCAAGAAAGTTGATGGTTCGATTGGCAACCTAATTTTTTGTTGTTTGCAACATATATTTTACAATTTTTGTTGGTTTTTCCTCTCTTCTAATTATCTTATTTGCTTAATCTTTTTGATTTATGATGGTTTACATATGTACATTTCTCATAAAAATGTACACTTCTCATTTTGCATGAGATTATTTCATTTTGATTTTAGAATTTTTTTTTTGATTTTCTTATGAACACTGTCATTGCCAGTTCCCAAATCCTGAGTGAGAAAAATGAAGGGTTGCGTTAGGTAATCGATAGCTAGAGTATAATTTGTCTAATAATCATGGCATGAATCATTTAATGCATTCTGTTAATGCTAGGGCATTCCTTGGAAGAAATACGTTGTCTGGCCTGAATACAGTGATAAGGGAGCAAGGGCTGTTGCATCGACGCGTGGGTGCAGGGTTAAATAGGCAAGGGTTCCCATATCATAGATGGATGTGGGCATAGAAGCTAGTTCATGAAACTAAAAGTAGGATAGAAACTTGGAATAAATATTTCCTTACAGGCAAATTAATGAAATTAATAGAAAATGTGATCCATAGGAAGATAAATATTCTTTGCATTCAGGAAACTAAATGGATTTGAGAGAAGGCTAAGACGATTGATAGTTTATGATTTAAATATGATATTCGGGTAGGAGCCATACTAGAATTGGTGTAGCTGTGATTATAGATAAGAGTGCGAATGATAATGTTATAAAAATTAATAGAAGTGGAGATAAAATTATAGCTGTAGAGATTGTTGTTGATGCTATGATTATTAATATTATAAGCGCTTATACTTCTCAAGTAAGTTTGTATATGTGTTCAAAATTAAATCTTTGGAATGATCTAGAATAATTAATACAAAAGATACTTCTCGAAGGAAGTTTTTATTGGAGGAGATTTAAATGGATATGTTGGTAGAGAGGTAGATGATTTTAAAAGCATTCATGATGACTATGACTTTGGAGCGACTAATGAAGGTGGTAAGATCATATTAGATTTTTTTAGTTTATAATTTTATAATTGAGTGGAGAATGTGTGTGTTAATTCATATTTTTAAGAATAAAGATGATGCACAAGAGTGTGAGAATTATAGAAGAATTAAGTTAATGTATCATACTTTAAACTATGGAAGCGAGTTATGTAACGTAAGTTGCGGTGCGATACTAATGTTTCTCAAAATCAATTTGGATTCATGCCGGGTAGGTCTACTATTGAAGCCATATATTTATTGAGAGGTTTGATGGAGAAATATAGAGAGAATAAGGAGGATCTATATATGATATTTATTGATTTAGAGAAAGCATATGATAAAGTTCCAAGAGAAGTGATATGGAGAGTTCTAGAAAAGAAAGGATTTAATAACACTTATATTCAAATCATTAAAGATATGTATGTAGGAGTTATTACTTGTGTTCAAATACAAGGTGGTTTTACCAAGTATTTTCCTATTTCAGTTGGATTACATCCAATCCCACATAGTGGGATAAAGGCTTGATGTTGTTGTTGTTGTTGGTTGGATTACATCAAGGATTAGCCTTAAGCCCAAAACTTTTTGCTTTAGTCATGGATGTTCTCACTAGACATTTGCAAGAGGATGTACCTTGGTGTATGCTTTTTGTTGATGATATTCTTTTTATTAATAAGACTATAAAGGGAGTTAAAGGTAAACTTGAATTATGGAGGTCAACCTTAGAGTCTAAAGGTTTTCGCTTGAGTAGATCTAAAACTGGATATATGGAGTGTAATTTTAGTAGCAATAGAACTAGTGAAATGATTGTGACTTTGGGCGATCAAGTCGTTAATAAGAGTACACGTTTTAGATATCTTGGATCTATTGTTCAGAGTGATGGTGAAATAGATGGGGATATTATCTATAGAATTTAAGTTGTATGGTTGAAGTGGAGGAATGCATCAGGCTTGTTGTGCGATGGAAAAGTCCCCCTCAAACTTAAGGAAAAATTCTATAAGATGTTTGTGAGACCTGCAATGCTTTATGGTGCCGAATGTTGGCCTTTAAAATAGAAGCATAATACTAAGTTAAGTGTTGCATAGAAGAGGATGCTTAGGTGGATGAGTGGCTTTACCTTTAGAGATAGGATATGAAATTAGCATATATATGAAAAGGTTGGAGTAGCTCCAGTGGAAGATAAGATTAGAGAGAGTCTCCTTAGATGGTTTGGTCATATTAAACGAAGGCCTTTCGATGACCCGGTTAGGAAAGTTGAGATATTAGATTTAACTTATGTTAAGAAAGGTAGAGATAGAGCTAAAAAGACTTGGTTAGAAAATATTAGAAATGATATTTCTTTATTAAATATAAATGAGAATTTGATTTTTAACAATACACAATGGCGAAAAAGGATTCATGCAGTCGACCGCACGTAGTGGGACAAAGGCTTGATGTTATTGTTGTTGTTGCTTATACATTATTTAAGAGAAGAGATGAGTATCTTATAACTTATAAGAATGGATATAGTAAAATTCAGAATGATTATTTTCGTATAAGAAAAATAGATCATTTAAATTACAAAGATTGTAAAGTTATTTTGAGTGAAAGTTTATGTACCCAACATCACTTATTAGTTTTGAATTTTAAGATGAAGGGGCATAGGATAAAAAATAAATTAAATCGTTGTTCTAGAATTAGATTGTGGCATTTAAAGAATATTAAAAAATATATATTTGAGAGTAAGATTCTAAATTTTAAGATTTTGTTTGTATATGAGGAAGCTAATTATATGTCGGAAAAAGTAGCTAGTGATATTAAGAATGCTGTAAAAGATGTGCTTGAAGTATCAAAAGAAAAAGTTACTAATAGTAAAAATAGTTTCTGGTGGAATCAAAATGTACAAAAAAAGATAAAAAATAAGATTTGTTATAACAATTAGTTTAGCCGTAAAAACTCTGATAACTGGGAAAGATATAGGGGCTGTTTGGTTGCCTGAATTAGGAGTGTAAAGTAAAACAATTACATGTATTTATTAAATTTGGTTATTTGGTTAATTTTGAGCGGAGTAAAAGAAAAGTCTCGGATGCATTAGGCGTGTATTACAGAGCTTGTTTTGAGCGAATTAGAAACTCGCTCATATTGAGCGGGTTATAAATTCGCTCGATTCGCGTCCTTGCTGTTCGGCTTCATTGCTTCGCAGGAGGTGTAAGATTGCACGAGAGGCTTCTTCGGCTCCTTCCTTCTTGTTCGACTTCGCTTTTTCGACGTGACGGGAGCTCGCAAGTTCGCATCATTGCTGTTCGGCTTCATTGCTTCGCAGGTGGTGTAAGATTGCACGAGAGGCTTCTTTGGCTCCTTCGTTCTTGTTCGACTTCGCTCCTTCGACGTCATGCTCTTGGCAATCCGAGCGATCATTTATTTGTGCGATGTAATGCCGAGGGCGGCTGATGCCATTGTACGGCACGGAGCCTTGTCTGTTCTACATGGCCGGCTGCTCTTGATCGAGTACTTGGACGTGGCTGAGCAAGTATGTATTTGGTGATTTTCCGTTCTCAAGCAACGTGATTGATTGGATTTAATTAAAGATTGTCTGTTTAGCTGATTCTTATGTGCTTATGCCTGTGTAGTCCTTGCAAGCATTAGAGAATTTATCTCGGAAGCAACCGGTGCCCTGTTTACAAACAGGGACGATAATGGCCATCTTGGGTTTCATGGACTTTTTCTCCACAAGCGTCCAGGTAGTTTATCTATGTAGTTATGGAGGAATTATCTTAAGTTAATAATTAAGAAAAATAGGTTCTCTTTGTGCTTGGGGCCTCCGTTCACTTTGTTATTTTAGGAATGTGATTTATATTTTTGTTTTACTAGTCTCATGGCTACCTTCTTTTGTTCGGCCAAGTCCTTGTCTTTCTGCATTAGTAACTTGATGAAATTTGCTTCTAAGTTCACTGCCATATATGAGAGCTATTGTTTCCACTGTTGTTGAAGAGTTCATTTTAGCTGCTCGATCTGCTTTAGGGAAAGAGAAGAATTTCGTTAGGTTTTGTATTTATGTTTTGATTTGAAATTAAAAATGATAAATTATCAAAAAAATTTATAAATTTGTCTGATAATTATGTATATTCTGAAAATTGCTAAACTTTTTTGTTTGTGGTTCAGCTTGAGAACCAAATGCTTTCTTTTGAAATGCCTGATTTGTGGCTCCAAATGATTCAGTAGTGCCACTTGATTTATGATGATCTGTGGAAAAGAACTTGAACTTTTGTCATTACTGCTATACATAAAAATTTATTGTTCATTGATATTTTTTTTCCTTGAATTTATATTAATAATTACAAAGATGGTTGAGCCATTTTAAGATATTACTGAACTCCATGAAACTCAAAAATATAATGATGTGCTGAATTTATGAATGCTCTGTTTTAAATTTATTTATCATATTTTTGTGAGAATGAATTGATGACTCATGACAACTATATATTTTTTTGAGAATGAATTCGTCACCACCAATTGTAAATGTATTAAATCCATGCATCATGATTGGCTTCAATGAGCACTATAATAACTGAACGAGCACCTTTTAAGTTTTGGTTTATAATTCAGCAAAAGGCAGTTAAATTATTACATATATATAGTTGGATACGTGGTCATGGCATGTATTTTTTGTTCACATTGTGTTTAAATTGATACTATATTTTAATATTCTTCATTGTCTTTAGGATGAGAAGTCTCTGATTTGGTATTCTGGTGAGAGAGAAAAACGCTTGAAGCTAAGTTCTGTGTTAAAGATAGATTTTGGACAAAAAACTGTATGTATGCATAAGTTGGAAGTCTTGTTCAAGTCTTATTCATCAAAGTATGAATAAGTGAGATAGCATATTGCCTTGTAGAAACCGTTGTTGATACTTGATAGTTGATAAGAGTCTTATGTTATCGTGGTCTTGCTAATATTGAATTTTTATGATGAGTTTGCTTGGTTTGAACAGTTTTTCAGCATATATAGTCTTTTCTATTTTTAGAAATGTTTGTTTAAATTATAAAATATGTTAATTTTTGTTTTCTAGAATGCTAGATAAATTCTACAGCCCTGGAATGGAATTTCCTTTGAAAGGCTTTTCTTCTTCATCAAAGGAGATTGGTGTTTGATGTCTTTGTCCGTTGCCACATCTGTGTTAATTGTAGGAGAAGTTTTTCATACAGCTCGTAGAAAACTTTTGTTGCAGCCTCAAAAAGATTCCTCTAAATTGGATCGGCTAAGCAAAAAGCAATTGTCAAAGGACGGAGTCAAAGATCTTAGGTTAAAAATTCCACCAAAAAGCAAGTTTCTGGCTTTTCCATTAATGTTTCTTCTAATGTTCTTGGAATGATTTCTTAGAAGCGCACTCTGTTTTTTCCCTGCTTTAGACAGTTGGTTTATAATATAAAAATTTAAAGTTCAAGAATTGTTTGGGCTAAAAGGTGTTTTAGAAAGCAATAAGAAAATTGTCTCAAACAAGCCTTAGTCAAACAAGAAACAAGAATTAAGTTCAAAAACTATTTAACAATAAGAAAATTGTGCTAAAAAGGTATACTGAGAGATGAATGCATGAGTTTCCATAGTTCCTTTCAAATTATTAAAAAAAACCGATTTTACTTTACTCTGGATCTACCAATCCAAACAAAGGAAACAGTTCTCCTGTGTTTATTTTGCAGACAACCAAACAGGTGCAAAATATTCAGAATGTACTACATTTACTTTACATTGCATTTACTTTATATTGCATTTCTTTTTCAGGCAACCAAACAACCCCATAAAGAGGTCCGTAAGGTGTCTAAGAAAGTAATTTGCAATGTAAAGATTTTAGCTTTTAAAGATTTTTATAATATATTAGATACTATGGAGGACAAAAGATATATGTATAAGTTGGCTAAACAAAGAGATAGGAGCAGTATGAATTTAGTTCAAGTGAAGTGTATTAAGGATGAGGATCAAAAAGTGTTTTTATTAGAAGATGATATTCAACAAAGGTGGATAAGATATTTTGCTAAATTTTTCAATGAAGATTATGAGAATGCGATTAACTTTAGTGACCTTAGTACCCTAAATGAAAATAAAGATTTTTGATTTATCGGCATATTAGTAAAACAAAAGTTAAAGAGGTTTTAAAGAAAAATGAAGTGTGAATAAATTGTTGGACCTGATGATATTCCAATAGAGGTGTGGAAATGCTTTGGAGATCAGGGAATTTTTTGGCTTACTAAACTTTTAATATTATTTTGAAGACTAAAAAGATGCCAGATGAGTGGAGAATGAGTGTGCTGATTCTTATTTTTAAGAATAAATGTGATGCACGGGATTGTGCGAATTATAAAGGAATTAAGTTAATGTGTCATACTATAAAACTATAGGAGAGAGTTATGGAGCATAGGTTGCGACGTGACACTAATGTTTCTCAAAATCAATTTGGATTCATGCCACGTAGGTCTATTTTGGAAGCTACATATTTATTGAGAGGCTTGATGGAGAAGTATAGATAGAATAAGGAGGACATACATATGATTTTTATTGATTTAGAGAAAATATATGATAAAGTTCTAAGAGAAGTGCTATGAAGAGTTTTACATAAGAAAGGGGTTAATAATGCTTATGTTCAAGTCATTAAGGATCTGTATGCAAGAGCTGTTGCTTGTGTTCAAACACAAGGTGGTTTGACCAAGTATTTTCCTATTTCAGTTAGATTACATCAAGGATCGGCCTTAAGCCCATATCTTTTTGCTTTAGTCATGGATGTTCTCATTAGACATTTGCAATAGGTTGTACCATTGTGTATGCTTTTTGTTGATGATATTCTTCTTGTTGATAAGACTAAAGGCTTTCATTTGAGTAGATCTAAAACTTAATATATTGAGTGTAATTTTAGTAATAATAGATCTAGTGGGAGGATTGTGACTATGGGCTGTCAAGTCATTAATAAGAGCACACATTTTGGATATCTTGGGTTTATTGTTCATAGTGATGGTATAGATTAGGATATTATTAGTAAAATTCAAGTTGGATGGTTGAAGTGGAGGAATGCATCAAGCTTGTTATGTGATAGAAAAGTCCCTCTCAAACTTAAGTGAAAATTCTATAAAATCGTAGTGAGACTTGCAATGCTTTATGGTGCAAAATGTTGGCCATTAAAAGAAAAGCATAACATTAAGTTAAGTGCTGTAGAGATGAGGATGCTCATGTGGATGAGTGGCTTTACTCTTAAAGACATAATACAAAATGAGCATATATGTGAAAAGGTTGTAGTAGCTCTAGTGGAAGAGAAGATTAGAGAGAGTCGGCTTAGATGGTTTTATCACATAAAATGACAGCCTTCCGATGACCTGATTAGGAAAATAGATGTATTATATTTGACTTATGTTAAGAAAGATAGAGGTAGACCTAAAAAGACTTAGTTAGAAAATATTAAAAATGACATTTCTTTATTAGATTTAGTTGGGATTTTGGCTCTTAAGAGGCTACAATGGAGAAAAAGGATTCATGTAGCCGACCCCACTGTGGGATAAAGGCTTGTTGTTGTTATTTTGGATTTTCTGATGCTTAAATTGTGATGTTTATGAATTTGATAAACTTTTGCAATTGAGCCAGTGTTAAAAAAAGTGTTAAAAAAATATTAAATTTTTTTAGTCATCATTAAGTGCTTCCTTTATTATAAGTTTTTCATATAAAATTATCATCATTTGATTTTGTAAAAAACTTATAAGTTCCATCTTTGTAGAATCGACCATTTTTTTAATTTTTTCCTTTTGAAAATTTTATCAACTAGTAAGCATATTGAAATTAGATGTTTTTTAATTTTCCTCTTGAGGTAATCATCCTTTTCGATACTTTTTTGAATTTTAAATACGGAAGTATTTTTTTGGTCAAATAATTTATGCATTATGTTGTCTTTGTGAGAAAATCCCCTTATGGGCCAAAAAAGCGATTTGTTTGACATTCTTAAATATCATATGATAGAGGACTCCTTAATCTGTCTTCACATAAGTCTCTAGGGTTTTTACCATATGATCTGTCACAATTCATTTAGATATATGAACAAAATAAGCACTATGTCCTTAACTCGGGGGAAATCTCAAATCTTCATGTTGAATGGAGGAGCATGCTTTGATGAGGTGAAAAGCTGTTCTCAATCTTTTGCCTCAACTTCCACTTTAGATTGACATTTTAAAATCTATCATCCAATGTTTCTCTTTCTCAAATTTTGCTTGTTCATATATTCAGAGTTCTTTAATAATTAAAAAAAAATGAAGTGTTATTTTGTTAAAATTTTTCTCCTAAAAAATAGCCTGAATGACAGGTGTAATATATTAAGACCTTACCCTCAAAACAACATAAGGTTATGCGGCCCTGTGATTGAGGCTTCTACCAAGGAGGCGAGGGTTTGAGTGCAGTAGCTGCTGCGAATAAATTCACTCAGCCTCTCAAAGAAAAAAAACTAACCCAGATTAAGCAGTCAATTAGGATGATAATTTAGTAATATATTGCTTGCCTCATCATTCAGACGACTTCTTAGGACAAAAAATTTGGACAATATCATATTCTAAAAGGGTTGGAATTCTTAACCAAGACAAAGCTAAATAGGAGAAACAACCAAAAACTAGAACCGTGCCATCCAAACAAAATGAAAAAAAAAAACAACTTAACAAAAAAAAAAAAAGTGCTTATTTTATGATTTGTTTAGAAAAATTCAAAAGGCTTACAGAGGGAATAAGAGAATAAATTAGAGCAAAGGCGTTATAAAAAAAAAAAAAAAAGAGCAAATGCGTTACTGAGCATTAGATACTTAGTGCTAAGCATTATATGGTAATAGAGTATCAGGTACTATTATTCTAATAATGAGAAGTAAATGGTGGCTCTGCACTAAAGCAAACTTTGCTCCCTCCAATAGAAGCAACTGAAATAGAATTATGCTTAAATTTACCGTAGAGCTATAGAGCATTTGGTGTTTAGTACATCAGATATTTATTATACTACTTGAGGTCAGTGGCGGAGCCAGAAACTTTTCATAGAGGGGGTCTAAATTTTTTTTTTTAAATCAAACCGCCTAAAATACATAAAATCCATATAATATAAGTTGTTCTAAATAGAAAATTAAAAACAATGAAACTGATAAAAATCTTTTTCATATTTCCTACATGAACATGAAAGCAATGAAAATGCCATGGCACTGAATCACTACTGGTTGTTCTCTTGTTCCTTGCCCCCAATAATTACTGATAAAATTCTTCAGATATGAGTATAAACAAGAATAAAAAAAAAAAAAAAAATTCAAACCAGAAGCGATAACAGGTCGAAAATGGACAAAAAGGCTAATATCCTTAAATGTTTTATTATAAATATAATTAAAATTATAATTTTCTTTTATACTGAATCAATTGAATCAAGAGTCCATTCAAATACATAAAAAAAATACTTATCATTAAAAATAATTATGATGAATTTTAAAATGTTAATATCTATCAGAATATACTATCATAATATATTAATTTTGTTCTCTCATAATAGAGGTCAAAATTTGAGTTCGAATTAGAGCAAAAAAAAAAAAAAAAAAAAAAAAAAAAAGTCCAGGTTTACTCGGTGACTCCACTGCAGTAAAGAGTTCCGAGCGCTGAATCGTATTACATAGATCGTCTTATTTCTCTCGTTGGCTCTCCGACAATTTGGCTCTCTGACAATTTTTCATGGTGTCGATCTAAACCCTAATTACTGATATAGATTCCAAACAGAAGAGATGTTCAGAACACATTCGTCGTCGCCGGCGTTCGACTCTCCATCGGCCTTCGACACTCCTTCAAACCCCTCTACTTTAGCTTCTTCTCGAGCTTTACCTTTCTCAGATGTGACTCTTGGATTTGTTGCTACAATTGAAGGATCTCAACTTCTTCAAGTGAAGATTGCTTCCGGGCACGGTTGGTGGCTAAAAGCAAATGAAATAGGTAAAAAAAAAAAAGTTTCAGACAAACCATTTTCAAGCCACAAAGAGCAGCCCGTGCCACAATTTCTGCGTGCCACCGTTTCTACCTGCTCCGCCACAACTGGGATGCGAGATTTTTAGGGCAAGAAAATACCTGGGGGCGAGAGCGGGTGGCAAAAATTGCGTTTAAGCTTATGTTTTTTTTTTTTCCGAGGGGGGGGGGGGGCACGTGCCCCCGCAGACCCCCCCTTAAATCCGCCGTTGCATGAGGTGCTTTTTTCTTTCATATTTGAATTTGGACAGAAATTTTTTTCACTGCACTTAAGGTAAAGAAAAATTTGTGAGTGGAGAAATGAAATGTTACCTTCTGAGCATTGTGTCGTAATATTATGTAAATAGATATTTTACGATCATTTAGTAGCTCTCTTATATGTATCTATTTGGCTTTGCACAGGGGCATTTGTTCAGGGACATGGGACTTGATCTGCTTCATAGAGCATCTATGCATTGCTAGTCTTGTGAGACTGTTTATTGTATCTGTGCTCACCTATATAAGTAAGCATTATGTCTTTGTGTATTACAAATGTTCTTAAAATTCAAATAGAAGTATGCTTGAAACATTATGACAGTCATTTTTTGAGCAATCTAGTTAATTTAGAGTTCATTTGGGGTGATTGTTGCTTTATGTAAAAGTTTTTGTTGAATTTTTGTGGAGAATTTTTTGTTTTTTGAAAATTGTAGGGAAAAGATCTATTTCACAATTTGGAAATATAAATACTGTGGAGGATTATTCAATAACCCATCCATCATTGTTTGATAACATTCTTTTTTATTTTTGAAAAAGTCGCATGTCTATGTTTCTACAATCTATTGATTATCTCATATGGCATATGATTATTCAAATGAGGTCAAACAATCTCGCTTAAACTTACTATTGCATGATTTCTAACTATTTCGCATGAAACCAAATGTGACTATTTCTGACATGTACAAAAGATTTATTAAGATAGTGACATTCCTGCATGCCTTAGGTAAAGAATTATATAATTTTGAAAAGGTTAACAAAATACTTCGTTATCTACTTTGATACCAATTGAAAGTTTAAAAGAGGCTATTACCCTTGTGATTGCCGGGCATATTAAGGGGGGGGTGGTGGGCGGTTGAATTCGTAATTAAATTTTTTTTCATATTCTTTTTTCTTTTTACTAACTATGTTAAAAAAATACAAGTGGAAGTAAATATCAATAAACCAAATAAAATTTATATTTTTATTTTATAAAAATGAATAGAATATATTTTTATTTATTTTTTTCTTACTCACATAAATTCATCCAAAACAATCACAATACGTTTATCACATATTTGCAAGAAGATAATATTACGGAAATTAAAATGTGAAAATAAAAGTACCAAAGAAAAGAAATGAACACACTAGAAATTTTATAGTAGTTCGGTCAACCTTTACTGATATCCACTTTATGGAGTCCTCTCCAGGTATTGCACTAAACCTTTAGTAACTCTCCTTTAGCTCCATAGGAAGACGGAGATGCCCTACAAAATCACTTCCACCCATTCACAGTGTGGATGAGAACCTGAATCTTTTTTACCCTTCTGGCGAGGCAAAGAACCTGGAAGCCTTTTTACCTTCCTGGTGATGCAGAGAACTTAGAATGTTTGGCCTTGAAGTCCTTCCCCCTGGGCTTCCCTCAAGATTAATGAAGAGGCATAAGAACTTGCTTGGAGCAACCACGTGAAATTCCCCTCACATACACCTTCTCCTTCTCCTCTCAGAACTCCATGATCTCTCAAGAAAATAAAGCTCTCACAAAGCTCTCCTACGAAATTCTCTCAACAGCCTAAAAGACTCTTCTAGAGTCTCTCGAGAAAGTTTAAATGCAAGGTTTCCAAAAAACCTAATTTTTCAAGTTAGTCGTTTCTGATTATATAGTACGATTAGTTCAATACATCCTGTTAATACTATATGTTGAACAAGGGTTTGTACAGTTAGTTCAAATATTTGAACTGATTGTCTAGTACAATATCAATGTTCGTATTGTACGATTAGTTTAATCGAATAAGATTTTTGTCTTGTCTGATTGCTGGCAGTTAAATATCGTCTCGGTGGCTAATCGGGTTGTACAATACAAATCAGGACATCGTATAATACGATATGAAATCTCAATTAATCTACATTCGATTGCTTATTTACAAGATTAAATTAGACAAAATTTAACTTAATTGAAGAATGCAATTAGTTTTATTTTTTAATTTTAAAATATTACTTAATTTATGATTGGCAGCAAAGTTCTTGATTTCTACTGATTGTCTTGTAAGATTAGTTCAAATTTAAATCATCTTAAATAAATGTTCTAATTAATATTTGTTTATCCATATCGTACGTTACAAACTTCACAAATATTAATAAATTTCAATTTTGCTCCCTGGTGTGTGTGTACGGTTGCTAAGATGACATACACCTTTTACAAGACATTTGACTCAAGAAATATAAAAATAAATTAATGAAAATAGAGACTCTTCCAAAAACATCAAACCTATTTTACAGTCTTGAGTCGATCCTTTGTTGCACGGTATGTGGTGTACTTGAAATATTTAGTGCTCACACAAAATGTATGCTGTAATAGTACTAAAAGAAATAAAATAGCAATCCAATAATGTTTTTATTATTAAAATCCTAAGCTCTGGATTCTAGATTGCAACAATCTCTACCTTTTTTTATGATGATAAATATTGTTGACTGAATTTTCAAATTTAATTTTTTTCTTCCTAATCTCCCCCTTATTAACCGAGTTCTTATCAAAATAGGGAGAGATTCTTTTTTTTTTAATTTTAATATAAAAAATAAGCACAATGCCAAATATTATATATATATATATATATATATATATATATATAATTGAATAAAAACACCAAATATACATAAACATACTAACAACATCCTACTCCTTTTCACATCACCAAAAAGGAGAAAAAATAAAGATAAAGACAAATGACAACACAAGATATAACAACAGAAAAAGATAACTAAACACAACACATAACACCTCCGAAGTAGGAATGACCCTGATCAAGTGGTGGCTGAAAGTACCTATGAAGACTGCAGAATTGATCACTAAACCAGGCTCTATCTGACTTATGTTGCTGTTGGAGTAGCTCTTGCTGCTGGTGGAGCCACTCCTAATGCTCAATCATCTCCTGATACTGTGTTGTCACTTGTATCTCTAGGCGGTCAAGTCGCTCCACAATCGAGTCATAGTTCTGAGATTGGTGGGTAGGAGCTGGTGCTGGGCTCGGTGTTGGAGTTCCTCCTACCTCCTCTGGTTCGGGATCCACCACATAATGACCATGGTGGCGTCTATCATTATGAAGTACGTAAAAAGAGCTGTTGGAGTAAAAGATTGGGAGTTAATTGGGTGGTGAAGGATATTATAGGTTGTATTTTGATTTCAGGATAAAGGCTATGAGGTGTCCTAGTGCTAGGTTTTTCTAGCATTTATTCTTGGGATCCTAATACTTGTTAGATTTTTAATGTAGCGAATAATCAAGTTTGCTGCATTGAAATTATTTTCTGTCATAATGAAATATGTGATGAGAGAGATTGAGTTTTGAAGGATATGTTGAGTTATACGTGCATCTTGAACAAGGTGCAGATTAAAGGAATGTGTTTAATGGAGTATCTCTAAGGGTTATGTTGGTTTGGGTCCAACCGTAGTCAGGGACAAGCTATGAAGTGAGCTTTTAGGCTAGTAGTAGAAAGATGTAGGATTTTATCAAAATCTTCATAGGTAATTTCTATAGGTCTTCTACAAATAAAGGATTGAAGCACTGTGACCTTACTATCGACTCTAAGACTGATAAAGAACTCAAAAAATAATTCAGAATTGAAGGGAAGGGCTAAAGGTCAGAATAAATTGGAGTGTGGTGCAAGAAAAAAGGAGCTGTTGGTGTAAAAGATTGGGAGTTAATTGGGTGGTGAAGGATATTATAAGTTGTATTTTGATTTCAAGATAAAGGCTATGAGGTGTCCTAGTGCTAGGTTTTTCTGGCGTTTATTCTTGGGATCTCTAATACTTGTTAGATTTTTAATGTAGCGAATAATCAAGTTTGCTGCATTGAAATTATTTTCTGTCATAATGAAATATGTGATGAGAGAGATTGAGTTTTGAAGGATATGTTGAGGTATATGTGCATCTTGAACAAGGTGCAGATTAAAGGAGTGTGTTTAATGGATTATCTCTAAGCGTTATGTTGGTTTGGGTCCAACCGTAGTCAGGGACAAGCTATGAAGTGAGCTTTTAGGATAGTAGTAGAAAGATGTAGGATTTTATCAAAATCTTCATAGGTAATTTCTATAGGTCTTCTACAAATAAAGGATTGAAGCACTGTGACCTTACTATCGACTCTAAGACTGATAAAGAACTCAAAAAATAATTCAGAATTGAAGGGAAGGGCTAAAGGTCAGAATAAATTGGAGTGTGGTGCAAGCAAAAAAGTTCAGTACTTAAAGTTGAGAGCTTCCTGATTAATAATTTTTGATGGAGCAATCCCACCAGCCTTGTATCTGTGGTAGGCTTCTTTATTGGCAGCTTCGTGAAATCTCATGGCTAAGCGGTTTTGTAAAAATGTCTGCCAGTTTGTGTTCAATAGATGATGTAATTCTCTTTCTCCATTGGTTATATGATCTCTAATGAAATGATGTCTAAAGTCTATATGCTTTATGCGAGAATGGTGAATTGGGTTTTTAAAAATGCAAATAACACTAGTGTTATCACGCATGATTTGTATGAAGCCTACGGAAAGTCTAAGGTCAAGAATTTGTTGCTTTAGTTATAATACTTAAGCAAGAAACTTTCTACAGCTATGTATTTTGTCTTTTGCCTCAGCAGTAATAAAGCTACTGAATTTTATTTTATGCTAGGCCAGAAAACTAATAATTGCCCTATGAATTGGCAAGTTCTAGAAGTGTTTTTTCTATCTATTCTACATCCTCTATTATTTTAAATGAAGAGTTGTATCTGGGATACCATATACCTAAGTTTTGGGTGCCCATAAGGTATCTAAGAATTATTTTAATTGTAGTCATATGGGATTCTTTAGGATCATCTTGGAATCTAGCATATTGACAAATACTAAATATTATATATGGTCTGCTAGTTGTCAAATACAAAAGTGATTATATTATTCCCCTATATTTTTGCTGATCTACTGATTTTTCTTCCATATTCTTGTCTAATTGAATTGTTGAGCTCATTGGTATATTTATTGCTTTAGCATCGTCCATATTATATTTCTTTATAATTTCCTTAATATACTTACTATGACTGAGAAAGGTACCATCTCCCTTTTGCTTCACACTAAATTTAAGAAAATATGTTAACTCTCTCATCAAACTCTCTACTTATAATTTCAATAAATTTATTGCAAAAGTTTTCATTTATTGATTCAAATAATATATCATCCACATTTATTTGAACAATGAGTAAATCATCTCTTTCTTTTTTAAGACATAGGGTGATATTTGCACTACCCTTAACAAATGATCTCTCTAGGAGAAATGTACAAGTCTTCCATAATATTAAGTGTTGTAGATATGAGGATACTCAGGTGGATGAGTGACTTTATTCTTAGAGACATGATACGAAATGAGCATATACGTGAAAAAGTTCGAGCAGCTCTAATGAAAGATAAGATTAGAGAGAGTCACCTTAGATGGTTTGGTCACATAAACGACAGTCTTCTGATGACCTGGTTAGGAAAGTAGATGTATTGGATTTGACTTATATTCAGAAAGGTAGATGTAGACCTAAAAAGACTTATTTAGAAAATACTAGAAATGACTTTTTTTAGATTTAAATGAGAATTTGACTTTTAACAAGATACAATGGAGAAAAAAGATTGATGTTGCGGACCCTACGTAGTAGGATCAAGGCTTAATGTTGTTGTTATTTTAAAATTTATAGGGGTATTATCGACTTTTTTTTCTTCGTATAATAAGTTTCTTACAGCTACCACATTCTGGTAGATGTAATTATAAAAAATTACTTCTTATCATTTAAAAAAAAAATCTAAGAAGGATAAAAAAAATTTGT
This sequence comes from Dendrobium catenatum, assembly GCF_001605985.2. Lineage (NCBI taxonomy): Eukaryota > Viridiplantae > Streptophyta > Magnoliopsida > Asparagales > Orchidaceae > Dendrobium > Dendrobium catenatum. The sequence goes on from NW_021318693.1 coordinate 511,770, forward strand.
AGCCAAACAGATGGTGATAGCAAAGCGTGATGAACTTGCCTCAAATGACCTTCAAATAAATTGCATTGTTTAAGATTAATCTTCGAAAAGATTCAGTGAACTAAAACCCTTTTTGTTTTGTCTTCATAGTTCTGCTCTTCTTTTACCTCTTGTTCAAAGTTGGCATCATTCAATGCATTGGGAGAAGTTTTTGCAAAATGACCTGGGCTGCTTGTGAGGCATACTGGACAGCATTGGAGGATATCAGCTGCTTCTTCTGGCATAAACTGAAGGACACTAAACGTGTCTATCGACGAAGGTTCGAGGACATGGAAGAGGAGTTCAGCACGACTGATACTGACCCTTCAGAGGATTATGAGAGCATTAGAGTCACGAATAGGCGAAAGTCGGTTCGGGACAAACGGAAAGATCGACTGAGACAATCTTTGTATCCAAAGAGCCACAGTTCATTGAAAAGGAGACAGAGAAGTGGCCTTCGCCACCATGTGAGGTTGAAGACAAGTGAGGTTTCAGTCCATGTTGAAGGCTCACGGAGGATAAAGAAGGCAGGGCAGATCCAATTGAGACACAGAGAGCAGCATATTGGACCGAAATTGTTCAACAGGCGAAGAAGATGATGCTTAAAATAAGTTTTTTTTTTCTTATCTAGTTAATTATGCTAAAATTCAGACAATTCTACAGTTCATAGTGAAATGCATTGAATTTCAATGAACCCAGGGATTATTTGAATTCAAAACTGAATAGTAGTACTTTTGTTTTAGTTCCTGTATTGTTTGTTCACATAATTGTTTTTTTTTTTTTTTCACATAATTATTATGTATTATCTTTCAGCTGAAATTATTTATATTTCTTTCTTTCCTTAGCATAATTACATTTTACTTTACTGACAGTTTGGCTAAAATTTCTCTTACTGCAAAAATATTATAGAAAATGTTGTGCTGCCCAACTAATAGCCTAGAAAATTCTAGAATGCTTGATAATGTCATGTGATTATATATGTTCATATAATACACAGGAGCCGAGAAAATTGCACCTGGAGCACTTGATGTTCATATAATTTTTATATAATTATATTGATGTTCATAATACACAGGAGCCGAGAAAATTATATTTATGTTCATATAATTTTTAGAGATTGACCTTTATAACTCTTAAGTTTTTTTTTCTACTCTCTTAATTTTATGAACAAAAAAAATATCATCAACAAAAAGAACACACAATGGAACATCCTCTTTCAACTGCTACTAAGAACATTTATGACTAAAGCTGAAAGATATGAGTGTGTTGACCTCCATTTCACTACCCAAAAAAATATTAAATAATATCTGCTCAAATCTTTTGGCGGATATATTTGTACAGTTGTCAAATCTTGTGCTCAAATCCTGCTAAAAAATCTAATTTTGCCAGCTGCCCATCTCCCTCAGGCATCTCCAACGTAATCTCTCATTTTTCACTGCAAAATACAGTAAAATTAAAAAGTGCCGTGATTCATCTCCAGTGGAATTCTATTTTGTCCCAAAATCATCGTCGTTTCTTTCGCGCCTTTCTTAGATGGAGTTCGGCAGAGCGAAAGAAATGACGAAAGTAAACAGTGCGACGCCAATATTAGCGTCGCACTGTTCATAAGCGACTGAATGCCGATAAAAATGGAGTTCTGTTGACACGTTTGAGACTCCATTCGCCTGTTTGCGGAACGGCTGGAGAAGACCTGCCAAAATCTGCTAATATCCTCCGCCAAATCCTGCAAACTCGGCTCCCCATCCCGTAGGCAGCTGGAAATGAAACAAAGATATGATAAAAAAAGCTCATTTATATTATTCTCTCCACACATCAAAAGCAGCCATTGCATGGCCTTCCACCTGCTCATTTATATTATTACCCTTCCACCTGCTCTTTCTCTTCATTGCATGGCCGGCGTTGCTGAGTTGAGCTGCTAGATGGAGCGTCCAGATGAAAAGAAAAATGGAAAAAAGATGGTTCTCGCTCCTCTCCACCTCCTGGTTCGCCATCTCTCTATGGTTAATTTGCTGGAGTTAATCGGAATTCCAAGGAACTCTTCCTGTACTAATCTTTCCACTCGAGGATCCGTCCGTCCCATGCCAGTTTCATCATGAGCTATGGCCATAGCTAGGGTTGGCGATTCTGCTTACTACACCAGGTGGAAGAAATGGTTGGAGGATCTGTACCATCCAACCTCTAATCCTGAGGGAATCATTCAGCTTAGGTTGTCTTAGAACTATCTTTGCTTACATCTTCCACTATGGATGTCTAAAACCGAGAAAGCTACAGCTTCCACAGTCCAATCAAACGGCTCAGGAGAAGAAGAAGACACAACCCATGACCTTGGTTTTGGATTGCTGATGGATATTAGAGGATCTAATCAAACCGTGACTTTGTTCCCAGTGCAATGGCTTTCCCAATGAATGGGTAGTTTGATAGTCAAGATTTTTTTTTTTTCCCACTAAAGAATCTACAACTTCAGAGCTGAATGGAGGTATTTTGGGCCCAAAAGTATCATTCGACCTGATGCAAAAAAAAAAAAAAAAGCTTTTACTCTCCCTGTCCGTCCAACCTCAAGCAAGCAGCTCCACATAAGAGGAAACCAGATTATTATGATCCGTTCTTGATCCGCTTTATAATCTGAAACCGTCGAAGAAGATTTCTTAATTGAATCTAGATAATCTCATCTTACACATTGATCTTATAAACTCATTGCAACCATGCAAGTCTTTTTTTTTTTATTCTCAGAACATTGCTCTGATTCTTTCATATACTAATTCCCCTTTTATTACTTATGAAGAGGCGATCGTTCAAGAAGAATCAAGCACAGTTCTTCAGCCTAGACCAATGAACAGAAGTTAAGACATGTCATTATATGGTTAAACTTTGAATTTTAATAAAATTAAGATTTCTATTAAGTCTTAGTGCTTAGTTGAGTGTAGATTTCTATTAAGATTTTTATGGAAGTATTACATGGAAGAATAGAGTAGAAAATTGGGAGAGGAGGAGGCTTCATATGCAGCAAAAAAAAAAAAAATAATAATAATAATAAATTGAAGCAGGTGGCTGTGCTTTTCAAGAAGATTATATGGATTTTGAAGAAGATGATTCTGATGCACTAATGTCCTCGCTTCAAGATCACCACATCTACTGGATTTTTTTTTTTTTTTTGTGAGGATTTTATCCGCTTAGAAGTGGCAACTTGATAAATTTCAGCAGATAGAGGGAAGCCTTCATTGTTTGTAGTTTAAGATTAGAACCTTAACAATTCGATCCTATTAAAGCTAGCTTCAACAAAATTCCTTTACTTTTATTGAGTATAGTATGGTTTTATCAATTTTTTTTTTATATATATCATTGCCGTTATAAAATTTGATCATGCATATACATGTAGGTGTATGTGTATGTGTGCACATGTATGTTTGTTTATGAGGGAAAAAAAAAGGAGAAATAGAGAGAGTGTGTTTTTTTTAAAATAAATCTTCGTCATCGCAGAAATGAAAAAAGGTATAATCCCTAAACCTTAAAACTTGGAGATCCCGCTTTCGATGGTTAAAACGCGACAAAATGATCACATATACACGTTTTTCTCTAGCATGGTGGAAGGAAGTTCATCATGGTGTTTTCAACGAATCGGTTGATCACCTAAAATCTTTTTTTTTTGGCGTTCGTGACACTGAAAAATTGCTTATACAAGCTTTTCTCTAGCGTGGTGGGATGTGAATCCGGTGTGGTGCCTACGGCAAGACCGGTATATTCATAAATATTCGCTCGCGGGGAAATATTTGCTTCTCTTTTGCAATAGATATATCGAAGACTCATACACACTTTTTTATGGCGTGGTGGGGTTCAAGATTTCACGGCTGTGGTGTTCTTGTACGAGGGCACCTACCGTATACGCTTTTCTCTAGCGTTGAGGGAGGCTCAGTTTTTCATAGTTTTCCCCTAAACAGGGGAGACGTCAGGAGGTTGCCTAAATTTCGGGTAAATATACGACTGCACTCGGACTTGATTTGAATTCAAAAGAACAAGGACCTGGATTCAAATAAGAATGAACTGTGGACTTGTGGACTTGTATTTGATTAAAATCTAAATGATTAATCAAGACCTGAACTAAATGAAATAAGATCAAGCTGGAATCAAATTCGAATCAATTTGAATATGTGTTTGAACTTGCAAAAGACTTTAGAAGACTTTGAACTCGTATTTGAACTCGCACTATACGATATTGAGTGGGGACTCGTAAACTTGATGAATTCAAGTCTAAATGAAACTGAACTTGAACTCAAACATATACGAAGAATAAAGATTGAATCACACACAAGGGAACTCAAACTACAAGAACATTTGTGCGGACAATAGTGACTCAATGCCAGATGAAATACATTGATCTTAATAAACAAATGTGACTAAGGCACACTACGAGACCTCAATGCATACAAATAAAGAATGTAGTGGACTATTACAACAGTCTTTACGAGATCGGGTGCATCGTACCTACAAGAATGAGATGGTAACACTGTCAATTAATAGTGGAAGATTTGTCCTTGTAAATAAGTACATCAAAATCACCTGAGATTGGTGAAAGGTGGATATGATGCAAAAATAATGGCTATTCTACGAACACTTCCAAGAGGTCGTAATGAATACAACGGGTCCCCATGAATACACATGAGCCGCTTGTGGATAACAATAGTGGGTATATCATAGGCACAACAAACTACTATGGACACAAGTATAAATATCACCTACAATAGTGGTGATTGAAATGCTGCAAAGCTGCCAAGAAGAAAATAGTTCATACATCCACAAATATCAGAAATAAGAAGTTTACTACGTTAAAGATCCTGAAAAGAGTCCCTTTCAAGGCAATAACCATGAATTTCAAGAAGAACCTTCCCCCTGTGTGTGAGAAAGGGGGAGTTAACATCAAGATGAGGAGATTCCTCATAACATCAAGACCATATCATCATCGGATCTATAATGTTAGTACAAGCAGACATAAGGTGTCTACAATCTATAACGACTGCCACCGGATCCATAACACTCGTACTAACGGACATAAGACGTGTATAAATTCTCAAATGAGATGCTATGCATTCAAATCACAATTATTTGCACAACTGAAATATGTCAAAATATCCCTGCACGTGCACCATAGCTTGTATACACATAAGTACACAAAAGGGTATGACAAATCAGTGAAATTTAAAAACACCCGCATGGGCCCCGGCGAGCGTGTTATACACATGTGACATCTAGGGATGCTGCGCGGGTTAATAAGTGAATTCAAGTTTGAACCCGATCCTCCTAAGCAGATTAATAGAAGTCGACAGGGTTTCGAACCATCAAACAAATATACGATTGAGGGAACTAGTATATTTGTTTTGATACATTCATATTAGCCTTTAAGGCCTATAATCAAGAGAATTTACTAATAAGAGTATAAAGCCTATGAAACTCAATCCTCTTAAACAGGTAAATAGGAGTAGACAGGGTTTGAACATCGAATAAATATGCTATCACGAAGTTGACCGGAATATTTATTTTAAACATTCATATTAAGCCTTCAAAGTCTTTAACAAAGGAAATTAATAAATAAAAGCATGAAGCCTGAGAAACCTGATCTTCTGTTGACAGCTCAACATAGTTGACAAGGTTCATCCACAAAATAAAGATATTTTCAAATGGAAATGACCTCAAAGTCCACCCGGATGATGGCCGTGGTGAATGTAGATCTCAACTGGAAGGGTGATTCAAATAATTTCAAATGCCATCCCAAACATAAAAAAAATCCAAAAATCCCCAAATTCCAAATTCTAAAATATTTAATGTTGAAATTCAATCATCAAATACTTAAAGCGAAAATCCATCCACCTCCGCAATAGTTTGCTGGGGTGGACAAATTAAAATTTACTTCAGCTCACATAGAACCAAATGCCTAGTCGAAAATATTATTAGGATCCATTCTCAAATAATCTCCTGCAATTAAGGACATGGTACGTGTCTTCTAACCGACGATTTTGCTGCCAAATGGCACCGCAGGATAAAAAATTATGACTCGGGGCCCTCTGAACCGAGTGGTTTTATCGCCAAAATGGCACCACGAAATACCGGTTATGGCTAGAGCCAATACTTTCCTTAGTGACATCAAATCCTTAAGATATGAATCAATAGGATATAATCGATAGGGCACAAAGCCCTCTGTTAGCTAAGGTGATTCAAATTTGTCCCCTTAGGTAAATATCTAACCCAGGTGTACAAGGTCCCCCTTGGACGAAGCAACCTATGGCTGCCGAAAATGATCCTTCTGTCAGGTTGGGCCGACTACCTCCTCTGACTAGGTAGACCAAGGACCATGATGGTTCGGGATGACGGAACCATGGGAACTTGATCGGGTCCATCATCCATTCCCCCACCATCCCCTTTAAGTGCAAGATGGTGAAAATTTATATATTAAATATCAAACCTTTCCAACATCCAAACCCTTCAAATTCCCAAATTCTCCAACTATTCTAAACTCATTATGCTACTATATGCCAGATAACACATATATTCTACGTTTCTGATTGACGACTAGCCTTAATCGGAAGTTCTCTCTCGTGATCGGGAGGGGTAATTAACTATAGGGGCTTGCGCCTATAGGAAACCAGAACTCAGATCATAAAGTCCTCGCAAAATGAGGGCGAAATCTTTGGGTAGTGTCTTATCTACAAACCCATATGCCTTCCAAAATTTACCCCGGAACTTAATTCCGTTAAAACTCCCTCGCCGAAAAGAAAAAACCAAACTAGTCGGGCGGAGGCTGGGGTCAAATTTTCGGAGCCCACAGAGTGTAATGCTAATCCTTGATGTAATAGAATTAAAATAAGAAAATTCTTAATTAAACCACCTAGTATTTGAACAAAATTAACAGCTCCTACATACATATCCATAATTACTTGACTATAACTATTATTAAATCTTTTTTTTTCTAGAACTTTATCATATGCTTTCTTAAAATAAATATCATATGTAGATCATGCTTAATCTCTTTATACTTCACCCTCAAATGTCTCAAAATTTCCATCAAACCTCTAAAAAAATGTATAGCTTCCATAGTAGGCCTACATGCATGAATCAAAACTAGCATTGAGAATTATTAGTATCATGGCGTAATTTATGCGCAGTCACTCTCTCCTATAATTTTAATGTATGGCACATCAACTTACATCCTTTATAATTTACAAACTGTTATGCGTGACCTTTATTATTAAAAATTGGATCCAACATACTCATTCTCCACTCATCTAAAATCTTTTTAATCTTCAAAATAATATTGAAAAGTTTAGCAAGCTAATACATTCATTTATATCTTAAGCATTTCCACACCTTTATTGGAATATCATCAGGTCCCTCTATTTTTCTATGCTTCATTTTCTTTAAAGCCGCTCGAACTCCTCTCGAACTTTAATTTTATTAATACGACGATAAAAATATCTATTTTAATTTAAGGTATTAAGGTCACTAAAGTCAATTGTATTCTCTTAATTTTTATTAAAAAGCTTATCGAAATATATCTTTTATTTATGTTGAATATTCTATTCTAAGAAAAAACACTTTTATTTTCATACTTAATGTACTTCAGTTGAACTAGATTTTTATTTCCCATATCTCTTTATTTGATTAACTTATACATACATCTTTCGCTCTTTATTATCTAATCTATTATATAAATCACCAAAAGCTAAATTTTTTGCATCTCATATTGCTTTATTAGAGTCCTTATGGTCTCTCTAAATCTTTTCCAAATTTTTGAGCTTTTACATTTAAATCAATTTTTATCAAAAGTTTTATTTTTTTAATATTTTTTTGTACATTTTGATTCCACCGCCAATTATTTTTACTTTAAGAGTCTCATTTTAATTCTCCTAGCATATACTTTGAAACATTCTTAATATAACTGACTATTTTTTTCACATAATATTACATTTCTCATAAGCAACCCAAATCTTGAGATCACAAATCTTACTCTCAAAAATATTTTTATTATATCTCTTTAAATGCCCCCATTTAATCTTAGGATAATATTTTACTTTATATTTGATCCCTTTATCTTAAAGTCAAAATTAATAAATGATGTTGAGTACATAAACTTTTGCTTGAAATGGTTTTACAATCTTTGTAATCTAAATGATCTATTTTCTTTGTAAGAAAATAATCAATTTGAGTTTTATTATATTCATTCTGATAGATGATAAGATGCTCCTCTCTTTTCTTAAATAAAATATGTCCAATTACAAAATCTTAAGTTAGAGCAAAATATAATATGATCATACCACTTTTATTAGTCACTCCAAAACCCATATCTATCATTAATGCGTTAACAATTTTCTACCACTCTACCAACAAGTTCATTTAAATCTACTCCACTAAAAGATCTTTATTCAAAAAAATATCCTTTGCATTAATTCTTCTAAATTATTTTTAAATTTTAATTCTAAACGCATATCTAAACTGACTTGAGGAGCATAAGCACTTATAATAATAATAATCTTAGCATAAAAATAATCTTTAAAATTATAAATCTATTTTCAACTTTATTAATTTATGCAATATTATTCTTGAAATTCTTATATATAATCATACCCATACCATTTTTATTACGACTTCTACTTGAATATTATAGTTTAAATCCTAATTTATCAATCTCCTTAGTTTATTCTCCAACTCATTTAGTTTCTTGAATGCATAAAATATTTATTTTCCTATGAATAAAAATATCACTTTTTCTCATTAAAGACCTCAAACCTGCAACGATAGTGTTGGTTAATACATATGATTATTTTATTAAAATTATAACTTAGTCAAATTACACACACACACATCCCCGGAGGCACCCTCCGAGTATTGGACTAATACCACTAGTGACTCTCCTTTTGCACCCACAGCAAGGCGGAGAAGCCTTTACAAAAATTCTTTTCCACCACTACCCGGTGCGACAGAGAACTGTCATCCTTTTACACTCTCCAAGTGTTGGCAAAGAACCATTGTCCTTTTACACTCTCCAAGTGTTGGCAGAGAACCGTCCGTCCTTTCACACTCTCCAAGTGTGGGCAGAGAACCTTTCGTCCTTTCACACTCTCCAAGTATAGGTAGAGAACCCTTCGGCTGTTCACACTCTACGAGTGTCGGTAGAGAACCGGATCACCTTGACAGATCTTCTCACAAGAAATCTAGAAGGACGAAAGAAAAGAGTGAAGTAATCACAAATCACAATTGTAGATTCTTACATTTAAGTACCAAGTGAATCCTTCACGCTCAAGTAGTAAGAATCCTCCTTCAAACACTCTCTCCTTCACTCTCCCTTCAATTTACATGAAGACCAGCAAGCAAAAAGATTACAAGACAGTTTTAAGTGGACCTTATATAGGAAAGACACGAAAAATCGTCCAAAAATTGTTGCCTTTCAAGTCTGTACATAGTCGATCGTCCCGGACGATCGTCAGATCGTCCTGTATGAATAGTGTAGAAACAGTTGCATATGAACCCAATGTATATTGGTACGAACTAACTTCATACCCAATCATCGTCCCGTACGAACTAAGTTCATCCTGGGACAAACAGTTATATCAAGGGTTCGTTCGAACGAAACTGCAGGACGGTCCCAAATTTTCAAGGAACATAGGACATCATCCTGGGACGAATATGAGTGTTCATCTAGACGAATATTACATGTCATGTGTCCAGAGAACTTCATCCTGATACGAACAGGATGAATCGTCTGGACTATCAGCACAAAGTGAGAATCCAGAGCACATCGTCCTGGGATGAATTATACACTTCATCCGGATGATCAATACAAAGTGAGAAATCCAGAGCCCATCGTCCAAGAATGAATGATACACTTCGTCTGGACGAACAGTTTAAAGTGAGAATCCAGAGCACATCGTCCCGAGACGAATAGGGAAATTCATCTGGACGATTAGGAATTAGAAAAATTTTCTCACTTCCTGTTCATTCCATTTCTATTCCAAGGGGATAACTGACCTGATCGTCCCATACGAACTTGGTTCGTCTCGTACGATCAGTATAAGAAAATTTAATTTTTAAAGATTTCCCCAAGGGTGTGTGTGTGCTAAGTTACTCAATTACAATCACACTCTCTCAAACTCAATAAATTGAAAAATACAAACTTCAATTTATAAACTATATTATGCTAAAATTGATTTGAAGTCTTCATTAGTCTGGAGTTCGATTATCCTAAAATTTTAGTTCACACAAGAGCAAAAATAATTCTTCGAAAAAGTGTTAGGAGAATATAATACTTAAAACAATAATATTTGGAATCATCAAAACTATACAAGTTGCAAGAATGTAAAATATGCAAATAGCAACTCTCTTAACAATCTCCTCCTTTTGATGATGACAAAACAATTATTTTTTGTATAATTTTCAAATTCTAAGAATCTCCTAAACTCCCCCTGAATTGATAAACATGTGAGAATAAGGAGGCATTGCATGATAATGACAATTTCATCTCTTTTTATTAATTTTTTTTTAAATACAAACAGATGCGATATGAACAAATACGATACGGAACAAAAAATATGAACAAATTTTTTAAAAAATATAAATAGATACGATATGGAATAAAAAATACAAACAAAATACGAATAAATAATATTTTCTCTCCCTTTTTAATAACAATAAAAAGAGAAGAAGAAAAAGAACAAAAATAGAAATGTAAGAAGTCATATGATAATCATTTGATAATTGATCCTTAAAAGGGATTGAGATAAATTTGCAAATAAAATTAAAAATTATCAGGCAAATAAAATGATTCATATGATTTAAGAAGAGATATAACATCGATAATAAAAAGAATTATCAGAAACATGAGTCAATTTAGACATTGAGATAAAGAATATCATTGCAAAAAGGATGAATATAAAATTTATATACTTCAAATTTTCAATACCAAATAAAATCATACAGAAGATTAATTTGAATTAAAAGATTGAAAGATTAAGGAAAAAATTAACTACCACATGTGGCGCTTTGCGCATCTTTTTAATAGTTGTGGCACATTTTTGTGCATCTTTTTACTTGTGGGCTTATTTTGTCCATCTTTTTCAAATTGTGAATCATTGCACATTCTTTTTAATTTTTGCATATTTGTATATTTTCCAAGAGTAATCTTGATCATTCCAAAATCAATAATAAAAAATTTCAAATTTCTCTTAAGTATAATAATATTTATATTGAAAATAGAAATACAAAATAAAAAAATATCACAATTATAATAATAATATAACAATTTAAATTAGTCTAACAAAAATATGAGATTGACATTCTTAATTACATCAAGTTATAAGCACAACTTAAATTTAAAAAAATTAAATTTTCTAATGAATTCAATTTTGTGTTGCAGTTCAAGGTATAACACTTGTAAGATCAAAAATTTTAGGGATTTTCATATAGGCTAACAAACATTTCAAAATAAGATTAAAAGCAAGACAAGATAACTTATACTGATATCATAATGAAGAATATTACAATCAGTAGAAATGATATCAATACGCTTATAATCTAAACTTAAAATATAAAACTTAAATGCTAACACATCAAATGATAATAACACATAACTAATAAAAAACACATCACATCACAATCACATCACATAAGCTAGAGAAGATCATAAGGAAGTACATAAATCACCCTGAGTGGGCCCTGATCTGAAGGAGGTGGAGCATTGAAGAAATTAAAATAACTGCTCATCATAAGCATATTGGAACTTATACCATGTATTTGCTTACGCATTCATTCCATGTCCTGATCGTATTGAGCATCCTTCTGTTATAAGTGAGTTTCAATTTGATCAAATCTTTGATCAAAATGAGTCTCTAAACGATCAAATCTGTGAACAAAATCTTGATAATTTGGTTCACCAGTAGGTGCAAGTGGAGGTACTGTACTTCTTTCCTCCTCAGAATCACTACTTATCACTTATGTTTCTTTATTGAAGATTGCTCTAAAAGATCCATCGTTCTAGTAGAGAGGTTCTTCAAAATCTTGAATTGGATGAACTATATCATACTTCTTCTCCAAAATGAAAGTCACATGATGTCCTAAGGCAATATTTTTCTTTCTCTTGTGGGAGATATGGACAATCCCAGAAATTCCATAAAGGTAGTCAATGATAAATTGGGCTTCATCTATAGGTTGGCTAGTCAGAATCAAATAGGTCACTGTAGAAAGAAGAGGAGTAATGTTTACTCAATCACCATCTTTAGGTATAATAGAGGTACGAAGAACATGCTGAATGATACGAGCTTTTTGACTAATAGTAAACACCTTGGGTAAATGAGTTACCGTACTAATTCCTCTAAGAACATTATTAATTTCAGATCAATCAAAATCAAAAGCAGTGGTCAAGGTATGGGCTCTAATCCCTTGAGTCCTTAGATTTAAAAATATTCCTAAATCCTCTTTAGTAATTTATACTTTCTTCTTAAACACATAGGACCTAATCACAGAATGATCAGAGTTAAAGGACATGTTTGCAAGAAAGTAGTGAAAGGTCTCCTTCTTGTAGAAGTGGACAAGAGTGAGAATGAGGCCAAATTGGTTGGAAGCAAACAGATTCATCACCTTAAAGTTGAGTTGTTCTTGAAGAAGAACTCTCGAGGGAGTGATTTTGGCTGAAGCAAACCTATGGAAGGACTCCTCATTGGCCTTGGACAGGAAGTTTTCACTAGAGTTTTTGGGTGGTCCCTTAGCCAGTACCTTTTATCTTTTGCTAGAGCTAGCCATGAAGAAGATCTAGGGGAATAGGGGTTTGAAAGGGATGTTTGAAGTGATGACATTTGAGTTCAAAACCCTTTAATTTAATGAAGAAATGAGTTTTCATACAGACAAAATTAATTTCGTCCCGTATGAATTTGAGTTCGTACTTACGAAAAAAAATTTGTATGGATGAACGAATGAGTCTAAAAATGAAACGGCTTTTCGTAATCACACAAGTTACGATGCATCCTTTCGTACACACTTTTGACCAAATGATCGTATAGACGAACATGTGTTCGTCCTGAATGATCAGACATTTAAGATCATTTTAATGGCAGTTTAAAAAGTCCCCAACATCGAATTGCCAAGTGTTCATATGTACGAACCATAAGTTTGTACGTACGATCATGCATAATGAAACTGACCTTATCCGTTTAACTGTCTACATTCGTACATACGATTGAACATATCTTCTGGACGATCGTGATGATCATACAGATGAATAATAAAATGAAAACTGAAAAACTATATGTAAACCGTTCAAATTTGATAGTTAATACACTACATAATTCATCCCGCACGAAATGACTTTCGTCCCGAATGATTTTCACTCAATTTTCAAGCATGCATTCAAAAATATAGATGTGAGAATTTTTTCAAAAATAAAACACAAACATAATAAAAAATGATAGAAAACACAGAAAATCACATAATAAAAAATACACACAAAAACACTAACTAGAAAAATACACATCAATGTTGTAGAATCACTTTAATTAAACATTCAAATCGATCACACCAAGCCTTATTCTTAATGGACTGAAAGTATCAAAGGCTAGTGGTTTTGTAAAAATGTCTGCGAGTTGATTTTCTATAACGTGAATGAGTTCAATTTCTCCTTTGGATACATGATCGCTTATGAAATGATGCCTGATGTCTATATGTTTGGTTCTTGAATGTTGAATAGGATTTTTAGAAATGCAAATAGCACTGGTGTTATCATAATAAATGAGAATATTGCCTATAGTTAATCTTAAATCAATTAACTGTTGTTTCAACCAAAGTACTTGTGCCACACAACTTCCTAATGCAATGTATTTAGCTTCAGCAGTAGATAGGGCTAATGAATTTTATTTTCTACTGGATCAAGAGACTAAAATTTTTTTAATAAACTGACATGTTCCAGAAGTGCTCTTTTTATCAACCCTACATCCTGTAAAGTCAGAATCGGAATAACCAATTATTTTAAATAAAGAGCTAAACTTAGGATACCAAATTCCTAAGTTCTGAGTTCCTAACATATATCTTAAAATCCTTTTTACTACTGTCAAATTTGATTATTTAGGATCTAATTGAAATCTAGCACATAAATAAACACTAAACATGATATCGGGCTGGATGGCTGTCAAGTAAAGCAAAGATACAATAATCTCTCTAAATTTCTTTTGATCAACAGATTTTCCCTGTAGGGTTCTTATCCAACTGAACTAAGGAACTCATAGGTGTACTAACAGTTTTAACATTATCAATTTCATACTTTTTGAGGATGTCCTTAACATATTTTGAATGACTAAGAAATGTACCCTCCTCAATTTACTTGATGTTAAAGCCTAGAAAGTAACTTAAATCTCCTATTAGACTCATCTCAAATTTACTACTCATTATTTTAGAAAAATTATCACAAAGATTTTTATTTGAAGATCCAATGATGATGTCATCAATATAAATTTATACAATGAGTATATCCTATCTAATTTTCTTCAAAAATAGGGTTGTGTCCACACTCCCTTTTTCAAAATATCTCTCAAGTAGGAATGTGCTCAACCTTTCATACCGAGCCCTAGGTGTATGTTTCAATCCATATAATGCCTTTTTAAGTTTGAAAATATAATTTGGGTGTTTAGAATTTTCAAAGCCTGGAGGTTGTTCTATAAAAACATTCTTTTGTATTACCCCATTTAAAAAGGCACTTTTAACATCCATTTGGAACAATTTAAATCCTCTAAAACATGCAAAGGTTAACAAACCCTAATTGCTTCAAGTCTAACTACAAGGGCAAAAGTCTCCTCAAAATTAATTCCTTCAATTTAATTATACCCTTTAGCCACCAATCTAGCCTTATTTCTAATGACTACTCCAGAGTCATTCATTTTATTTTTGAATACCCACATAGTTCTAACTACACTTTAATCTTTTGGTCTTGTAGTTAATTCCCAAACTTTATTTCTTATAAACTGATTTAACTTTTCTTGCATATACAAAATCTAAAATTCATTCAAAAGTTCTTGATCAATATTTGTGGGTTATACAGTTAAAATAAAGGCTGAACGATTGACTTCTTTGTTTAGTCCACGCCTAGTCCTTATACCCTCACTAGGTTCACCTATAATCAATTCCTTTGGGTGATTTTTAAAAAATCTCAAATCTCTAGGCAAAGGGTTTTCTATCTCCACATTTTCTTCTAAATTTTCTTTCAAATTTATTTAATCAATCTTTTGGGAGTTAATCTCAATCTCATCTTCTATAACATTTGGCTCTTCCAAAATTTCAAATTCATCAAATACAATATGTGTGGTCTCCTCAATTACCAAAGTTCTTTTGTTGAATATTTTATAATATTTTCCAACACTTGAGTATACTATGAAAATTCCTTCATCTGATTTTGGATCAAAATTTTCTAAGGCAGATTTTCCATTGTTATGAATAAACACCTTACATCCAAAAATATGCAAATGTGACTAATTAGGTGTTCTTCCTTTTAGCAACTCATAGGATATTTTATTTAATTTTGATCTCACATTCACCCTATTCAGAACATAACATGCAGTGCTAACCGCCTAAGCCCAAAAATATTTAGGAAATGAGTATTCTGCCAACATGGCTCGGGCGGCTTCTATTAATATTATGTTTTTCCTTTCGACTACCCCATTCTGCTGAGGGGTTCTAGGTGCAAAAATATTATGATCAATTCCTTTCTCCCAATAAAAATCCTCAAATTCTCCTCCATGATCACTTTGAATAGTCATAATTTCACATCCTAGCTTTTTTAGAATCCAAGTTAAAAAGTTTCTAAATTTTTCAAATGATTCACTTTTATGAAATAGAAATCTAACCCATATGAATCTAGAAAAAACATCCATAAGCACAAATCTGTATACCTTTTCTCCTAGGCTTATAGTTCCAACTGATCCAAAAAGATCCATATGCAAAATCTCCAATGGTTTACTAGTTCTAAGATTCTTATTGGATTGAAAAGATGACTTCACCTATTTTCCTAATTGACATGCATCACAAATGTGGTCCTTAATAAAGTCTAGTTTTGGTATACCTCTTACTAGATTTTTTTGGATAATTCTCCTAAAGTTTTTCATGCTAGAGTGACAAAGTCTCCTATGCCAAAGTCATGACTCATCAGAAATAGTTTTTAAACAAAAAGCAGTAGAAGTTTTAATGCAATTCAAGTCTAGCATATGCACGTTATTTATCCTTATACCATTCAAAATATCATTTCCATTTAGGCTTAATATGCAGCTAGTAAGAAAAAAATTTACATAGTATCCTTTATCACATAGCTGGCTAATACTTAACAAATTATGCTTTAAGCTTTCTACCAATAACACATTTTTCAATAAAAAGGTTCTTAAGATTTCCAATCATACCTTATCCAACCACATTTCTTGTGGTGTTATCTTCAAGTGTAACCTTGCCTCCACTCATGGATTCCAGTGATATTAATTGTGCAGTATCTCCAGTCATATGCTTTGAGCATCCACTGTCCAGGTACCATATACTTTCACGAGGTCTTGTGTGAGAGAGACCCTGATCAAGATTATTGGCCATTAAGCATAGATTACTGACTTCCTCTTCCTTTTCCATCTCTGATGAGTCTGAAGCTGAGTCCACCCAGGAAGTTCTTTAGAATTTTCTCTTGCCCTTTTTCACAATTGGTTTCTGCTCTACATTCTCCTTGTTAGGAGTGGCTTTGAATTTTGGGCACTCTGTCTTAATATGTATAGGTTTCCTGCACTCATAGTAAATAACATCATTTGAAACCTTGAAATCTCTATTAATTTTACCTCGATTCCATTACTGGCATCTCTTTTTCTTCCTCTTCAAAAAGCTTTTGAATTGTCTAGTCATCAGTGGGATGTTTTCTTCATCCTCAGGTTGTGAGTGTTCACTCTCTAACTCCTCCACTTTTAGTGCTATATTTTTCTCCCTTCGTGGTTCACCTGCATCAATCTTTCTTTGACTAACTCCTTGATCGTAAGTAATTAGCGATTCAAAAAGATTGTCAATAGAGTAAATGTTTAGATCTTTAGACTCTGTAATTGCAGTAATTTTAGCATCATAAGCAGTAGGCAAACAACGAAGTATCTTATTAACCATTTCAGTATTCGTTAGTTCCCTACCCAATGCATGTAAAGAGGTGACTATTTGTGTGAATCTTATGTACATATCAGAAATGGATTCATTTGATTTCATGCAAAATAATTCATAATCATACAACAAGATATTAAGTCTAAATTGCTTAACTTCATTAGTCCCCTCATAAGTTATACAAAGTCTATCCCATATATCCTTTCCACTATTGTAAGTAGAAACCCGCATGTAATCTTCTGATTTAAGAGCATAAAAGAAACTATTCAAGCATTTGGCGTTTAGTTTGGCTAAGTCACGTTCTTTTACTATCCAGTCCACAAAAGGTGTTTCAACTCTAACTCCGTTAAATAGTCTAGTTGGTTTTGTATACCCTTCCTGAATTAAGATCCACATACGGTAATCAAGTGACTGTAAAAATTTAGACATGCGTGTTTTCCAAAAATCAAAAGGAATATTGTCGAACAATGGAGGTCTAGTTATAGAGTAACCCTCATGTGTATTTCAGTTTCCAAATGTAGCCATCTACGTTAATCAAAAAGTAGTCTAAATCTATGATTTTGAAACAAAGCTCTGATATCACTTATTGAAACTTGTTAAATATGAATTAGGTTGTTAGACCTAAGCTTATTACCTAGCGGCTAACCAAGAGGGCGGATAAATTGGTAATTTAAGAATTATACCTATTTTGAAATTTAAACCGATAATAATTTTAGTGAATTTTTATAGAAATTTTTTTTTTCAACCACAAATTAAACAATATATTAAAGTAAAAACAAAAGCAGGAGAAAATAAAAAGACACAAGATTTATAGTGGTTCGGTCAAACACGACCTACATCCACTCCTCGGAGGCACCCTCCGAGTATTACACTAATAACACTAGTGACTCTCCTTTTGCATCCACAGCAAAGTGGAGAAGCCTTTCCAAAAATTCTCTTCCACCACTACCCAGTGCGGCAGAGAACCGTCTTCCTTTTACACTCTCCAAGTGTTGGCAGAGAACCATTGTTCTTTTATACTCTCCAAGTGTTGGCAGAGAACCATCCATCCTTTCACACTCTCCAAGTATGGGCAGAGAACCCTTCGTCCTATCACACTCTCTAAGTGTAGGCAGAGAACCCTTCGGTTGTTCACGCTCCACGAGTGTTGGCAGAGAACTGGATCTCCTTGACAGATCTTCTTACGAGAAATCTAGAAGGATGAGAGAAAAGAGTGAAGTAATCACAAATCATAATTGGAGATTCTTACCTTTGAGTACCCAGTGAATCCTTCACACTCTAGTAGTAAGAATCATCCTTCAAATACTCTCTCACACTCTCTCCTTCACTCTCCCTTCAGTTTACACGAAGACAAATAAGAAAAAAATTACAAGACAGTTTTAAGTCCTTATATAGGAAAGAAACCAAAAACCATCCAAAAATTGCTGACTTTCAAGTCTCACAGTCGATTGTCCCTGACGATCGTCAGATCATCCTATATGAATAGTGTAAAAACAGTTGCATACGAACCCAATGTATATTGGTACAAACTAACTTCGTACTCGATCATCATCCCGTACGAACTAAGTTTGTCCTGAGATGAATAATTATATCAAGGGTTCGTTCAGAAAAAATTGTAGGACGGTCCCAAATTTTCAAGGAATAGAGGACATCATCTTGGGATGAATATGAGTGTTCGTCTAGATGAATAGTTCATGTCATGTGTCCAGAGAACTTCATCCTGATACGAACAGGATGAATCGTCTGGACTATCAGCACAAAGTGAGAATCTAGAGCACATCGTCTTGGGACGAATTATACACTTCATCCAGACGATCAATATAAAGTGAGAAATCTAGAGCCCATCATTTAGGAATGAATGGTACACTTCGTCTGGATGAATAGTTTAAAGTAAGAATCCAGAGCACATCATCTCGGGACGATAGGAAAATTCGTCTGGACGATTAGAACTTAGAAAAATTTTCTCACTTCCTGTTCATTTCATTGCTCTTCCGAGGGGTTAACTGACCTAATCATCTAGTATGATTAGTATAAGAAAATTTGATTTTTGAAGATCTCTCCAAGTGTGTGTGTGCTAAGTTACTCAATTACAATCACACTCTCTCAAACTCAATAAATTGAAAAATACAGACTTCAATTTACAAACTATCTTATGCTGAAATTGATTTGAAGTTTTCATTAGTCTGGAGTTCGATTATCCTGAAATGTTAGTTCACACAAGAGCAAAAATAATTCTTCCAAAAAGTGTTAGGAGAATATAATACTTAAAATAATAATATTTGGAATCATCAAAACTATATAAGTTGCAAGAATGTAAAACATGCAAATAGCAACTCTCTTAACATATATATTACAATAGATCTATCTCATAATATTCAACTATTGGAGCCATAATTGAAAACAAAATGGCAACTTGAGTAATAGAATCAACTTTGTTATTGTTGATGTTAGAATTAAATAATCAATTATAAACATTCAATATTTAACATTGAAATATAAAAAGTACCTAAACATTCAAATGTCAACATTGAACTATGGAAATGTCAACATTAAATAATCAATTATAAACATTCAATTATTTAACATTTTGTTTATAGAAATAATTGGAGGTTTCAATTTGATTTAATGGTCAAGGTTTGAATTCCACCCTTAATGATTTGATCTTAGATCTAAGTTGAATGGCTTAAGAATCTTTCACAATGAGGTGCTAACATAAGTCATTTGTGAATTTAGTGAAGACACAATCATAAATAAGTTCTTACACATTTGTACAAAGAACTACAATGCATCCAAGCATCTTCTCAATAATGCATTGGGTTTAGTTGTGTTGCACATCATGAGAAAGTCTTGGGAATTTTTTGTTGAAAATTTATCACATAATTGTTTTTTTAATAAACTCAGTCACAATTCCTTATAAAATACAACACTTACACTCCTATAGCATGCTCACTTTAGAAGTTTTATTTTATTATTCTTTCTTCCTTCTCTCTTAGAAACATTGATTTCATTTGATCCATAAATCTTAAAGGGTGAATTCTTAGCAAATGCTATTACTTATTGTCAATAAAAATATGTGTTAGCTTTTCTTACAAAATATTTAATCAATCAGTATTGGTATCTCTAACAAGCTTATTATCACTGAAAAATGAATAGAATGAACTAAAGTTAGTTGTACCTTTAGGATAACAAAGAATTCTTTATGTAGTTATTTGTTTAACTTTTCATATAATAACTAATGACTCCAACAGAATAAATATGTTTAGCCTGATTCATGTCATGTATTACAAACCCATAGCCAAACTCTTAACATGTGTTGGATCTACACTTTCTCCTTTTTAATGCTTTGAAGCTTGATGTCACAATCTACCAATGTGCTTATCTGTGTGTAATTATTCATTTTAAACTTCTTAAGAATCTCTTTTGCATAACCTTCTTATTGCATGAACATTCAATCTTTCTTCTTCTTTCCATGGACCAAATATATATCAATCTCAAAAGTCTTTTGCATTTGTTTCTTAAGTTCTTCAAACATGTCAGATTGCTCCATGTGAAGACCAAATTATTACTGTATAACCTAAATATCAAGACATTTCATGTCTTGAATTTTAATGTAGAGTGTGCTCTAAGGACACTTGATAAAGGCATTATTTTGGAAGTACTTGTGAATTATATAATTCCAAGCTTATGGTGTTTGCTTCAACTCATAAAGAGCTTTCTTCAACTTCAACACCTTGTCTTCTTACCTATTAATTTTGTTATATGATGTTTGTTGAATATATGTTTTTTATTGGTTGAGCACTCCATCTAACCAAACAAACTTTATACCAATTTGATGTACCTTATACTTATTTTGAGCCAAAAAAATTGATTAATCAAATAATTTTCAACTCAGCAAGAGGATCGATACATCATCACAATTAATTCCAACTCTTTGAAAATAGCCTTCACATTATATATATATATATATATAGGTTGAATCTAAAGTTATTGCATATGATCTTTCCTCAAATAAAATTTATTTAAAGCAAAAGTTGTGTTTGGTTTGCATGCTTGAAGATTTGCAAGCTAAGTTAAATAATCAATTTAATTCAATTATTTATGATTTAAGAAATATTAATGATGCTATGGATGATGATGATCACTTTATTATCATTACTCTAGCACTCTATCCTATAAGCCCCTTTATAATGCTATGTTTCTATTTTATTTTTTTTTAAGAAAAGAGCACTTAAAGATATATTTTAATGTCATTACAAAATATCAAGCAATAAGTAAGTGACACCCATTAGGAGATAAAGAACAACCCATTAAAAAAAAACGTTTATATAGATTATGGAGATATTCTTTTATTTTTTTCAAAAGAGCAATAAATTCATTAAAAAACTGCAAAAAAGAAAAAGAAACAACTACAATGTTGATTCCTCCTTCAACAAATTCACAAATGAAGGAGGAATCTCATTCATGCACAGGTCTTCCCAAATAAAGTTGTTAGCCATCGCATACCTAGCACACATATCGGCTAGCTTGTTGCTATCTCTACCAACACAAGAGAAAATGACATAATTAAACTCTTTAAAGAAAGTAAAATCTTCTTCTCCCTTGAAATCATCAATCCTTGCCTTTTGTAGCCTTGTTATTACATTTGCATTGTCACCTTCAATAATAACTCCCTTATTTTTTAACATCCAATCTTTGGTCATTTCTATCAAAGACTTTATAGCTAGAAGCTCAAGATAGTACACGTCCCAATGAATGCATTTTTTTCCAAATGCCAATAAGAACTTCCCTTTGCTGTCACGAATAACACATCCAATGCCAGCTCTATATGAGGAATCAAGTGAGGCATCTACATTGATTTTTAACCAATCGGGTGGAGGGGAATACCAAGTATTGGACAGCCTCATGGGCTGGTTAGCATCCCATAGTTATGATTTCAAGTTAACAATTAAATTAGAAGTAGATAAAAAGCTAACCGCATTAGCAGCCACTGTGCTAGCACCTTCTACCACCTTATCATGTGTAAACTTATTTCTAGCTTTCCAAGAAAGGTACAAGACATTGCAAAACAATTTAAGAAGCATATCATTATGAGTTGCTATATGATCCATCTATAGCATTATTAAAGGCTTTCAAACAGAGGAATATGGAATCCCCATTTGTTGAGTTGAGACAGCACCTCCTTTATCTTTGCACAATTGAATAGAACATGCTCCATGTCTTCAATACCATTCAAACATCTTGGACAAACTTCCACTTCTTGCAGTCTTCTATGTGCTAGAAACTTGTAAGTTGGTTTAGCATTCTTGAATAACCTCCAGCAGAAAGTCTCTACCCTTGGCATTAGTTTAGCTTTTTTCCACCACTTTGTAAATTTACATTCGGATTGTTCTTGCTTCCGAGCTTCAACAATCATCCTTGAAATTGTTCTCCCTGATCTATTGAATATAAACTCCTGCTTGTCTTCCCATTGATCATAATTAATTTTGGTATGTGAAATGAGCTCCACCATTTCACTACCAAATATCTTCAGTAATTCAACTACATTCCACTCCTTGCATTCAATGAATCTTTCCAGTTTAACCGGTTCTTCACCTTGGGGTTCAATAAATGTAGGCCATTTGTTGATGCTCCTATCCAATAGCCATTTGTCTTCAAAAGAATCAATTGATGATATATTAGCCATACTCCATTTAAGGAGTGGCTGTAAGGCTTTACCTCCTTCAATGATACTTTTCCATGAGGAAGATACACACCTCTTCATATTATCTTCTACCACCTTGGATTCATACTTTGGAGCTAGCATTTTGAATAAAAGGGAGTTTCTATTATTCAAAAATCTCCATGTTAATCTTGCTCTCAGTTCTCACCTTAGAAGTTGAAGAATACAAACCCCGGCCTCGTCTCTCTATCGGTTTACATAATTCCTCCCAGCTAACATAGTGAATGCCAACTTTACCATTGGGCTTATTCCAGATAAAACACCTGCACAACTTGTTGATTTCTTCAAGAACACTGATTGGAACCAAGGAATGAGTGCTGTAGAAATTTGGGATTACCAAAGAAACCGATTTAACTAGAGCTATCTTCCCAGCCAATGATATGAGTTTACTCCCCCAAGTATTGATTTTCTTCAATGATTTTTCAATGATGAATTGAAAATCATATGCCTTCAATCTTCTTAAAGTCATCTTGACACCATGATAAAAAAATTCCTTCACTTGATACCTAAAGTTCTTGTAATGGACCTCCTTCTCCTTCTATTAACCATCTTTCCAAAAAGAATGGCTGATTTGTCAATGTTAATACACTTGCCGGTCCATTTGCTGAATTTGGATAAGATAAATTTCAACTCCAAAGCAACTTCCCTCTTAGCTTCTGAAAATATCATCACATCATCTGCAAACAGAAGATGTGATATCTGAGGTCCATAAGGAGAAATATTTACTCCTATAGAGGTTAATGCAAGAGCATTAGTGTGGAGTTGAGAGCACAATATGAAGAGAAAAGGTGACAATGGGCAACCTTGCCGGAAGCCACTCTTGACATTAATCCAATCCGAAAGGTTACCATTGATTATAACTGAGAACCTCGGCTCTAATACACATTCCAATATCAGTTTGGAGAATAAAGGAGGGAATTCAAAGTACTTCAAGACTCCTTCAAGAGTATTCCAACTCATAGAGTCATATGCCTGTTCCATATCAATTTTATAAGCAGCTAATCCTTTAGAGGATTTTGAGAACCTGAACTTATGGAACACCTCTTGTGCAACCAATACATGATCTGAGATAGATCTCCCTTTGATGAGAGCCGCCTATTCTTCTGTTATGAGTTTTGGAATAACCAAAGCAAGCCTATTTAAAATAACTTTACCCGCAACCTTGTAGACTGAGTTACACAAACTGATGGGACTAAAGTTGGAGGGAGTCAAGGGATTTGACACTTTAGGGATTAATACTATCAAGGTATCCTTCCAACTCTAGTCCATCTCCCCAAATTGAAAAAAATAACTGATAGCTTTGATAAAATCAGTTTTTATAATGTCCCAATAGGCTTTTAAGAAAGAATATGTGATACCATCACTTCCAGGTGCTATATTGCCTTCCAGCTGTTTGATAACCTCCTCCACCTCTTCCACCGTGAATACTCTTGCAAGCAAAGATTTGTCGTCCCAATTTAAAGAGTTACCGGCTTTGGCCAACCTTCCATGATGCAATCCCTTTGCCTCCACTTTTGCTTGAAGAACCAAATAATAGTATCTTCAATTTGATTTTGTTCTTCCAATACATTCCCTTCTTCATCCTTTATCTTCACAATGTTGTTGAGCTTTCTTCTAGCACTAGCAAAGGAATGAAAAATTTTAAATTGCAATCTCCATCCACTTGACTTTAGCTCTTTGCCTCCACCAAGTGTTCAATCTAGCCATTGTTGAATTCAGTTCCAGCACCTTGGATTTTAAAATCCAGCATTCTTCATCATTGAGCCAACCAATTTTAGATTCTTTGATTTGCAACTCCAATATCTCGTCCATCAGTTTGTCTTTAGATAAGTTCAGGTTTTTCATCTTGGCCTTGCTTCAAAAGAATAAAGATCTAAGAGTTCTTTTGAATTTAGAGTTTAGGATATGAGCTTGATTACCCTAGTAATTGGTAGCCCAAGCTTTCTTGACCACCTTGAGAGCAGCCGGGTAGGATACCCACACATCCTCAAACTTAATGTTTTTCACTTTTGGTGATTTCAAATTGAGTATATTGAGGATAACAAGACAATGATTGGAGGCTACTCTTGCTAAATGTTTAACAACCAATTGTGAAGATAAGTTTAATGCAAAGGAGTTAATGGAGCACATGTTCAACCTTTCCAAGATTTGAGCTCCTCTAACTTTGTTGTTACACCAAGCGAATCGAGGTCCAATGAATCTTACCTCATGGTAATCATTGTTGGTGAAGAAAGCCTCCATTTCCTTAGAACCTTGTGTATATTGAAACTTTTTCCCTCCGTTCTTGTCTTCCCTAGAAGTGAGACAATTGAAGTCTCCAGTTACCACCATGGGGAAATCAACAAAAGAATGAGCTCCCAAAAAATCCCAAAGTTCCCTCCTTTTACAGCATTCCTTGTTGGCATAAACAGCAGCCACCCTCCATTTACAATTCTTGTTAACCAAAAAATCTCCAACTATACATTGGCTAGAAGAATTAACCAGTGAGAAATCAGCCACCTTAGTATCCCATAAAGAAATAATACCACCAGATAGTCCACTAGAGGGTACCATAACATAGTTCCAACCATCTCCAATAAGAGTATTAACTTCTTTCATTTCAAAGGAAGACAATTTAGTCTCTAGCAAACCCAAAAAAACCACATTATGTAATCTCACAAATTCTTTAAGGAATAGAGAAGCACTCCTCTTTTTTGCTCCTCTACAATTCCAAAAGGCTAAAGAATACATTAATGAGTGATAGGGGATTGAATCCCCAAAGTACCTTTTGCTTCCAATTCCATTCTTCTACTTCTCAGATTTGAACTGATAGGACCCAAATCCTTTAACTGCTTAGATTTTTTCTTTTTCACCATATTGGATTCATCTTCTATACAATGCTCCAAAGGATTATTGATACTACCATGCTCAGTTTTGATAATTTCTGGTTGTTCTTTCAATACTGGATTTTCTTCTAAAATTTCTTGAACTATCTCCCCTTCTTCAACTTAACTTCTCAATATGCTGAATTTGTTTCCAGATGTTGGGATCAGAACATTCTCACTACCTGGATTAGTAGATCCAGGATGAGTATTAAACTCTGGTTGTATAACACTTTTCTCTGTCAATTCTGTAAATTTGAACACAAGAATATTTTCTACTGCTTTTCCAATCTTCTTTTCTATAACAACTTCTATGTCTTCTTTTGCAACATCAACAATAGTTCTTCTAGATTCTTTCCTTTTCCACAAGGTCAACTTCTTGTTCTAGAGTGAATGATTCTGAGATTGATTTGGATTATTGAATTTCTTCATACCTCGGTTAACTATAAGCCAAGGTCCATAGCCCATCTCTTCAATAGATCCAAATGCTCTGTTGTTAGCTTGAGTATTCCTTCCAGGATTATCAGTACCAGATTCAGGCTCCTTCTCAGTAATGCTAATATCTCCATTACCTTCTTTATAGCTTTCTTTATTATGGCAGATAAATTCGCAGTTAAAACAGAAATTTGGAACCGGTTCATATTCTATCTTTTGATAGAATCTCCCATTTTTTTCCTTCAATCCAAACTCCTAAGGGAAGCTTGTTGTCCAGATTGATTCGGACACATACCCTCTCGAATTCTCTTCTTCCCAATTGGAACATGTTTCCATCTATCAAATATGGTTTACCAACCATTGAAGCAATTCTACAAATATTAATATTGTCCCAACAATGAAGAGGTAGATTTGGAAGCCTGATCCAAATCGGAGCTGTCAAGCCTTTTAGAGAATTAGGAGAAAAGGATTGAGGCCACTTGTCCATCCCAATTATCTTCCCATTGACAAACCATGGTCCATTATTCATAACAGCTTCCAATTGTTTGAATCATGAAATGAGTAAAGCACCCATCCCATGCCTAACATGGTTAGATGAAACTTCCCATATTGCATCCATTATCTTCTGAGTTCTGAGCTTATGACCCATAATGGGGGATCTCCTCCAAATACCTTTATGACAATTGAGTTTCTAAGCTTATATGCATTCTCCTTTTCATTTTGCTCGTGCAATTTCACAGTCACTCCGTCTTCAGCTAGGAAGTTACCTAGTTGTAAATCTGCAACTTTGATGTTATCTTTTTCTTCCACACATTCATTTGTTCTCCATTACAATTTCTAACAGGGCTTGACACATCTTCTCCACAGTCACCCTTGTCAGCTAATTCAACATCCCTAACTTTCACCAAGTCAGAGAATAGAATTTTTGCTTGCTCTGCAATCTCCTGCTATTTCACTGCATTATCATTTTCTCCCAGGGTTCCTGTATTTGCTGGATCCATTGAGCTCAGATCATACATCTTCTTTTCCATGCCATCTACCTTTCCAATCTATAAGGTGCCTTTATCAATACTAGATTTAGAAGACAAAGATGCATCAGAACCTTCAGAAGGTGTCAATGCAAAACAGCCTTTGAAAACCTTCTTGGCATTCTCTTCAACCATAATGCTCTTTCCTTTCCCAATCACCTGTGGTTCTCTTCTAGCTATGAAGCTTCCTTGTTTAATGACAATTCCTTTATTACCTTTAGATTTAGCCATCATATTGGTTGTAGCTACATCATCACCGAACGTCGATGGCGAGAGCATCGAATGGGATGGAACATTCAAAGCCTTATGAACTAGACGATGATCCTCTAGGTTCCCGCCGGCAGGTTGTTTCCAGCGAGTATCCGCCGCCATGCGATTTTCGCAACTCCCGCGACGAAAGAAATTTGAATTTTCGTGAAAAATTCAAACCGTTTCTCAGAGTTTCTCTCACTAGGTTTCTTTCACTAGGTTTTTTTACCTACCCTTCATTTCTTTTAGTTAAGAAATATTACAAATTTTTTCCTTATTGATTATTATTGGTAAGATGGTTAATAAATTGGGCTATTTGTCTAGTTGTACTATCTTGTATTGCGCCATTATAGCTTATTTGTTTTCTTCAAAGTCAAGAGCAAAGGTGTAGGCTTTATCATGTGGGGATCATAATTCCATTCACCTTTTTCATCAAATGCAACACCTCAACTATAATGCTTACCTTCATATTATTTGTATTACATATATTGCAGTTGTTAGAATATTTTCTATAGCTTATGAATAAGAATTTCTCTCTTTTATCATATAGCTTCTTATTGTTTTGTTCATCATGCACATATACATGGGTTATGCTTCCAAAGGCTCCTAGATAAGATGTTGGACTTTTTTCCATCCATTCTTGTGGTGTTGTCTTCCTTATTATGCTTCTTGTTGGTGAGCACTTGGATAAATATATTGCACATGTTAGAACTTATATCCAAAATTTACTCATCAATATTTTATGGTTTAGCATACTAAGTGCCATGTCAAGGATTGATTTTATTCTTCATTTTTCATAGTAATCAATTTTGTAGTCAAATGTCAATGCATCCCATTAACAACATACAACTTTTGAAATTCTTTTAAAGTTAAGCTGCCTTTTCAATAAAAAAATTATGGTTTTGATCTACAGATGGCTTACTTTCTCCATAATGGCTTTAAACTTCTTGAATGCTTAAATGTCATAAAAACTATTAATTTTTATTTCTATAAATGCTCCCATATTTATCTCAAAAAATCATATATCAAGAAAATGAAGTAGTTGCTTCTACCAAATATGTTGGGCTTGATTAGTCAACATACATTTCTATTTATAAGCTTAAGCAACTTTTATGCTCTTAAATTTAACTCCTTAAGAAAGATAGTCAACCCTAAGTACTCTCAACCTAGTTAGCCCTAAGTAGTTTTAAACTTCATATTGATAATGAGAAGCCTAATTTAGTATATATTTTTATTGGATTAACCTTTGAGACCCTTTTGAAATCTAAAGTCTCAAACCCTAAGAGCTTAGATTCATTAACTTTAGCTCTTAGGACATTTGTCCCATTTTTACCTATTATCCTATGGTGACCTTAGATTTTAATCTTATATCTCATAACCTAGAACAAATATTTGATTTCACTTACCAATTAGCCATAAAAGGATGGCCACTCCATAGACCTTTGGATCCTAAGGAGTTTGGATAGCCCATGCCTTTAGGTAAAACACACTATATGATCATAGGCCCTTATTGATTTATCACTAGAAGACTAAACCCAAGCATAGCTTATTTGACTTAGATTGGATCCCAACCTATATTAACTCAAATCAGTTAAACTAAACCTTAACCATACTCCTTAGACTCTAGATGGATGTTCTTAAACTCACATGTAGGTTTCTAGACTCTAATTGACTTAACCCAAATTTAATTGACTCAAATGGGCCCACTTGACCCTATTTTGTTTAATTTTCTCAAATTGACATTTGAGTTCACATTTTGCTGACTTTAAGTGACCATAAGGACCTATATTGGGCCATAATTTGGTTTAATGAATAGAGTTACTTTAATAAATGTAGGTTAATCGAAGATGACCTAACTTTAACCCAAATAGATTGATTTAATCCTTGGACCTAATTAAACCTCATTATGGCCACAAACTCTTTTAATTAGAATCCTAGTTAGCCATATAACAAATATAGGTTCTACCTAACCTAGGCTAACCCAACTTGAACCTATCTTTACTTAATATAAATAAAATAGGGCTAATTGAACTAATTTATTTCCATTTTAATTGAGGCTTTGTTTGGGATAGCTTTCTTTGCTTCTTAAAGCAACTTTCTAGTACAAATATTTAAATTTTTGTAAAGCTACTTTAAAAAGTAGCAAAAATGATATCCCAAATGAAGCCTAAATTTAATCTTCCTTAGGCATTCCATGTTAGAGCACTTAGCTTGATTGAGCCCTTTCGCACAAGCCTATTTTGATTATGTTGACCTCACTTTAGACTAGCCTAACTTTGGCTTCAATATCTCCTTAATTGAGCCTCCAAACGCATTCCCGACCTTTCATTCTAAACCACCAAACCTCCTTAGATCCATCGTTTCCATTATTATCATCCTCATGGTGGTCTCTGCCACCTCAACATGGGAAACAACCTCCTAAATGGTTCCTTTCCAGTTTAGTTATTTCCCATCCTTGGTAACTATATTATATAGAGTTTATCTAGAGCATTCTAGAAGGTTTATAGGACCCTTTGAGAATGAGAAATGATAGTAGAGAGCATGAGGGTAAGATGATAAGTCATTTTAAGTTTTAGAAATGTTGACAAAAAAAGAGATTCCTAATTGTCTTAAAAGCATTTCTCTATTTTATGATTGAGTTGACCCTAACTCAAACTAACTAAACCCAAATCTTTACGACAATCCTTAGACTCTTGGTGGACCTCTTGAACACATATGAAGGTTTTTAGACCTAAATTGATTTAACCCAAACTTAATTGACCCAAATGGGCCCACTTAACACCATTTGGTTTAATTGACTCAAATTGACATTTGAGTTAACAAGTAGCTAACTTTAAGTGACCATGACGACCTAAATTGGATCCTAATTTGGTCAAATAAAATGAGTTAGCTTAATAAATGTATGTTGATTCAAGTTGACCTAACTTAACCCAATTATAGTTATTTGATCCTTTGACCTAGTTAAACCTTCTATAGATCCTAAACTCCCTTTAATTAGAATCCTTATTATCCTTAAACTAATATAGGCTCATCTAACTTTGGCAAACCGAAATGATCTATGTTAACTTAGTACACTAAGTTAGGACTAATAGCCCTAATTTAGCTAAATTATTTCTATTTAACTAAATTTATTCTTCCTTGGGCATTCCATGGACACTCATTAGCCTTGCTTAGCTTGATTGAGCCCTTAAAGCACAAGCCCATTTTGATTAACTTGACATCACTTTAGACTACCCTACTGTTGACTTCACCATTTCCTTAATTGAGCCTTAAAACTCAATCATAGCCTTTTATTATTAACCAATAAACCTCCTTAGATCCATTTCATTTATTATTATCATCCTCTTGGTGGCCACTGACACCTTCAAATGGAAATTGACCTCCTTAATGGATCCTTTCCACCTCAACTCTTCCCTAGCCTTGGCAACTACCTTATGTAGAGTTTATCCTCTAAAGAATTCTAGAAGATTTATAGGACCCTTTGAGAATAAGGAATGATAGTAGAGAGCATGAAAACAAGATGAAAAGCCAATTTTTTTTTAAGTTTTGTAGATTTTAGAGAAAAAGAGCTTCCTAAGAGTCTTAAGAGCATCCCCCTCTTTGATGATGAACTCTAGAAAGCAACCTATTGTATGTTGGTTGGTGGAGCTATCCATGCAAACTCCTATAATGATTAACCTCTCGTTAGCTTTATATTAGTCAAATGAACTTGCTTGATCCCTTGTGTAGTTGGACATGGCTTTAGCTAGGTAAACCTCTCATCTCAAGCCCACCTACTTTTATTTGAACATAGAATGCACATATTATATGACTATTTACTTTTAATCCCATATTATTACTCTATATTATTTATGTATAATTAATGATGCAAATCCCACAACTTTTTGTTTACACATGGCATGATTTAGGCCATTTAATTTTTAATTGAAATGATTCTATTTACTTTTCCTTTTACTTACCTAATCAATGGGTCCAACTTAAAATATGCTCCATATAGATGTTTTCAAATGAAGAGTGCATGCTTAGGTAATTTAGTTGACTAGATAATCTTATATATCCTATCTATATATTTTTTAAATTCATATCAAATTCATTAGAAATTAAAAATACAAGATAAATTGTTTGGAATCTCCAATTTAAAAACATTTGGAAAAGTTAATTCCATTTTTTTAAAATTATTTATGAATTTTCTAAGATTTTAGAATGGTTAAACTTCAGGTCTATGATAGTTATGCACCAATTCATTCAAGCATTTTTAAATCCTTCTTCTATATATAATTTTGAATAATTATTTTCATGTGTAATGAATCTAACATAGGGCTTTGTATTTTCCAACTGCATCGAATACCATCTCTTCCTACATTCTATGTTTTCTTTATCTACTATGATGTAGCTTATTGAAAGGCTGTATTGAGAGTTGAAATTTGACTTATAACTCTTCATGTAAACTCTAGAATCAATAATTTAATAGGAATCTTCTACGATATAAATCTAGCATAACCACATCATGTGTATGGTAGGGTTAGTTTTTATGCTTTGAACAAGAATGCCTAAGCATTTGATCTAATAAAAATGAAATCAATTAACATGCAATGAGAATGAAATATCTGACTTTTTTTGCTAAATTCATATTATTAGTTATTGTCATCTAAGTAATACTCTATTATACATCTACAACCTCTAGCTTCAAATATCCATGCATATGCTATCACAAAATAAGGATAATCCAAAATTTTAAATTGCTAAATTATTTTTATGGATTATAGCTATTTTACCTATTCATAAATTATTTCCATTAGCAAGAATTTTTTTAATCATATAAAATATATACAAATAAATAAATATAACATGAATATATAATTTTTTTTCTTAAAGCAACATGTAATCTTTTTTTCGCTAACACAAATTTTAACAATGATATACAACTTTCATACACTAAAAAAAATAACATAAATTTAAACTAAAATAATAATATAATTTTATGAGAATTATGACGTTATATGAAAGAAGCACTTAAATCTAAATAAATTTTCAAGAAACAAAATTTATAAACCTATAAACTTAAACCCTTATTAAACAAAATCTAATGGAACAAATTTCAAATTAATTGAAAAAATTTAAAGAGATGAAGAAAAGATTTTGAACGGGCATGGAGGTTGGACTGGCGAAAGAGGGGTGTAAATGGTTTCAAGAGCTATTTTTTGTGTGAAATGGAGAATGAGGGTCTTCGATAGGATGTAGAAGATCATAACATGAGTGATTGATTTGGATTGCTATATATCCACTCATGTGGTACTTCATCATACGATTCATATAAGATCCATCTGTCTAGATATCATCATATACATCTAGAAAGCAGTATGCTTTGGAAGAAGCTTGTACAGGTTGGGAAGGGGTGAGAAAAAAGAAGAACCTACTTCAATCGATATGCCCTTAGGCACGACCATACATAACATAGCTAGAAATCACACTTGGAAAGGGTGGACAATTAGCTAGAGCAATCACACGGAGGTTGGTCTGGCGAAAGAGGGGTGTAAATGGTTTCAGGAGCTATTTTTTGCGTGAAATGGAGAATGAGGGTCTTTTGACGCAAATTTACGCTGGTTTTAAACAATCATTTATGCTGGAAATTTTTGCTGGAAATAATTCAATTTTTTTTGGATGACAACTTCTTTTGAAATATGTCAAATTCAAGCTAATTTGCACTTGTAACAAGCTTGCATGCATACTAAGTGGTAGTTATTCATTAAACAACATCATCAACAACAAGCTTAGGAGGTTGAGTTGAGTAAGGAGATGAATAATGAGTATGATTTTTTTAATTTTGTTTATGTGAAATGTTACTATTTTGAAATATTCAAATATTTCATCTTATATACTAATTTAGATTTTGTAACTATAATTTCCATTGTTTCGTTTGGTTTTGTTCTATATATGGTAGATTCAATTAGATAATTTCATTTTCTGAGTATGTTAGATGTTTATATTTGCTATAATTTCTTTTTTTTTTTTAAATTACTGTTGTTATGAATAAGAAAAAAATATAAGAAAGGCTATTTTTTTTAATTTTACCACGTTTACCTCAAGGAAGGTTTACCGCATCATTAGGATATTAAGATGATATGATTAGCTCTAGGGTGTACTATGCTCATCCCATAAGTTCTTTATAACCTTTTGAATATTAAAATCTTTAACATAATAAAATTGTAATAAGTTGACTTGAAATAAACATGGGTTATAAATTAAATAATTTCATTTGAATCATAATTAAAACAATAAATTTTAATTAGTTTATAACCACAGTAGCCCATATTATATGTTGTCATAGGCATTATCTTTAACATCCTATGTTTATGGTATAATTAGGATTATTTTTTTAAAACTTGATTGGGTGGTATAATGATGGGTTGGTGCACTATTTGGATGTTATTATGTTTATTAAGATAGAGATATTTTCTTTTATATCAGGTTAAAAATTTTGCAATAAGGTATTGAGATGTTTTTTCATTTATGAGGCGAATTATAAGCCTAAAGGAAATTTGAGGCGTTAGCCTCAAAATCTAAAAATTGCATAAGGTGAAAATACAAGTTATAAATGGTTTTTTTATGTAATACTCAAATAATATATTAAAAATGACATATTAACTTTCTATTGAACTATGAAGTAACAAATTGTAATATATATGAAATAAAAAATTGCACAAAATGTAAAGTGGCAAGTGATAAATTATGTGAAATTAAATTGAAATCCAAATATTAGAAGAGAAAAATAATACAAAATATAGGAATCACATAAAAGTATTATATAACATCAAGTTCAATTCTAAATTCTTTCTTTTCCTATTCCTTACTCAT
The DNA here is from genome assembly GCF_001605985.2 of Dendrobium catenatum. NCBI lineage: Eukaryota > Viridiplantae > Streptophyta > Magnoliopsida > Asparagales > Orchidaceae > Dendrobium > Dendrobium catenatum. Next base: position 546,065 of record NW_021318693.1, read on the forward strand.
CCACATTTAATTCCTAAAGAAAGTTCAAATAGTTGCCAAAAAATCATAAATTACCTGCTCTATCATCATTGGGGGCTCTTTATTTAAGTCATGACCATAATAAATAAGTCTCTCCCTTGTCATATCCTATGAAGTTCAATGTCTCCCAATCTATTTTTTTCTTCATTTATTTTGGTTATCTTTCTCTTTTATAAATGTTTGTCATCAACATAAAGATGAGAGTAATACTCCAAGCTGTGTGACTTCTAAGTGATCCCCTAAGGCAACTACGATGGCAGTGGCTACGGTGAAGGAGGCCGATTAGAAGTCAAGGTAGTCGAGAGAAAGTTATTGCGGCTCAGGAGTGCATGAATGTGTTATTTATTTGGATTTAAGTAAATTATATATATAGGTTGAGCAGTACATCTAACACCAATGAGGCGAGGCATGCCTCAGACGCCTCATGAAAAAGCATGAGGCATTTTTCATCTGAATTGTGCTGAGGCATCATATTTCGCAATTTTAAAGAATGCTTGTATATACTTAAATTACTTAAATTATAAAAAACGTGCTTATAATTACAAGCCAAGCCAAGTAAATAAAAAGAATATTTGTGAGTATATATCAAGATAATCATGCATTCTTATTTTTATTAACGTATCATCAAATATAGGAAAGCTGAGTATGCATGTGGGATAGAACCTTGAAGATCAAGATGCCGTAGAGTGCAAAAGTGGAACAAGTTGAAGAGCTACATGCAATATCATTGTGTATAAATTGCTACACATGTCAATATTTTATTCTTCTATGTGAAGTATAGAACTCAAATGTAACATGATAATTATATTTGTAGTTTTCTTATATTTTAAGTAATAGTAATAAAATTCATTTATAATTTATATTTCTTTTATGTGAAGTGATTGGCCAAGAGCTATAATTTAGCATAGGCGATTGAAAAACATAAATAGTTAAATAGTTAAAATCAATCATAAAGATTTATTTCAAATAAAATTCATGTCTGGTTTAACTCCAAGACAGTAATTTCAAATTAATTGATCCAACTCTCTTAATATTTCTGTGGGGACTTAGTGGTGGGTTGGCTAGATATATCATTAAAAAAATAGTAGACCATTTTAATCTAATAAATGTCTTCAACTGATTAACACATATGCTCGTCTTATTAGTTAGCATATAGATTTAAATTCTCTTCCACATTATAGCAAAATAATAAAAAGTTTTGAATGTTTGCCAACATCAACACCCTTTTGGCCTGACTTTCATTAGTGGCAAAATAAGTGTTCTAGTCCCTTACTAAAATACCTAAAAGTCTCATCTTTTCTAAAGAAAAAAATAAACTACAAAAATTGAGGGACCCATAAGTAGTTGATATGGGTATTCATTATCATCATTTCAAAAATAATGTGGGGCCTTGTATAATCATTATCACCTTAAGAGGATGAAACTTCATATTTTGGATGAATACTCTTGGAACATGTACTAAAAAGGAAATAAGAAGGTTATTTAGAATGACAAGAGATTGAGGAGTTAGTGGCCTGGGAGCTAACAAAGCATGACTAAGATGGCAGGAGATCAAGAGCAGAGGGGAGTTCTTTAGAGGAAAAAATCATGGAAGTTATCAATAGGAAAAGGCCAATAACTTGGCTTATGACATGTGGTTTGATCATTACCACCTTAAGTGGTCATCGAAGTTGAGGATGTGGCGCCACAGGTTAGATGAGCCACTATGTTTGATTGACTTGGCGAGAAGACCTATGCGACCATCTCTCTTGAAGAATTGTGCTATGAAATGAGACAAGAAGATCAACTTAAATTTATGCTTCTCTTTATGGCCAACATTTTGCTCCATAGAGTATTGCAGGTTTGACTACAATCTTATAGAATTTTCCCTTAAGCTTGAGAGTTATCTTTCTATCACACAATATGCCCGATTCATTCTTCCACTTCAACCATCCAACATAGAGTGTCTATTTCACCATCACTATGAATAATAGATCCGTGATATCTAAAATATGTACTCTTTTTAATGATTTGCGCGCCCAAACTCCAAATCCACCCACTAGATCTATTACTACTAAAATTACACTCTATGTATTCGATTTAGATATACTCAATGAAAACCTTTAAATTCTAAGGTTGACCTCTATAACTCAAAATTTCCTTCAACTCCCTTTCTAGTCATCTTAATAAGAAGAATATCCTTAACAAAAAGCATGCATCAGGATGTATAATGCAGAGCTAAACTACTAAATGCCTAACATTTTCTTTTATATATATATACCCATATAACCGATCATATTCCATTACCAAGAATGCAATTGGTGATGCTATCTTTTCATTCTCTTCGCACAAGTTGGGAAGAATGTTTTGACTAAAAGCTCTTCAAATATGTGTATATCTCTTTTCTCATCTTTAGGTGCCACCTTTCATGATCCATACAATGTCATCTCAACTGATGGTCATTTCTTATCATTCACCATTAATATTAAACATTTAAATCCATTAGTTTATTATCGCTCCATGTGCTTGATTAAGATGACACACTTGTGAGTTCATCTAATACTCTATCAGTCTAAAGCTTATCTAAAACTCATTATTGAGCTTGTTCATTCATTTGAACTCTCATTATATTATCTTAAGTAAGCCAAAATCAACTCAAGATTAATTATAATTAATTATAGGGTGAATTACTTGCAGTTGCTCATTGTTTAATGCATGTTTTACTTTGATCCCCATCTTATATTTGGGTGCATGCGACTGTTTTGCACTTTAGAAGGACCTTATATGATAGTCATTATATTTTCTTATTAGTTTCTAAAATACGCTTCATATATAATGAACACTTGAATCAAGGTTTGAGTTTCTCCTACACTCATGACTTATTTCCTTTGTTTTGCTTGGAAGATACTTCAATCCTCTAGTGCAGGAAAATGAAGATAAGAAGTTTTATTCTGAGCAAAATGATGTAGCAAGTATTTCATACTCTTTTCCAAATTTCATTGTCTGATAAGTGCCATATATATATATATATATATATATATATATATACTGAAAATGTAAATTACCGATGGATTTTCTTTATTTTCCAACGAAAAAATGATGTTTTTCCTGCAGTGATATTTTGTCAATTTTTCTTAAGATATAGTAACATAAGGAAGTACATGAGTTAAAATACTTGGGTATTACATTATGTATGAGAAGAATGGTATCTTCGGATTATCTATTTATCCTTGAAAGAGCAGCAAGTAAAATAAATGGATGGGGGAATAAATTCTTCTCTTTACCTGGGAGGTTAGTTCTGGTGAAATCAGTGATGCCTTCTATTATGGTGTTTCATGTTTCTCATTCATTGGTTCTTCTTAACATTTTGAAAAAACTGGAAAGATTTGCTGGAACTGATATCACAAGTGCAAATTGATAAGGAGGATGAAGCTGATTACATGGAACTAACGATCAGATTTTCTTGAAAGTCATTAGCTTATGTAGTGAGAAATTCAGAAGTCCCAGCTACTAATGATTGTATTAAGTGGAAATGGCTCAAGTTAATCAAATTATCACCACGAGTTAAACGGTTCTAGTGGGGGCTGTTAAATAATGACATTCCTACATGTGATTTTATGATGTATAGAAGAATTATTAATGTCAATAGCTGTCCGAGAGGATGTGCTATAGCTGAAACTATTGAACACATTGCAGTTTGCTGTGAAAAGCTGATTTAGTTGTTTGAAGTGTTAAGCAACAACAACAACAAGCCTTTATCCCACTACATGGGGTCGGTTACATGAATCCTTTTTCTCCATTGTGTCCTATTAAAAGTCAAATTTTCATTTAAATCTAATAAAGAAAGGTCATTCCTAATATTTTCTAACCAAGTCTTTTTAGGTCTACCCCTATCTTTCTTAACATAAGTTAAAATCTAATACCTCTACTCTCGTAACCAGGTCATCGGTAGGCCGCCGTTTTATATGACCAAACCATCTAAGGCGACTCTCTCTAATCTTATCTTCTACTGGAGCTACTCCAACCTTTTCACATATATGCTCATTTCGTATCCTATCTCTAAGGGTAAAGACACTCATCCACCTGAGCATCCTCATCTCTGCCACACTTAACTTAGTATTATGCTTCTCTTTTAATGGCTAACATTCGGCACCATAAAGCATTGTAGGCCTCACTACCATCTTATAGAATTTTCCCTTAAGTTTGAGGGGTACATTTCTATCACATAACAAGCCCGATGCTTTTCTCCACTTCCACCATCCAACTTGAATTTTGCTGATAATATCCCCATCTATTTCACCATTACTTTGAAAAATAAATCCAAGATATCTAAAACGTATACTCTTATTAATGACTTTTTAGCCCAGAGTCACAATCCCCTCACTAGGTCTATTACTACTAAAATTACACTCCATATATTCCGTTTTAGATCAACTCAAGCGAAAACCTTTAGACTCTAAGGTTGACCTCCATAATTCAAGTTTACCTTCAACTCCCTCTCTAGTCTTATCAACAAGAAGAATATCATCAGCAAAAAGCATACACCAAGGTACATCATCTTGCAAATGTCTAGTGAGAACATCCATGACTAAAGCAAAAAGATATGGGCTTAAGGCTGATCCTTGATGTAACCCAACCGAAATAGGAAAATACTTAGTCAATCCACCTTGTGTTTGAACACAAGTAATAGCTCCTGCATACATATCTTTAATGATTTGAATATAAGCATTATTAACTCCTTTCTTTTCAAGAACTCTCCATAGCACTTCTCTTGGAACTTTATCATATGCTTTTTCTAAATCAATAAATATCATATGTAGATCCTCCTTATTTTCTCTATATTTCTCCATCAAACCTCTTAATAAATGTATGGCTTCCATAGTCGACCTACCCGACATGAATCCAAAGTGATTTTGAGAAGCATCAATATCACGCGGTAGCA
>NW_021318693.1:551112-570254 GCF_001605985.2 Dendrobium catenatum
AATGTATTTGCATCGCATATTGCTTTCTTAGCATCCTTACGAGCCACTTTATATATTTTCCAATTATCAGAATTTTTAAAATTAAACCAATTTTTATAACAAAACATCTTATTTTTAATCTTTTCTTGCACATTTAGATTCCACCACCAACTATTTTTACTATTAGGAGCTTTTCCCTTTTATACTCCAAGGACATCTTTTGCAATATTCTTAATATCACTAGCCACATTTTCCCACATAACATTAGCATCCTCATGCACAGACAAAATCTTAAGATCTAAAATCTTATTCTCAAAAATATTTTTCTTAATATTCTTTAAATGCCCCCATCTAATCCTAGAAAATCATTTTACTTTATTTTTTATTTTATGCCCCTTTATCTTAAAGTCTAAAACTAATAATCGATGTTGGGTACAAACGATTTAATTTTCTAATAAGAAAATAGTCAATCTGGGTTGTACTATATCCATTTTTATAAGTTATGAGATGCTCATTCATTTTCTTAAATAAAGTATTAGAATTGAAAAATCATAAGCTAAACAAAAATCCAATATGGTCTTGCCACCTTCATTCATCTTTCCAAATCCATGGTCACCATGAATGATTTTAAAATCATCTACCTCTCTACCAACATGTCCATTTAAATCTCCTCCAATAAAAATCCTTTCTTCAAGAGTTATTTTTTGTATTAATTCTTCTAAGTCATTCAAAAAATTTAATTTAGAACTCATATCCAAACCTACTTGAGGAACATAAGCGCTTATAATATTAACAATCTTATCATTAACAATAATCTTTAAAGCTATAATTCTATCTCCAATCCTATTAATTTTTATAACATTATCCTTTAAACTCTTATCTATAATAACACCTAAACCATTTCTAGTACGACTCTTACCCATTTAGTTTCCTGAATGCATAAAATATTTAACTTCCTATGAATCATAATATCTATTAATTCCATTAATTTTCCTGTAAGGGAACCTATATTTCAAGTTCCTATCATAATTTTAGTTTCATGGACTAGTTTCTTTGCCCACATCCGTCCTTGATGTGGGAACCCTTGCCTATTTAACACTGCAAAGGGAATCTATATTCCAAGTTCCTATCTTAAAATTTTTTTATTCCTCTTCATTTGACTACTTGTCGGGAAAAATAACTAAGGAAATCATCCCATACAAAGTTAATTCATATAGTATGATTAGTTTAAAAATTTTAAGTTTTAATCTCTCCCCCCGTGTGTTTGTGTGTGCATAGTTACTCAATTACAATCACACTCTCTCAGACTCAATAAAATGAAAAAAATATAGATTTCATTTACAATAGTCTCTAAACTGATCTGATTTAAAGTTTGTAAACAATTCAGAGTAAGATTTTCTTGAAATGTTAGTACACACAAACGACAAAGAAATGCATCTAAAATATGTTAGGAGAAATAATAATTAAAAATAATAATATTTGGAATCATAAAAAACAAACATGTTGTAAGAATATCAACAATAAAGAACTAAGTTGCAACAATCTCAACACCTATTGGTCTAACAAAACTCTCAAACCTTGGCTCAAATCATTGGTCAGGTCTTACATGTGGACACTCAACTACCCTATATCTAGGTTGATCGCATCCAAAACACTATTATATCTTTTTATAGCATTGACTAAGATGTCATATACCAAAACTATGACACACAGGTGCCTTAATAACTAAATCTCCTATAATAGCCACACTACCAGTATTGATGGTCCACATCTTATGGACTCTCTAAGTCCAAATCTTCTTTCTTTCCAAAGAAATTGCTACAAAAAATACTCACCATAAAACCACTTTCAACTAGCAGTCCACTGATACTCTATAGCTACCAAATCATTCTCAATAAATTGAGGTCTATTTACCAGCTTAAAAAATTTAAAAAAAAATGTAAAATGGAACTAATGATTTTCTTAGAATATCCCATAGTCCCCTAAAAAATTTACACTTCTCCTCAGGGGTGCTAATTAGCTGCAGAGAATACCCAGCCAATGTAGTGAACTTTGCCTCATATTATATTAAAGTCTTGCTTCCCCAATCCAGCCTCACAAATGTCTTTACATCTACTTATATGTAGAAGGGTCACAAACCATTCTTTTGATAAGAGAATTTAACCTCCCTACATTAAATTACGTAGTTCATAAAAGGGGGGCGGGGGCAGGGGGGATATTGTGCCCCTATCCCTCCCCCACCAAACCAAAAAATGAATAAAATAATAATAATAATAATAATAAAACTACCATTATGTAACATGACAGACTAGTGATATTTTTTGGATGGAAATCTAGAGGTCTTGATATCATTAACTTCTCCATCAAAACTTTCAATATCTCTACTATTTTCAAACTAAATTCTTCTCAAATGGATTTTATTTTAACTACAAGCCTCTTTGTCTAATAAAAATAACTACTAATGATACCTTCTTCTTATAAGGACACTATATACCATTGAATGTCTTCTTTAATCTCCTAATCAAATCCTCAGCTATTCGGGGCTCAACAATACCCTATACATAGATTTTTCTGGTAACATTGTTGGGGATCATATCTAATTTATATCTTTAGTAGTGACTGGACTTTAAATTGGTAGTACACTTTCTCTCGTAGTGGGTTAAGCTACCTTTCTTCCTTTGTTCCTAACATTCATTTCACCTTTGAGTGGAAGTGATCAACATAACATTCTTAAATTATTTTAAAGTAAATTTTTCCTGAAATAAATCTTCACCTTTTAATATCTAATTTTGATTGATCATTTCAAATCCATAATCTAAAGCCCAGAGTAATGCAATCCTAAATATCAAATTTAAATTTCAACTTTTAATAAATTTTTTCTTTCAATCTAAATTCTAGCTTCAACCAATCTCCTAGTTATGGACATTATGGTTACATTCCTTTATGTAGCTCACTGTGATTACTGGGACTGGAGGTCAAGGTTTAAAATCAAATCTACTCTACATTTGTAATCTAACTAATATTATTTAAACTCACTTTAGGGAGTTGGAAAATTTAGTTCAGTATATTCTCTTGTTTGAAGTATCAAGTATTAAGTTGGTAAGTTCAAAAATTGATACAAAATTTTTGTTTAATTTTAGAACATAACAAATAAGTTAACCTTTAACTTTTCATATAGCTTGAACATTTCTTTTGGACAATCACAGTCACCTGTAGGCAACATGATCAAGTTTGGAACTAAAATTGAAAACCTTATTATGATAGTACCATCATTTTTTGCATTAATGTTTGAAGTAACCCCTATTAAGAAATCTATAGTAGAAGTCACTATCAAGAGTGTCTTTTTAACAACTTTTGCAATTGCTAAACTCTCTATGTTTCCCTCCTAACATTCCTAAACCTACCATCAACTAAATATTAAAATCAATTATTTATTTTTTAGTTCCCAGAGTATAATAAGTTTGAAACCTGGTCATTCTATGTAGCCTACGAGATGACCAAATCTCAATGCCATAATAAGAATCACATTTTGAGGCATAGAGGTAAGAATGTAAAAAAGAGAAAAATTTCTATTAACAAATGTGATGGTTACATAAGAAGTTTATTTAAATTCAGTAATGCTAGTTGTAATTCATTTCTATCTATTATTTGTTTCTCTTGGAGAGGAAATTTTCATTATGATAATTAACTCTTCACCACTAGATTCTTTGAAAGTTAAAATGATAGGGTTTTCAAATTGGGCCTCTATTATTTGTTTTATTCCATCCAATAAAGTTTCTACTTTTTGTATTTTTGGCATTCAAAATGCTTTTGGTTTTGTTCATGGTACTTTGCCTATTAAGTATCTTAGGGTGCCTCTTTATAAAGGTAATAAAAATTCCTTTCTTTTTGATGATTTAATTACTTTAATCCAGAGTGGGATTCTAACAATATTATGTCATGGGATTCTAACTTTAGGGGCCAGCTTAGTTTAATCTGGAGTGTTCTTCGCTCTTTGCCAGTTTATATTTTTCAAACTCTTCTTCCTACTTAAGCTGTTTCCAATATGATTGATAAACTTTTTAACAAATTCTTTTTGAAAGGTACTAGTACTAACTCCAAGATCATTTGGTCTTCTTGGGACAAATGTTGTGGTGTTTTGGATGAAGGTGCTTTGGGTATTAAGAGTATGAATGATTTGGCTTGTGTTTCCCTTAAGTTGTGGTACAATTTTAGTGCTAAAGTGAATTTTTGGGCTAAATATATGTTTGCTAAGTATTGCGTGGGAAAACATCCGACTACTTGTTGCTTTAAGCAAGGTGATTCTATGGTTTGGAAAAGAATGTGCAAAATAAATGGGTGGTTGGACCCTTTCTAAACTTGGGGCTTGGTGGTGGTGACATTTTCTTTTGGCAAGATCGTTAGTTGGGGGGCCAATATATCGATTCCGTTACTAACACCTCTTCCAATTTGGCAGTTAAGGTGAACTTTTTCTTTTCTGATAACTATTGGGATTATGATAAGCTTGCTAATGTTATTCCTGCTTCTATTATTTAACAAATTTTGAATCTTCCTTTTAATATGTAAGCTCATGATGTTATGCTTTGTGGTTTATCCTAAGATGATGTTTTTAGACTCAATGATGCTTGACATGCCATTAGAGCCAGGAATGAGGTGATCAATATTTTTTCCCTTATTTGTCATAAAAGTATTCTTGCCATAGTTTCTATCTTTATTTGGAGAATTTTACATAAGTTTATCCCCATGGATGATAATTTAATTAAAAGAGGTTTCAACTTAACTTCCAAATGTTAATGTTGTTATCATCTTGAGACCATGCATCTTGTTTTTATTTTTGGTCCCTTAGCTATCAAAACCTGGATTTATTTTAATTATTTGTTCCAATTGAATTACTTTAATGCAAAAATGTCTATTTTTTCCTTACTTAATTGTTGGTTTATCAAGTCTAAATGGCATATTAGAAATGTGATTCCTTCTCTTATTCTTTGGTATTTATGGTTGGATAAAAATAACTCTATTTTAAATGACGTTGGTATGAATCACCAGAAGATTATCCAATATGTTAAAGACAAAGTGGTGGCTCTTTATTTGATTAATTTGCTTTCTCAAAAGAATTTTAAGAACTTTTTTTCACTCTTATTTTAGGTAGTAAGCTTGAGGAGGAGCCTCCTCCTAACAATCCCTCTACTAATTTTTATAAGCTTAATGTGGATTGTGCTTGTCTCGGGTCCTCTTCAGCTTGTGGTGGGGTTATCAAAGATAATTTGGGTAACCTCATTTTGGCCTTTACTGGTCCTTTACAAAATTATGATGTCAACAAAGCTGTCACTATGGCTCTTCTATATGGTTTAAAGATTTGCATCTCCTTAGAATTAACTAACATTTTTTTTGAGGTGGATTCTAAAGTTTGTTATCAATTATTAAATGGTGTTGATGTGTCAGTTTGTAACTCCTTTTTATTTTATCTGGTTAGGGAGATTAAGAATTTATTTCTTTTTATGAACTTCTCTATTTCCCTGATTCGTAAGGCTGGTAATGCCTCTGTTAATTGGCTTATCTATTGGGGGAAATATCTGGACTCTATGATTAATATTAATGCTAATAATTTACCTATTCCCCTACGAGGTCTTTTAAGGCTTGATAAGATTGGCATGCCTTATATTAAATTCTAATTTTTGCTAGTGGTTGGGGCCTTGGCTTCTATTTTTTATTGGGGTCATTTCTTGCTTTCTACCTCCTCGGTTTGGTGTTGGTTCTATTTTGTTTGCAATTATGTTTACCATTTTGTTGGCTGGGTAGCCATGTGGTTTTGGATGTGAGGCAAGCTTTTCCATGTAGTTTTTTACATCTATTTGTTCATTGCTGGCTGAGAGCCTATATTAATACCTGGGAGTTAATTTTCATGCTGCTGGTGGGATGTCTTGGTTTTGGTTTCAGGTTATTTAATACCTAGATTTGGAATGGGAGGGAGGCTGCTGCTATTTTACTTTGGATCGATTTTTTGCTGCTTATTATCCTGGGCTTGGTGCATTCTATTTTCTTATTACTTTGTTGGTCTCCCAGGTCTCCTGCACGAGTTAGAATTTGTTGTATCTTTTGGTGTATTGGGTAGTTGGGTTTATTCTGTTGTGCTTTAGTGGGACTCCTCTCGGTTTCCTTCTCTATTGTGATAGTGTTTCTCATTGTAATGATTTGTTTTTTCTCTTGTTACTTTGGCCCAAGTTGATGGTTTTTTGTTCTTGCTTCGGTTCTATTATGGGCTGTGGTAGGATGGTGGTGTCCTTGTTCTATATTTACTTGTGCAATCATTTCTGTGGCTGTTTGGTTGGGCTCCTGCTTGATTTTGAATACTATATGGATGGAATTTTGGACTATTTTTTGCAATTATAGTTGTTTTAATCTCTTTATATGCTTTTATTTTTTCCACATTCCTTTTCTGCTATATTTGGTTTTGCAGTATCCCTTTTTTTGTAGGAGAGCATATTGATCGTATCTTGGAAGAGAAGTTGAATCTGGTTGCTATTTTTTGTTTCTCTAATCTTTTTTTGGTGCTCATTCTTATGCACTATAGCATGTACCTAGGATTTCTTGTACCTTTGTTAATAGGGACCTCGAGCTCGTAGTTTTTTTTTTCTTTTTGTAGCTCTTTCGAGCAGTAGTGAGCTTGAGGACCCATTAAGAATCTTGTACTAATTTTTCTATATTAATGCGTAGGCCCCTCGGTGGGTTTCACCTAAAAAAAAAGGGTTTTTAAACTGGGTTCTTGGGCTCCCATGAAGGCAAGTCTCTATATTTAATTACATCTCTGAAGAGAAAACTTTTTATTAAAGAGGAGATTAAACTTAATTTAGGTTTAAAATTTAATATATTTGGTTTAAAGATTTAAAATTTTCAATTAATCATTTTGGAAAGATTTTATAGTTTATAAAACTTATTTGAAGATCAGGATAATCCTCCTAAAAAGAAGTTTGAGGGGGGTGTAAATGTATATGGACTTATGCTCGCTTAGAGTGCACTGCCAACTATGCATCTAAGCACACAAATTTAAAATCATGGTTTTCAGTTCTATGGCATGCAGGTAAGAAGGCTAATTTTATTAATATCAAAATCATGGATTTTTATTAAGATCTTATATCAGAGTTTAGTAATATGAGTCGAGTCAGATGCACCTAAAAATTAGAGTTTTAACATGAAGATGCCCTAAACTCTAAATTTTTTTAGTTAACACCAAAGATCTAAAATTTTCTTAGTTTATTTATTTATTTTTTTTTTGAAAAATTTAAAAACATAATGGCCTTAAAATAATAGGGAATAATAGAGCAACACCATAACGCCATGGTACCCCCAGTCTATTATTGTAGGATTATGTTCATTGGTTTATTGTACATTGCATAAATTTAAAATGCATATTTGTATGTATGTCAGGGTAAAGGTGTTCGTGTATCACTACTGTATCATCTTTGAACTAGTATACATGTTCCTACAAAGTTCAGAACATGCACACCAAAAGAAACCTATGAAAAGGCTACCCTCTTATTCAAATCTACCACCCATATGAATTCTATGCATGTGAAATGAAGAAGCATAAAGTAATAGTGTATAACTAAGACTTTTATTTATTTATTCTTAATGTAGAATACAAACTAAAGCCTGTTAAAAAGTAAGGTGGCCAAGCTTCACCATAATTGTCCCAGATTTCTACTATAATAAATGCAGGTTTAAATGTAATTGCTTAATATCTTCAAGCTCCATGTCTCCTTTAGGATTCCAAAAGACAATGCTTCTCAAAGGTGGAGAAAGCATTTTTTTATCCCTATGTATATAAGCAATCACCTTTAACCTTTTGCAACTCTTTGTAAAACTCAATCAAGATATATTATAGACACTTTACATTTGACATTTAACTTTTATATTTATATTGAAAGCCTAAGTACATTCTAAAGAATTTATACTATAAGATGAAAATATAAATAGGAAATAAATTGTAATAAAATCCAACATGCAATTACTAAACATAATATACGATGTAGGTGAAAGTGTGTAAACAAGTATGATTATGTAGAATATTAAACATAAGTAAACAACTATAAGATGCCCTCCAACTAAGGCATCTGCAAGCACACCAAAACAATCACTGCCCTAGCCGAAGCTAAAGTTAATTGTCATAACAACCCATCTATAGTGCGTAAAAAGGTTGCCTGGCATTGATATGTCCTAAGGCATTTTATTATTTGACTTAATTTGATTTGAAATTGTTTATTTATTATAATTAAATATGGATTTTAACATTTTGTTAATTATATTTTAAAGTATTTGAGATTAAATATTTTAATTTAAAGAATCATTTAAGCTAATGGCTCCAAAGTATAAAATCCACTAACCTACAAGTCCTATGACTCATAAATATAATATATTCATTCCCCATATAAGATAGAGTGATTGCATAGAGTCCTCAAAATTTTATTTCAATATTTTTATTAAAGATTTAGAATATAGTTATTATAAAGAATTAGTTAATTGAAATACTTCAAATTACTTTAAAGCACTCAACCCTACATCTAAAACTTTATGAATGAAATGCATTTATACCTACCAAAGGGAATCAAGTAGATTCATAAAGGCTTTTATTTTTTAAAAATTTAATAAATATCTATAAATTTAATGCACTTATATCCTCTAATATTATCTAACAAAATACAAAAAGGTATTTTTAATTTGTTTAATTTGGTTTAATTTTAAAGTTTTAAATTTGATTTAAAGTGCTATGAATTTAATTTAATTTATTTATAATTTATTTTTTAAATTTATTTTTTTATGATTTATTACTATTTATTTAATCATTTTCTTATTTATTTATTTATTTATTTTAGGTTAAAACCCACAGTAGAGGCCTACGCATTAATATAGAAAAAAGGGGTTACACATCCTTAAGGGGATAGCTAGCCCGCTACAACTCAAAAGAGCTATAAAAGAAAAGGCAAAAAAAAAAAAAACTTATGAGCCGGCGATCCCCATTAAGCAAGAATACAAAATTACCTAGTAACATTCTAAAAACTAAAAAGGAAGAGGTACAAGAAACAATATTCAGCTCAGCCTCGCTAGTAAAAAAAGAACCCTACATAAAATGAGCGCTAGTATCCAAAAACCTACAAAAAAGGCCCACAGGGACACTAAAGAAAGTAATTAACAAAATATAATAACACAAAACTAAATGTTACCAAAGGAGAAGATCAATCTACCAACTAGAATAGGGTTATGCTGTTTGAAATTATAATGCTTAATATTTAAATTGAGCAGAGTGTCAACCATTTTAAATAACATAATACCATTAAAAAGAGAATTATTTCTATCCAATCATAAATATCACAAAATAAGAGAAGGAATAAAATTTTTGATATGGTCTTTAGACTTAATAAACCAAGAGTTAAGCATAGCATTAATAGACAATTTTGTATTGAAGTAATTTAATTTGAAAAGATCATCAAAATAAATACAACTTTTAACAGCTAAACGACTAAAAATAAAAACATGATGCATATTCTCCACATGATAACAAAATTGGCACTCAGATGGCAAAATAAAACCTCTTTTAATTAAGTTATCATCAGTAGGAATGAACTTGTATAAAATTCTCCAAATGAAAATAGCCACAGTGGAAGGAATACTTTTATGCCAAATCATAGATTAAATATTAGTAGCATCATTCTTAGATCTAAACACATGACAAGCATTCTTTAATATTAAACTCTAATCTTTGGACAAGTTGTATAATAATAAATCATCTGATTCAATGTTAAGGGGAAGGTTCAAAATCTGTTGAATGATAAAGTTAGGAGTAACATTGGTAAGTTTATTATAATCCCAACAGTTATCAGAAATAAAATTATTCACCTTAATTGCCACAGTGGAATAAGTGTTAATAGTGGAATCAATAGATTGATCCCCCAACCAATAGTTTTGCCAAAGAAAATGTTCCCACCACCAAGCCCCCAACAAATATGGGGTCAACCACCCATTTAACTTTGCAAAGTCTCTGCCACACTTTAGAGTCACATTTGTTAAAAAAATAGATAATCAATTGCCTACCCACACAATACTTAGCAAACATAAACTTAGCCCTGATGCTCACTTTAGCACGAAAGTTATACCACAACTTGAAAGAAAAAGTATAGGACAAATCATACAAAATCTTACACCCCAAGGCTCCCTCATCCAACAAACCACAACACTGGTCCCAAGAAGACCAGAGAATTTTAGAAATACTATTAGCTCTTTTCCAAAAAAAAAAAAATGTTAAAAAGTCTATCAATTCTATTGCAAACCGCATGGGTGTGTTGAAGAGTTTGGAAAATATAATCAGGAAGAGAATAAAGAACACTTTTAATGAGAACTAATCTACCCCCAAAAACCAAAAAATTAGCATCCCAAGATAGAAGCTTGTTATGTACAAAAGTAATCAAATCATCAAAAAGAAAAGTTTTCTTTCTACCTTTAAAAAGAGGGACCCTAAGGTATTTAATAGGCAATTAACCTTGCACAAAACCAATCAAACATTTAATAGCCAAGATACAGTCATTAGGTACTTTGTTGGAAGCAATAAAATAACACTTATGCTTATTTAGAGAGAGCCCACTAAAAATTTCAAAATTATGAAAGAAATCCTTAAGTTTATTAATCCTATTTAAAGAAGCATTCTTAAAAATAATAAAATCTTCAACAAAACATAAATGAGAAATAGGAAAATCACCGAATGTTTTAAAATAGAGGCTAGGGTGATTCTCAAAGAGGTTGGAAAGGCCTCTAAATAAAGACCCAGCAATAATGATGAAAAGGGCAGGGGAGATAGGATCTCCTTGCTGTAAGCCATGAGAGGATTTAAAAAAACTAGTGCTTTTGCCATTCAAAATAATAGAGGAAGCAAAGGGAGTAGCCAACTAAAAAACCATGGCATCATCGAACATTAAAGCAGGACACCCTTTAAAAGAAGTTTGAATAAATCATAGTTTAGTACCCGAAGAAGAAGAGCCAGCCAAAATAACCTTGAAGGATTGAGATTTACCCTTAGGTAATGAAGAAGAAGAAGAGATAGATGATGACAAAGTCGTTATCTCCCAAAGCTAGAAAACCTAAAAAAAACTCAAAACAAAGCATGAAACAAACAAAGAAAACAACAAGGAAACAAATCAAAAAGAAAAAGGCAATTAATCCATGCTAGGAGCGAGGAAAAGTAACTCTAAAGAGGAAACCCTAGAATGCCACAGAGTCGTCATAGAGCATGAGCATTAGAAGTATAGGTTGAGTGATGATTTAGGGATGCTTTGGGTAGAGAGTATTGCTTCTATTCAGGTTTTGGGTAGTTTTCTCTATTCCAAGCCATGATTTAGTTATTTATTTAATTTTTTCAATATAAAAGGAACTTAGGTTTAGTTTTGATTAAATAAATAAATATAAATTGTTCAATTGATTGATACCATTAGTTAGGAATAATCCATGGATCATTCTCTAAAAATTTTGAATTAATTTGATTAATTTTATTTTATATTAATTAATTTAATTAATTATTAATTAAAATATAATTAAAATTAATTTATTTTAAATTAAAATTAAAGATTTATTTTAATTTTTCTTCATTTTAGGTTTTATTTAGATTTTTTTTGAGATTTACTTTGTATTTTTTAAATTTTCTTTAATTAATTATGAATTTTACAAATTTTAGCTCCAAAATAGGGGCTAATTTTAGGGTTTGTGATTTACCTATCCTAATGAACTCCAATTAAAGTGAAATTAACTTCTAGGTTTCATCATATCAATAATTTTATTAGTCTTGAGTTTCATTCCTATTGGATTTAGAGAGAATTTTGTAAGTTTAGTTTACCATACCTTAAGTTATTTTCCCTAGGTGCCCCTTTTGGTCAAATGGGTTTGCAATCAATTGTGTCCTTACATGAATTAAGTCATTTTCCGTAGGTGCCCTTACATGAATGTAAATTAAAAAATAAATTTTTTTTAACCTAGTTCTTCATGGATTGGGTGGAATGAATTTACAAAATTTTAGGTCAAATAATGATCTATGAATTTGAAACTTCAATTACATAGAATGGGTGCATGAAATTGGCCAAATAAAATTAGGGGATATTGATAGTATCCCTTAGTATACCCTGTCCAAATTTGAGCCCAAAATGGCTCATGGTTAGAGAGTATTTAATAAAAAATAGTGTCAATCAAATGTAAATTACTTTATAATCATAAATCTAATAGCTCTAGTTCTATTTTTAAAATGAATGGCTCTTCACCCTACACTCATAGAGCCCTTGTAATTTCTAGATAAATGTGTTATTTATGATAATTTTAAATATTTTAAAGAATTTATTCATTTAAATAGATCATTTAAAGCATTTCCCATGGCCAATGTCATTATGATGTAGTCACGTCAACCTATGAAGTTATCACGTGCCAGTTTTTTATCATCCATCACTGAATGGTGGTGGTCAATCACTTAACCATGTAGGTGTAATCGATCTGCCATTTTATCTACTATATTTTGAGTGAATGACACATTACATATTGGACAAATGTGCGGCCTAACCTACAGCTCAATCTAGTTGGACAGTCACATCATCCAACCAAATATTGACTATCTAATAGGATATACATGAGATCAGATAACTAAAAAATTAGCCAGCTTATTTGGTTCTTTTTTAAACTATATGGAAGAATTCTTTAAACTTTTTTATTTACTGGATCAAATTAAATGAAAATTTAGGCATGAATTCTAAGTTATTTAATATCTTATTCCATAAAGTTTAGAGGCTCCATGTTATAAGATATTAAAGTTATTTAAATCAAATATTTTTAATTAAGGTTTGACGTTTACCTTGATATAGGTTATCTTAGAGGATGTTTGTTGTATTTATTTGTTCCTTGAATCTCCTAAAACAACTTGGTAGAAGAATTCGAGGGTTGAGGAGGCTTTATTCATAGTAAAATAACATTAACTTAAATTAGCCTTGGATTGCCAGAATATATATGTTAACAATGTTTGACTTCTGACATTTTACTTGCGAGAGGTAGAGGAAGCTTGTGGGAACTCAATGGAGAAAACATTAGGGGTTGGGGAGCTCTGGATGCTGAGATATGTTATTAGGTGTGAAAAATTGGGATAAGTGACTAATTAAATCCTAAGCTTGAAATAAAGGGTTGAGATTGATTAGAGTTCATCTCTATATGTTTACTATCTATCCCAAGTGGTTAGGGAGCAAAAGGGTGACCTAGAAAGCTAGAGTGTGATGGGTTATCTCATTCATAAGGAGGGGACCACTAGCTTACATTTAGGTTAAACTAAGGGTTTAGGCTTGTTTAGGAGTGTTTAGGCATTCAATGGAAAAGATTTAAGTGCTCAAAACTAGTTCGCAAAACATGCTTAACTAATCTCCATATGAATATGACTAATTTGAAGAATTTGAGTTTGTTGACTTTTAAGCTGACTAGGATGGACTCCATGGAGTCCCTAGTGGTTATTTGGGTTGAAAGCATAAGGTTTAATATATTGGGTTTAGAGTTTAAATTTAAAAATATATTTTGTATGAATTTGACCTTTTTTGAGTAGGTTAAGAAACTCAACTTGATAAAAAAAAGTCTCCCATGATCTTGAATGATCAAAAGCTTAAGAATATTTAAATTTAAAGGTTTGGTGAAATTGGGTTTGATTGAATTTGGGTGTTTAACCAATTTTTGGTATTGAGCAAGTCAACTATTTACAAGGTTAGGTTGACTAAAAATGTCTATCCATAGGGAACTATGTTTAAGCTCATTTAGAGAAGTTTTAAGGAGAATTGGGATTTGTAATAGTTCAGTAAAGGGTTTGATTAATTAGGCTAGGTTGAGCTAGCTCAACTTGGTCAAATGGGTCTGGCTTTGGGTTAGGGAACTAGTGTTGATAGATTTGATTTAAGTTCCAAATGGTGAGATTTAAACAATGATTGAAGTCAAAGAGTCAATGTATTACAAAGAGTAGTGCACTAAGCTTGTTGTTTTTATTTTAGGATTTAAATGTTTAGATGGCCTCATATAGAAATGAGATCAACATAAGATGATTACATAGCTTAGATAACCATGTTGGAGTTGTGAGTCCTCCAAGATCATAGTACAGTTCAGACCAATTTGACCCTAGTTGAAAAAGGTAAATATGTAGAATTTTATATTTTGAACACATTTGTATGTCTTTGAAAGTGTTTTATTGCTTGAAAAGGTTGTATGTGTTCTAGAATAAGTTCCAAGGGTCTAGAATGAATTTTGAAAAAATATAATAAATGTTACTATTTGAGCACCTAGGTGCGGGTGTCTTAGCATCGTGACACTACAATAGCACCAAGGTGCTAAATAGTGACATTTCAAAGCTAGAGTGTCAAATTTTTAGAAAATGAACTAGCGTTGAAAAGCTAGGACACTAACATCAATTTAAATATATATCACTATTCTACTCATTTTTAGAGAGATGAAGTCCATTTTGAGCCACTTTGGATCATTTTTATCCATATGCCCAACTAAAAAAGTTGATATGATCAAGATAAGTTACATTTTTCATATCTCAATTGATATTTTCATTATTAAAAAATGTGGATAACTTTGTATTGGTTAAAATTTTATTGCATATATTTTTATATGTTATAAAACTGAGATTCTGAACATTTGAATATTCCCTAGAAAATTTCCCCTGATGATTTTAGAATTTCTAAAAATAATTTGAACTCTAAAAAATAGTATCATGGTATGATTAAAGTCTTAAAATGACATTTTTCATAATATTTGATAATTTGGTTATACTTTGAAATTGTGAATTTATGCTTAGTAGTATTTGTTTCCTAATGTTAAGTCATTTTGGTAATTTTTAAATTGAGTCCAATTGTGCTTTATTTAATGAAATGTATTTAGTATGTGTAATAATGTTGAAAGAAATATAACATTATAGAAGTGATAAGGGATTATATTATGCTTGAGACAGTGGGCTACTAAGGTGGGATTCCGTTATGTTGAAGCTAGTGATATATCTAGGTGCAATTCTATTATGCCGAAACCCGTGGGCTCCTAAGGTGAGATCTATTATGCCAGATCTAGTAGGCTACTAAGGTCGAATTGTGTTATGCTATAGGTGGTCTGGTGATTGAATATTCTTCCGCAATATTATGATTTGAAAAATTAGCCATGGATATAAATTCAAAAGCTTTTAAGAACTTATTTTTTGAAAACGGCTCTGATACCACTTGAAAGTTCGTTAGGGATGTTAAGCCCTATGAATTGGCCAGAGGCTAACAAAGAGAGAGGTGAATTGGATAACATTATAATCAAAGATAAAAATCAAACCAAATTCACCACAGAAATCAAAGTGCGGAAGTTAAATAATGCAGAAGCAATAATAAGAAAATAACACATCAGATTTATAGTGGTTCGGTCAAACCTTGGCCTACATCCACTCCTTGGAGGCACCCTCCAAGTATTGCACTACAACAAGTGTCTCTCCTTTAGCCCCCACAGCTAGGAAGATAAGTCCATATAAAATCACTTTCACCTTCCCCGGTGCGGCGGAGTCGCCGGGTCCTTTGACACCAAAGAGATCTTCTTCTTTGGTGAACTTCCCTCGAGACAAGCCTTGAATATGACGGTATTAAGGTGCAAGCCTGCCAGAGCAACCATGTGGAATCCCCCTCCACACTCCCTTGAGTGCCCCCTCACAGGATCTTCTCCCTCTCTCAGACTTCACCCATTCCTCACTCCTTTTTAAGCTTTCTCTTCAAGTTTTTCCCACAAGAACAAAGCTACAATGGCTGTCAAAGACACTTACAAAGTGTCATGTCATAGCTTAAATAGAAGATCTCAAAACGAGCTCATTAATGCAAGTTGCAGACATTATCATCCAGGACGATAGGCATATCATTCTGTACGATCAGTTCAAATTTAGCTCATCAGCCCGAGATGATTTGGGACGATCAGAAGAAAATTGGTTACATCGTCCTAGTCAATCTCACGATAGTCCCGGATGATTACTTTAAAACTGATTTCAATCATCCTGATCATCGCCCTGAATAGATTATGGCTGATGTAAATAGTCCAGGCAATTATCCTGGCCGATCCTATGATCGTCCCGAATGATGTGATCGTATCAATCAGCCATTAATGCTTTCCAAAGATACTAGATCAATTTAGGCATAATTGAGTTACATCATCTTGGATGATGTCTATATGGTCCTGGCCAATTTCCTAAAACAATTAATACCTAATCTGATCATGGCGGCTGATTCTTTCTGAATTGAACTTATCATCCTGGCCGATTAACATATGATGGCTGCTTTAATGAGGATGCCCTAATTAGGGTTTCTTCTTTTAGACTGATCATCTAGACCGATATAAATATCATCCCGGATGATGTTACCAAAAATAGAAATCTTTAGGGAACAATAAAAAAATATTCCAAGCTACAAAACACCAGGAGCCACACCAAATACAATAGACTCAAGAAAGGAAAAAATGTACAACCTGACTCAGACCTAGTCTACCTAATCTTGAGCTGATTCCAAATTACAGTCTGATCATGTGAACCTGAAATGTCAGTACATAAGGCAGTCGTAGAGAAATAAAAATATTTTCTATCATAAAAATCATAAACCATTGATCCGCAACAATCTCCCCCTTTTTGATGATGGCAAATAATTTAATTTGAATTTTCAAAAAAAAAAATAATTTCTCCTAATCTCCCTCTCACTAGAATAAACCCTTTTAAAAAATAGGTGAGATAAAAATATTTTTATTGTTTTTAATTTTTTTAAAAAAAGGATACAAATTCAACATTACGTTCTTCCCCTTTGACATTATCAAAAAGAGAGGAGGCACAAAAAACAAAATGAACAAAAGGAGGCACAAAAAATAAAACGAACAAAAGAAAAGGAACATTCCCTAATCTAGTGAAAAAACAAATATTCTTAAAATGAGAAAGTTACCTCTTAGTTTTAATAAAAAACTTAGTAGAATTGGATTGACAACGCAAAGCCTAGAAAAGGTTAGAAATTCAGAATTTTATAATCCAAACTCAAGTTCTTCTAAAAAGGCTCAAAAGCTTTTTTATTCAATATCTAAATCATGAAATAAATTAGAGATAGAAACAATCATTTTTCAAAAACTCCTTCCATAAAATGTATCTAATAGAAGATCAATGCACGAATTGTTGAATCAAGAATCAAGATTTTCAAACTCAAGTATCAAAAGTATCAAGGATTTTCTTAAGCTTTTAAGAAGTACAAGAATGGTAAGCATTACATTTTGTGGGATCATTTTATGCCTCTTGACAATTGGTTGGCGCACTGTGCATCTTTTAATTTTTGATACACTTTTGTGTATATTTTTCAATTTGGCGTCATTGCGCATCTTTTATTTTTTGCATCATTGGCCAATTTTTTAATATGCTACCTTTGTGAAGTCTTAAAAATAAAAGTAAACCTATCACACTAGGCATGACTGTTTTAGAGAAGTCAAACACAACTTACCAAAGATTTAAAAAAAAGGAAGTAGATTTTTTCATTTTTAGAAAAGTGAATGTGTGTGTTGATCAGAGAAAAACTTTCACGAAAATGAAAATTTCAAAGAATAAACAAAACAAAAAATACAAAATAAAAATGAAAAATATAAAAAAAAAACCCAACACAAAAACACGAAAGGCTTTTAACCATTATCTCTCTCTTGGTCCGATGCTTCTGAAATCAGATCTGCCCATGAGATTTTTCGCCTTTCATTATTTCCCCAGTTTAAATTTTGTTTCGCTTTTCCCTTTTCTTTCATAGAAAGAATTTTTAAATTAGGGTACTATTTTTTCATATGTCCAGGCTTCCTATATCGAAAGCAAATAACGTTAAAAGGAATATGAACATCCTTACCATTTTTACCTTTTTTCCACTTTTGCTTATGTTTTGGTGAGCTTTGTGATTTGCTTGACAAGTCATTGCATTCGTCACCAACTAAGCTATCTCTTTCTGTATCTTCATCTTTTAGAATAATCGTTTCACCTGCATCCAAAAGTCTTTGACCCAAACTTTGCTTGTAGGCAATGAGTGAGCAATTCAAATTATCATAAGAATAATCATTCAAATCTTTTGATTCACAAATAACAACAACTTTGGCATCAAATTTTTCAAGTAAACAACAAAGAATTTTGTTAACTTTTCAAAATTTGAAAATTCTTTTCTTAAAGCATGCAATGAGTTTACAATTTGAATAAATTTGGTATACATGTCTAAGATCGTTTCATAAGATTTCATGGAAAATAATTGAAAATCATGCATTAACAAATTCAACTTAGATTGCTTGATTTCATTCGTGCCTTCGTATATGGTATGTAGTTTATCCCAGATTTCCTTACCAGTAGTACACGTGGATATTAACATAAAATCTTCAGAATTTAAAGCACAGAAAAAGCAATTTAAAGATTTTGCATTTAATTGAGCATTGAGTTGTTCTTCCCTATTCCATTGATTAAAAGGAATATCAGTTTTAATTCCATTAACAATACGTGACTGTGATGAATAACCAGTTAAAATCATATGCCACATGCGAAAATCAATCGATTGCAAGAAAGTAGTCATGCGAATTTCCAAAAATCAAAAGTAATATTTTCAAATAAAGGTAGTCTGGTGATTGAATATCCTTCCTCAATATTATGATTTAAAAAATTAGCCATGGATCGAAATTCAAAAGCTTTCAAAAACTTATTTTTTGAGAACGGCTCTGATACCACTTGAAAGTTCTCTGATGGCGCTAGAAAGTGCTCTGATACCGCTTGAAAGTTCGTTAGGGATGTTAGGCCCTATGTGAAAGTTCATTAGGGATGTTAAGCTCTTATGAACTTAGTCCCAAGCTAACCAAGAGGGGGAGGGGGGTGAATTGGTATTTAAAGAATTTCTTTTCTCAAAGAATGAAAATCACATAAACCAAAGTCACACCACAAAAATAAATGCGGAAATAAAAGTGAGGAAGCAAGAAAATAAGAACACAGGAATTTACAGTGGTTCAGTCAACTCGACCTATGTCCACTCCTTGGAGGCACCCTCCAAATATTACACTATAAAACGCGACTCTTCTTTATCCCCCACGGCTAGGCGAAGAAGCCCTCACAATAACCT
>NW_021318693.1:570354-615156 GCF_001605985.2 Dendrobium catenatum
AGTAACTATCTGAGTAAATCTTGTATACATGTCAGAAATCGATTCATGAGGTTTCATACGAATGTTGACCTCATTTTTGATATGAGGTCACTAACGCTCTTCCAAACTCCAGATTAAATCTAGATCCTAGGATCCACTCTAGACCTTAAGATCCTTTCCTGGAGTCAGACCTTAGGATCCACTCTAGACCTTAAGATCCTTTCCTAGAGCTAGACCTTAGGGCCTACCCTAGAGCTTAGGATTCTCTTATATCTCAAATTCTAGAGCCCCTCTAGATCCTAGGACCACTCCAAACTCAAATTAATCCCTACCTTTGATCAACTCCAGACTCAAATCAATCCCTACCATTGATCAACTCCAGACTCAAATCAATCCCTACCTTTGATCAACTCCAACTTCAAGTCAATCCCAACCCTTGATTAATTCAAATCTCAAGCTTCATTCAGCTCAAATCTCAAACTTCATTCAAGCTCCAAACATACCCAAACTTTGATCCAATTAATTTGACAATCCAAACTTCAACTTAGACTTTGATCCCACCTTTAATCTAGCTTTGACCATATCCATTCATTAACAATCACCACATGATTGTAAATGATTTGGATACTCCAACATTAATCATTAAAACTTAAAATCCATTCCAAATCCAGAAATCCAGACTCAAATCCAAAGTCTTAAGGCCCTGTCCTAAAGACCTTTTTTAAAGATTTTTCAAACATTTCAAAACCCAGTCAAATGGCCTCTGGTTCAGAGTCTATCACTTACAAAGTGATAAGAAATGTCTCTAGAGGTTACCCTCTAATTTTGTGCCCATTCTGAGGTCTCTAACCCCAGAATCTGAATTAAAATCCAAAGGCTATAAAACTTTCAAATATTTACAGCCTATGTCATTGGACTTAACACCTTGAAGATTTTGATCTTGGATCCCTTATCAAAGCCTCCAATCACTTCCAGACTCTTGATTGTAACCCATTGAGTAGTAAACTACATTTTTTTAGACCCATTTTGACCTTAGTTGACCAATGGATAAAAATTGACCAAAATACCCCTATGGGATTTCAAATGCCTTTTTCAACTCAAATCAATTCCAAACTCCTTGAAACCACTTTCAATAAGTTTTAAATATCAAACCCAACTTGTTCAACTCAAACCTAGACCTTGGGTCAACCTGGTTGACCAAGTCAACCAAGTTTGACCCATTAACCCATTCACCCCTTCTCTTTCAAATTTTTGAATCAAGTCCATTCCAAGTTCTTTGAATGTAAGGGATGACCCCTTGGGTACCCAAGAGACGTCTCTTGGAGACCCAAGACTTGGGCTCACTTGGGTTAGCCATATGGCTTGACCCAAGTGACCAAAGAGTGGCCTCCCTTGAGCCATCTCTTAACCTTAATCAAATTGAATCCAAATCAAGGTATCATTGGGTTCCTATTGAACCAATACACCTTCCTTGACCAGCCCAACCCTTGGGCTAACTTGGGTCAAGAGTTAGGCTAACCCAAAGTGCCCAAGAGCACTTGGGATTGAGCCAATTCTCAACCTAAGCCCAATTGAACTTGATCAACACCTCCCATAGGTGGCCCTAGGTCCAACACATCTCCTCCAGCAAGCCCATGCCTTGGGTTAGCCTGGGTCAGGTTTTAGGCTAACCTAAAGTAGCAAAAAACACTTGGACGCGAGCCATCTTCCAACTCAGATCAAATTGGACCCAATTGCCACTTGCATTGGGTCCACCAGACCTAGACCCACTTCCCACCTCAAGCCTACGGTCTGGCCTGACCTGGGTTGAGCCCAAATCAACCCAAACCGAGTAGATTTGGATCAACCCGAGCCATCTCTTAACCCAGACCAAATTGGATCCAATTGCCACTTGCATTGGGTGCACCAGACCCAGACCTATCTCCCATACCAAACCCAGGGTCTGACCTGACCTGGATCGAGCTTAATTCGACTCGAATCGAGCAGGTTTGGGTCCAACTCAGCCACCAGTTTAATCCAGACATTCCCAGGCCAAATTGACTCCACCCTTGGCTCCAGCATGTCCCCATCGGCCTTCCCCAGTCAACCCGACCCAGACCATGGCCGGCGGTGGTCGGAACCAATGGAAAATGAGTTCCGGTGGTCCCCCCCAGACAACTCCTGGTTCAAGGCTGCTGTCCACCAGTTTGATCCCCACGATCTCCCAAGGACGTCACCATCGTCCACCTGGCAGCAATCCGAGCCCTCTCTAGCTCAATCTCGGCCTTCCAAGCTTCCGAAAGGTGTCTGAATAGGCTCGAGCTCGCCAGATGACCAGAAGCATCAACATTCATTCAAAATTGATTCCCAGAGCTCCTTCGAACTCCCATACGCTCCCTCTGAGCTCCCATATCGATCCCTTCGTCCGTTTAAGCAAGCGCCTGTGAAAGTTTTCGGCGTCCCGCTCGAAGTCGCACCTCCGGCCTTCTTCCGGTCCTGACGCCTAAAGGAGATCAGTTCGTCATCGTCCCTTGAAGCTTCCTGATAGGTAGTCCGGTCAAGTGTGAAGGAAACCTTCACCCCAACGGATCTCCACCGTTGGATGGAAGGTTTCCACTGTCCTGATCCTCCCTATGAAATTTCATCGGAGTTCGCCAGCGGGATCGCCCGGATCAAGCCGGAAAAGCTTTGTGGTCTCGGATACGAGCGGGAGGTTGAAGAAGAAATCTCAGCCGTTGATTTTGATGAACGGCTCGGATTAGATCCCGCGGTATCGGAGCACGTTTGATCCCAGCCGTTCAATCCGCCATCCGACGACTGTGGTTAATCCGGCCGTTAACGGTTAGCGCCAATGATTGCTTGGCCAATCGGCACGCGGCGCGTGTAAAGAGCTGCTGACAGTGTAATTGCCAAATTAATAAACCTAGAAATTCAAGAAAAATTAAAAAATTCATAACTCCCTTCACACTTGTCCAAATTAGGTGTTCTTAGGCTCATTGGAAAGGTCTCAGAAAGATCTACAAAAGCTTTATAGTTCCAGACCCTTGTTAGGTCAGTCTTAGGCTTAATTTCAATTTGAGCATTTTATTAATTTCTTTAATTACTCTTTAAATACAAATCCACCAGGTCTGGAATTTTTGGAGATTGAAATTGAACATGTTTTTGACATGTCCAAATTTTATCTCCCCATTTTAAGTTGTTTAAGGGCATTTTTTCTAATTTTTAAGTTTAAGGGTCATGGTTTGACCCTTAAATTCAAAATGGGGTATAGACCTATACAATGGGATTTAGGATGTGATTTTTGGTGTGCTATGATGTGTAGGATAAGGAGTGTAGAGCCACTAATTTTGCCCCAATCCAAGCTTAGGATAGACCCCTATAGTGGTTTGAAGATGGCTTAGAGCTCCCCTTGGGTGGTTTGGTTAACCACCTTAGAGTACTCCATTTGAGCTCAAATTTGGTGGGTTTAGTCCTTTGGGTCAGGTCATCCTATGGTCCAAATTTCATCAAATTTGGAGTTCATTTGGTTCCCCAAGTAGGAGCCTCAAAAAGTCCTTCTTAGAAATGGACCGTTAACCCTAATTAATTGATAATGAACCATCCTTAATTTATAAAATCCATTAAAATGTTTATAATTGTCCCTAATTAATCCCCTAATAAATAAGAATTGAAACTCTCTTAAATTGATTTCTAGATTTATCTTAGTTTGATCCTTAGGTAAAATCAAGGGTTAACCAATTTTAATTAATCCTAAAAATCTTAAAAATCCCAAAAGGGTTTTAAACACTTGTTGATCTGTCCTTAGGTCATTTATGGCCTTTGGAATTGATCCCAAGGAGTTTAGGACTCATTTGGGTTCAAATCCTTAAGCAGCCCCCCTTAGTCATAATAATTTGGTAATTCCTACGAATATGTATAACTTCTAAAATTCACTATTAATTATAGAAAAAATTTTACTAATCAAACTTAATGGATAATGACCTCAATTAGAATCTAATATTCCCTAAAAATATTAAACCTCCATAATTTGGTCAAAATCAAGGACTCAACATCTTAGGTGACCTTAGGTCAAAACGGGCTAGAACTTCTAAAAATCATAACTTTTCATAGAAAACTCCAAATTGAGTGTGCCACATGTCTAACAACTCATAATTAGGTCTAGTATTTATTAAAAATCTGAAACCCTTAAGATTGATTCTAGTTTTGAAAGTCAAATTTTGACACCTTAGTTAACGTATATGGATAACTCTTTAAAATCTGTTAACTTCTCCAAATCCTAAAATTTTCTTAATAGGTTAATAAAATTCTGAACCAACCCATTAAAATCAGTAATCAACTCCCCTTAATATTAATGCACTCCTTTAATTTCAACCAATTTAAAATAACTTAATTAACCCCGATTACTACTAGGTAACCCAGGCCTACGAGGCTATTAGTTTAGCCCCAAGGAAGATGAAATAAACTTCACGGCATCGGTGTGAAACAAAGGTAGTAATCAATTAACTTTTAAAATACATTTAATTAAAATTCCTAATTTATTAATATTTAAAGTTTAACTTAATTCTCCCTTTTAGGCCTTAACAAATCCAAAACTTTAGATAACTCTGATTAATCACCCAACTTAGGATTTACCCCAGCCACACGACCTTTTACACACACTTTAGATGATGTGCTAGGACAACCAACCCTAGATCTAGGTTAGGCCGGTGTTTACTTTACTGCTGTGTGCCGAATTTTTTGTAGTTTTCACTGCATGTTATGGATGAAATTGCTTTGCTGTGTCTGCTTACTTTTCTATACTCTATGGATGGATTGATGTGTTTGGCAACTAGATTACCCTTATGTTAGGTATGATCTGGATGTTCACATAGTTTTCTGCAGGTGGCCACGCTCATGCAGGGCAGTAAAAGGGGGCTAAATTAATAAAACAAATATTAACTGTTATAAATGCTTGCAAAGGTGCTTCAGCTGCTAAAGCCCCCAAATGAAAAGAGCGTGGCCAGTGTGTTTTACTTTCTTTTCTATACATATATAACTGCTTGGGAATAACTGCTTCTTATTTATTAACTGCTTAGGATAACCCTGCAGGAGAGTCTAGATTTTATTTTTGATATAAATGTAATTTGTGTAATTGTCAAGTGTTGTGAAAGTTAATTTTTAGTTGGGATACATAGATCCAAAGCTTGGATTCCAAAGAGGAAAGGATACCCTTTTAAAAAGTATTCCTTTTTCCATTTGGAAATCCAAATTTGGATCACACTTCTCTTATACCCAAAGAGGAAAGAGTGGCCTTCCCCTAAAAAGGGAAGTGCCCTCTTATCCATTTGGGTAGATTATCACGAAGAATCCAAGGAGTTTGAAGAAATGGAGTCCAAAGAAGAACAATATTGAAGACTTGAAGATTGAAAGTATCACACTCAAAACTACTTGCGTCACTACTAGGCTTAGAATCCGGGTTGTTGTCAGTGGTGCCCGGCCACTTTACTTTCTGCAAAACTCTGGTTTGTAATAAGCAAGACAACTTTTCCTATGGACATTTATTAATTAGTTAAAATTTGATGTGATGAATTGATTTCCTTTAAGATTGACTGCTTTTCTTAGTTTTTTAGCGATTGTGTGCCGCTTTTGTTTTCGACTGGATACATGAGACTCGTGAGGGTGTGAAAGTTTTCTATTCATAACTTTAAAAGTCTAAAACTTTAGTGATTCTAAATAACATAGAAAGATAACGAATCTAGGGAATTAGCCGGGGATCGACCCCGGGGTCGCATACATATTTCTGCATTACTCTTTCCTTGCTTTAGACCCTTCCCCGCCTGCGGGTATAGTCCGAATAGTCTGACCTATGAGGACGAGGTGCCGGACCTGGGGAAGTCCAGTCTTCTAAAAAATTATTTTATAAGCCTATTTTTAAAATTTCAAGCATATTTGATTCGGAAGTTGTCGACCAGCATGCATTGCATTAGATACAAATTAAAAGAGTCAAAAATTTTAAATGCATCAGTTTTAGAATTTTAGCACCCAACATAAGTCAAAGGGGCCAATTAGGAAAATTTCTAGATGTTGGCCCCAATTCTCCAAAACCTTAAGTACAACATCCCTAACACTCTTTGATAAAAGACTGTATTCATATATTTTAAATCGATTAGGTGGTTAGCTGGCTCCCCAATCTAGGCCGGGGTAAGTCCAGGTTCTGCACTGTATAAGTTAGGATCGGACCACTGTGGTCCAGTGTCCAAAATAAATTTAGGATCCGGGGCAGATCTTTGATTATAAGACCCCAAATTTCGGGAATATAATCCCAAATTTCTAATAAAATGCTCAACTTTAATTAAAATTTCCTTTCAATCCTAAAATGTAAAGCCCAACACTTAGATTAAGGCTTCGTTTGGGACGGCTTTTTTATTGCTTTCTGAAACGGAGTTTTAATACAAATTTTTTTATTTTTGTACTAAAACTGTGTTTTAGAAAGCAATGAAAAAGCCGTCCCAAACGAAGCCTAAGTTGGGACACTTCTGGATGGTTCTGGAATCTCAAAGTGTCCCCTACTTCTCTTCCAAAAGATTCTATTCTCTTTTTTTGATATTACTCCAAGAAAATCTAACAAAATTTCATTCTTATTTTAATCGAGAGTTTTCGTAGGGGACTCTGTCTCCCTACGATGTAATTAACTACGAGGGCTTGCACTTGTAGGAGATTTGGAACCACACACCTGATTTCAAAATTAATCTTTTTTTAAAATCTTCTTAGATTTCTTTGGGAAAAAGTTAAAGACCGATTGTCGTTATCATATTAGAAGAATTATCATTGAAAGGTGTTATCTCCCTTTGGGGAGATACATCCTTCTTTGATAAGGCTTTGGATATGAATTCGACAATCATATTCTTTGAATACCATAACTGGATTATTTAGTTGAACTTTACCTTGTCCCCTCGGGGCCGTATGGAGTTCTCTTTAGAATCTAGCCATGATATTCAAGATGAATTTCATAATTCTAAGTCTGAACACCGTTATGGAATTTTATTTTCATCCTTCGGGGTGATATACTTTTCCGAATGAGTTGATTCGACTTCTAGAATTAGATTTAAATCTAAACTTCAAAATTCCCAAAGAAAACTAGTATTTTCAAAACCTCTTTTCAAAATTCCACCAACAAAAAAATGGCACGCCCGGTGGGACAAATCTCTCTCTCCATCTTTAGTAAAAATGAAATTTTGTTTCATCGATAGTCTTAACTACCTTCCTTCCGTTGGTCCCTCAATCCATTTCTTCCTTGGGGGAGTGTGGCCAACATCTAAAAAACAATTTTAAAATATTAAAAGAGAGGTTCTACCTCCCAAAATTTGTCATTTGCTAACTTAATCGTCTTGATTTTGACCTTCTGCCCTGGGATTTCCTATGAGGCGACAATGTCAAATCAGGTCCCCAAATATTCTTTTAAAATTATGATTAACAAATGTCACATCCGATATACCAACTTTTTAAGATTGAAAGGAGTTTGAAAAATCTCTGACTTTAAGAAAGTTTTTGAAGTATTGTAGTCTTAACCCCTTCACTCCCCGTGAACTTTTAGGAGTGAGGAGGGTTAGACTATTTACTATACTTGGGTTTTTCTTACAATTCCATAAGCCTTTGGGCAAGGGGAAACTCTGTCCGTTGTGTTTTGGATTCCGTAGAAAAAACCCCATCTTAAGTCATTCAAAATTCAAATTCCCTTGCACTACAAAATGTTGGAGGCACCCTCCAAGTATTGCACTACAAAACGTGACTCTCCTTTAGCTCCCATGGCTAGGCGGAGAAGCCCTCACAAGAACCTCCTTTTTGCCACCCCGACAAGACAGAGAACCTATCTCATTTTGCTTCCTCCTGAATCTGGCAGAGAACCACAACCAAAAGCTAACTCCTTACCTCTACCGTCCCTTCCACGAACGAGAAACTCTAGACGAAGAAGAAGCAGAGTGATCCTTGAAGCAACCCTTGTGAATCCCCTCACAAGCTCCCCCTCACAAGATCCTCTCTCTCTCTCCCTCTCTCTCTTCCTCTCCTGAAGGCCTTCTCAGGTCAAGGCAGCAGTAAAAGGTCTTGAAAAATGTTGAACAAGAGCTCTTCAATAGATTGAGCTCAGGAGCTCAATTTAATTACAGTTACCGACTTTTGTATGCCCAACATATGGACATCGCCTGCCGATCAGTACAAAACTTCAGAAGACGCCAGAGTATCGCCCTTGGATGCAAACTGGCACGATAAAAAGCTTGATCGTCCAGGCCGATCTCACGATCATCCTGAGCCGCTCAATAATATGAATGTCCTGAGAATAGCCTGGATACGAGCTGGCCGATAATTTATTCCGTCTAAAGTAACTTAACGTTTTTGACTGGATCGGGTACTGGCCGATTCCTGCGATCGTCCAGGAGATATGATCGTATCAATCATCCTAATTACTCCCTTATTTTCCTTAATCAATTAAGGGTATAATTTAGGAATTTCGTCCAGGCCGATCAATGATCGTCCTAGCGATAATTTAAAAATAATAGTATACCTTTAATATATCTATGAGGCCGGCAACTTCTTCTGTTTGAGCTTATGTCCTGACCGTACTATGATCGTCCAGGCGTATGTTAATACGGTGCCTTGAATTAAGAATCATTATTTAGAACTTCTGTTTTGCCTGATCGTCCAGGCGATGTAATATATTAACCCTGCGTTTAGTAAAACAGAAATTCCTAGTCTCTCAAGTGTGTGTGTGTAGGAGTTACTTAGCATCAGGTCTCTTTACCATTACAGTATAATATAATTGAAAAACAATAAGTACAATGACTGACTCAAGCCTATAACCTACGCAATCCTGAAACTGGTTTCGTCTGTTCGATCTGATCTTTGATTCCTGAAAAGTTAGAAGAAGACAAGTAGTTCTATAGAAGTATCAATAGTGGTTTGTCAATCTATACATCATGGTCATGAAAATAGGTTTGCAACACTATGAACTGGCCCAAGGCTAACAAAGAGAGAGGTGAATTGGATAACTTTAAAACCAAAGATAAAACTCAAACCAAAATCACCACAGAAATCAAAGTGCGGAAGTTAAATAATGCGGAAGCAATAATAAGAAAAGAACACACCGGATTTATAGTGGTTCGGTCAAACCTTGACCTACGTCCACTCCTTAGAGGAACCCTCCAAGTATTGCACTACAACAAGTGTCTCTCCTTTAGTCCCCACAGCTAGGCGGAGAAGCCCTTACAAAATCACTTTCACCTTCCCCGGTGCGGCGGAGTCACCGGGTCCTTTGACACTGAAGAGATCTTCTTCTTTGGTGAACTCCCCTCGAGACAAGCCTTGAATCCAACGGTATTAAGGTGCAAGCCTGCCGGAGCAACCGTGTGGAATCCCCCTCCACACTCCCTTGAGTCCCCCCACACAGGATATTCTCCCTCTCTCAGACTTCACCAGTTCCTCACTCCCTTTAAAGCTTTCTCTTCAAGTTTCCCCTATAAGAACAAAGCTATAATGGCTGCCAAAGACACTTACAAAGTGTCATGTCATAGCTTAAATAGAAGATCTCAAAACGAGCTCATTAATGCAAGTTGCAGACATTATCGTCCAGGATGATAGGCATATCATCCTGTACGATCAGTTCAAATTCAGCTCATCAGCCCAAGACGATTTGGGACGGTCATAAGAAAATTGGTTACATCGTCCTGGCCGATCTCACGATCATCCCAGACGATTAGTTTAAAACAGATTTCAATCATCCTGATCATTGCCCTGAATAGATTCTGGCTGATGTAAATCATCCATGCAATCATCCTGGCCAATCCTATGATCGTCCCGGCGATGTGATCGTATCAATTAACCACTAATACTTTCCAAAGATATCAGATCAATTTAGACATAATTGAGTTAGATCATCCTGGACGATGTCTATATCGTCTTGGCCGATTTTCTAAAATAATGAATACCTAATCTGATCATGGCGGCTGATTCTTTCTGAAATGAGCTTATCGTCCTAGCCGATACAAGTATCGTCCAGGCCGATTAACATATGACGGCTGCCTTAATGAGGATGCCCTAATTAGGGTTTCTTCTTTTGGACTGATTGTCCAGGCCGATATAAATATCATCCGAGACGATGTTACCAAAAATAGAAATCTTTAAGAAACAACAGAAAAATCTTCCAAGCTACAAAACACCAGGAGCCACACCAAATACAATAAACTTAAGAAAGGAAAAAAATGTATAACCTGACTCAGACCTAGTCTACCCAATCTTGAGCTGATTCCAAATTGCAGTCCGATCGTGTGAACCTGAACTGTCAGTACATAAGGCAGTCGTAGAGAAATAAAAATGTTTGCTATCATCAAAATCATAAACCATTGATCCGCAACAAATTGATCTGATGATTAGGGTAATAATTATGGTTAAATTTTTCAATCATATCATATGGGATGATCCATTTGGATTATACTGGATGATCTATTATATTTTGTAGGATGATCCCCTATTATCCAAGATAAAAAATAATAATTTTTTTTCTAATCATCTAAACGTATCATACAGGACGTCATGAGATGTTTATAGGATGATGTCAAGATCTTCATCCGTCATCCCATATCGTACTAGATGATCAATATGTTACTTGAACTAACATCCTATATGATCGAAAGATTGTACCAAACAATTTGTATAAATACTTGTATTGATCGTATAGAGCAAAGGTGATCGTCCTAGCTGAAAGGGATATTTTTTACTAATCGTACATGATGATCTGTCGATCATCCTAGATGATCAACTACATAGAATTAAAAATTAGGGCTTCTTTTGGAGGCTCTCTATTTAAGCAATTATATTAACCCTTGATTTAATCTTTTGCTATAGAGTTGATCCAAGAGGGAGCTTAGAGTAGGAAGAGGAACAGCTTGAGAGAGAGATCCTTGTGAGGGGGAGGTTGTGAGGGAATCACAAAAGTTGCTTAAAGTAAAGGTTTCATTGTCTTCTTCGAGTTGCTCCACTAGTTCGTTGGTGGCTCTAGGGAGATCATCTTCAGCATTAAATCCAGGTTCTCTACATATTCTAGGTGGGAGTAAAAGGATTCTTGAGTTCTCTGCATTCACTAGGTGGGTAAAAAAGGATTTCCAGGTTCTCTGCCTACTCCATAAAGGAGTAAATGGATTCAAGGTTCACTAACTCACCGTGTCAATGAAAAGATTTTGTAAGGGCTTCTTTATCTTATTGTGAGAGTAAAAGGAGAGTCACTTCAATTTAGTGCAATACTTAGAGAGGGGGTTTCCAAAGAGTGGACTTAAGTAAGATTTGACCAAACCACTAAAAAATTTGATGTGTTCTTTCTTATTACTTTTGGCACATTCACCCCCTTGGTTAGCCTCGAGCTAGTTCTTTAGGGTTTAACACCGCTCACAAACTTTCAAAGTGCCAAATTATCAATCCTTATAATGTCATAGCACCAAATTGCACATTTAAGTGCTATAGTGCTCATCAGATGATAAAAGATGGACCTACATTGATTTAGCAAAGGGATGTAGTACTTCAGCCAACATGTGCATCCAGTCAGCATAGTGCCATAGTGAAGCAAGCCTAACAGCACTGAGGCATTAGTTCAATTGATAATGCTGTAGTGCCACCATTTTGAGTGCCATGGCATTGAGGTCTTTTCTACACTTACTATAAGTAGTTTTTTGTTCTTTTATTTAGTAGTTCTATCACATTTAATAGAGTCCTTTAATTTTTATTGTAGTTCTTTAGTGCCCCCTTAGAGTAAAGTTAAAGGGAGGCTAAAAAAGTGCAAGATACTTTCTTTAAAGGTCTTATCCTATCTTGTGTAAGCAATCCTAACATTGGAGAAGGAAGAAGTATGGAGAAATTATTTGTAATATCCTCATGAAGTTTTTCCATGTTATTTCTCTTATATCCTTACTTCTATGAGTGAAATAAAAATTAGTTTTCTTTCAAGTTATTGATGTCTAGCTAATTTATAAGTTTTGGTCTAATGATGTGAACAAAATTAAAGTACTAATGTAGACTTTAGTGCATTGTATTAAATTATGAATATTTTCAAAATCTCTTATTCTTCATTTAATGCATATAGTGGCAACGTATGTATTTAGTATTTAGTGTGATATATTACTTCGATAAGGGAATATTGAAACAAATAGGAATATTGAAATGGAATTTTAGCATATCTTGACATAGGATGTTTAACCTTCTAGGTTTTGTAAAAAATATTAAAATTATAGGAAGGTCTTGAATCTCCCTTTTTACCCCTACAAGCTCAATAGAGTTCTAGAGATGCAAATGCTTTAATCTACAAAAATATTTAAGAGTCTTATTAGGAAACCATTATTTTTAAGCATTAGTCCAAAATTTATTTTATGTATTAGTATTAACTCATATATTTACAATCTCTAAAAGTGACAAAAACTTAAAACCCTTCATTCTTGTACAATAGGATAAACTATGAATCCATAATAAATATTACAAGTTTGATTGCAATCTAGCAGAACTCTTCCTCATGTGATCGACACTCACTCAATCACTTTATTAATTGATCAACATGTATGCTTATGTATCTAGTGAGTGTTGCAAATTGAGCTAACAAGTTTATGTTTTTGATAATAATAAACATTGTGGCTCACATCCTTATGTCTCCTAGTATTTGTAAAGTACATATATTTATGTGCGTACTAATGTTTCAAGAACACCATGCACCATCCAATGAAGATTCAAGGCTCAAGATTTGGTAGAATACGTTATAATGTAAATATTTTTGTAATATTCATTGATGTATTTTTAATTTCTTAAGTTAAGTCCTGTAAGGGTGTATGCTAGCTTGGTGACCATGTACACACACACTCTCATAAGGAGTGAGATTGAGTCAAAACTAGAAGTTCAAATTTTGAACTCTTTATACTGTATAATTTATATTGTACTATAGAATTTATATCATACTGTACAATTATCTCATCTAACTAATCATAATAGATGATTTAGATCATGCAAGACAATCAATTATGATCATGAAAAATAGCTGCCAATTATAATTTAAGCAAGATTTTAATATTAAATTTTTATTCTAATCATCAAAGATAACATACATCATACTGAATGATCTATGCCAATCATGCCTAAATTGATCCTATGACTAGGAGACTAATTATGGTTAATTTATTCATTCCGATCATCCAAGATGATCAATGATGATCATACAAAATGATCGAGAGGATGTATGGGATGACCCCCAATCGTACAAGATGAAAAATACTCATTTGTTAACTAATAATCCTAGAAGATCACAAAATCATACTAGATGACCAGTACAAACTCTTGAACTGATTGTACTGGATAATGCAGTTCATACTATAAAAAAGGGCTAATTTGAACTAATCATAAATGATCTTACTGGATGATATTTGACAACAGAATTGATTTTTTAGGGTTTTTGAAGCCACTATTTAAGCTTTCTCTAAAGACATTGTAAGTGTCTGTGGCATGCATTAAGTCTAGGTTCTTCTAGGGAAAGCTTGAAGAGAGAGCCATGAAATGAAGAGAGGAAATGGTGGAGTTTGAGAGGGAAAAGAACCTTATAGGTTTAAAAGGAGTGTGGAGGGAGTTTTACATGGTTGATCTAGTAATCTTACACTTTATTACCATCATAGTTAAGGTTTTGTCTTGAGGGAAGTTTTAGGAAGAAGAAGATCTCTTTGGTGTCAAAGGACCTGGCCACTCCGCAAAAGTCATTCCAGGTTCTCTGACTTCACCAGGAGGGTGAAAAATAATTCCAAGTCCTCTACTTCATGAGTTGGTAGAAGAGATTTTTTAAGAGATTCTCCGCCTAGCTTTGGGGGATAAAGGAGAGTCACTAAAGGTTTAGAGAAATACCTGATGTGGGTGACTCAAGGGAGTGGATGTAGGCCAGGTTAACCGAACCACTATAAATCTCTAGTGAGTTTGTTCATGGTTTTATTTTTATGCATTTTATTTTGAAAATTTATTAGGGTTATTAAACCCTAAAGAATTAGCTTGAGGCTAACCAAGAGGGAGGTGAATTAGATATTTAAAAAATTCTTTAAGCTAAAAGAAAATCTTTTAAAACCTTTTCAAATCCACACACGATAATTGACATAGTAGATATAGAAATAAGTAAATATCACAATAATGAAATAAATCAGTGTTATCAACTATACGAATAATAAAAGAAAATAAAGTATAAATTTAAGATGCGAAAATAATAAAAGCAATTAACACACTAGAATTTATAGTGATTCGGTCAACCTGACCTACATCCACTCCTTGGAGACTCCCTTTCCAAGTATTGTACTAAGCAATAGTGACTTTGATTTTGCTTTCACAATAAGGTGGAGAAGCCTGAACATATATTGTTTCACCTCCATGGTGTGACAGAGAACCGTGACTCTTTTACAGGCAGAGAACCTCAACTCTATTTTCACCCTCCTAGTGATGGTCAGAGAATCACAACTCTATTTTTACCCTCCTAGTGATGGTTAGAGAACCACAACTCTATTTCACCCTCCTAGTGATGGTTCAAGAATCTCAACTCTATTTTCACCCTTGTGGTGATGTTCAGAGAACTAAAACTCTATTTTCACCCTCTAGATGAAGGTTAAATTATCATGATCTTCGCTGAAGAACTTCTTCTTTATAGCCACAATGAATCTAGGCATACACTTATAGATACTAGGAAAGATTCTTGCTAGAAGCAACCTTATGAATCCCCTTACAAAATCTCCCTCTCTTCTCTCACAAACCTCTCCCTCTTTTTTTCCTTAAAGCTCTCTCTCCTAAAATCTCAGTAACCAAAGATTTTCTAATAGGAAAATTAGAAACCTTCAGTAGTGGGCTTCAAGAAACCCTAAATTTCAAGAGATTTGTCTTATGTTCGTACAGTACAATACACATATCATACAATATGATCAGTTCAATTAGAACTCATCCAGCAAGATCGTTTAGATGAACTATTCAACTTTTATAACATTTCATACAGTACGATCAAAACATCATATGGTACGAATTGTAGAAATTCCTTTTATTCTTTTGAGATGATCCTTGAGATGGGAAATTTTGTACACGGGTGATCTTCCAGCACTATGGACATCGTACGATATGATCAACACAAAAATCATGGATTTTATTTGGTACAATCTATGGGATGACTAATTTTATACACGGATGATCGTATAGTATGAACTATATTGTACAGTACGATCAATCATAATAATTATTTATAATTTGATTACCTAATATTACAGGACTAATTAAGAATGATTTTAATTATGGTGTATAGTATAAAATAAATTATACTATACAATTAACACAAATTAGTATCTTCCTTAATAGATCGTACACTATGAATTACAATCATACAGTACAAAACAGAATAATATAGTTTGAAGGCAAAATTGTACAGTACGAATTCCTTAAGAAAAACTCTCTCAAAAATTATTTTATCCCTCCCCCTATATATGTGCAAGGTTACTCAGCAATGATATCCACCCAATTATATGATACGACTCAAGAAAGAAAAAAATATATAATAAAATGAAAATCGAATATAACCCTAGTCTACCCAGTCTTAAGCTGATTAGAATAGCAAGTGAATGGTGGATTGATTTCCTGAAATGTTAGTACATATAAAAACAAAACAAAATATCATAAAAAACTAGAGAAAGTCATATCAGACATAATATTGTTTGTTATCATCAAAATCACAATGTTTAAATCAGATTTGCAATAATCTCCCCCTTTTTTATGATCGCTAACATTGTTATTTTTGGATTTTTCAAAAAGTTGCTTTCCTTTAAACTCCCCCTCATATGAAAATCAATTGTAAGAAAAAGAAGTATAAAATTATTTTGTTTTTATTTTTTTTAATAATATGCAAACAACAATAATAATAACAAACAACAAAATACTACTCCCTCTTTGGACATCACAAAAAGAGGGAAGACAACAAGAAGAAAAATAGAAAATAAAAATAAGAAATTCAAAAAATAAACAGACTCATTATGACTAACAACTCAATTTAAAGAAAGAAACATCACATACATGAGAACTCGTGGGATTTTTTCAAAATATAATAAACTTACTCTATAAATAGAAAATACTAAATAAGATAAGTGTTGACTTTATTACAACGAACAAATTTGGATTCTAGATTTTGTAGTCCCAACTTAACATCTTCACAGGCTAAAATCTTTTGTCTAAACAAAAATCTAATTCAAGACTTACAATTAGATAGGGAAACTTAAACTTTGTAGACTGCTAACATGAAATATACAAATATAATATTACTATAAAAGTGATGAATAAAGAACCAATATATTCTAAAATTAAGTATAAAATATATTATGAAACACAACTATTTTCTAAGATTTAAAGATTTCTTAGAAAGAGAAGCTAATTTAAGTTGTGCTCATTTGGTGTCTCTTTTATCAGCTTTTGGTGCACATTGCACATCTTTCATTTTTGACACACTTAGTGCATCTTTTACTTTTGGCGTCATGACACATCTTTTTATTTTTAGCTCATCTTGTGCCTCTTTTGAAATTTTTACAAATTTCCTCCTTCCTAAATCTTTAAGAATCTCAATTATAAAGATTATCTTCCAAATAAAAGAGAGGAGTAACTCACTCTCTTATATAAGGAGGAATAATCTACAAAGCAAACCTAATATTTCTAATAGGAATAAATAGCCTAATTTATGAAAAATAATGAATCTTGTTTATCAAATTATAAAAAAATATTCATGAAATAAAAAATGCAGTGGAATGAAAGTGTTTTCATTTCAACCATCTCAACTCCAATTCAATTTAGATTTTAAGTTCACATAAGTATTTATCATGCAAAGGAAATAAGAGGGGATATGAAAATTCATAAGATTCCTTTATTCCTTGAGTTTTAACAATACCAATAATTACTTATTAAACTTTTAAGTTAGAATAGAAGTATATATATTACTAATAGCAAAGAGAATTGAAGTGAGTTCATTCATACATTACGATTTCAGTCATACAGTACGATCCAACTCATACAGTACAATCAATAGAAACAAATTTTTATTTAACTACAAATTTCTCAAGTGAAAAACACATAAAAAGATCTGCGAGCATAGAGCAAGCTAGAAAGAAAAAAAATTGCCACTTAAAAGTAAAAAAATGAACATTATTATTATTTTTAATTTAAAAGGATAACAACATAAGAGGTGCTGGAAAGAAAAATGAGATACATAAATAGAACAAAAAAAATACAAAAATAAGAAATA
Source organism: Dendrobium catenatum (assembly GCF_001605985.2). Taxonomy (NCBI): domain Eukaryota; kingdom Viridiplantae; phylum Streptophyta; class Magnoliopsida; order Asparagales; family Orchidaceae; genus Dendrobium; species Dendrobium catenatum. The sequence goes on from NW_021318693.1 coordinate 587,606, forward strand.
AAAATAAAAGTACAACTTGAACAAACTAGAATAGAGATGGATCCTGATCAGAAGGTGGTTGTGGAGGTGGTTAAAAGAACTAGCTGAAACTGTCATACTGTTATTTGATGGAGGTGAACTACTATTGGATATTTCTAAATTGCTCCCTGAACCAACCCGTATCATTATCATGTTGGGTTTACTATTAATCTACGTGATAATCAAGTCTATCAAATCACTAAATCAACTCCTCGTATGGGTAGTGCTGAGGAGGAGGAGCAAGATGTGCGATATTGTATTTTTTATATAAGATATACCTAATCACATGTCCTAGATAGATATTTTAATTTCTCTTAATGGTTGGAAGTCAAGTGGAAGTGAGGTTTTGAATGTAATCAATTATCTGGTGGAAAAAAATTGTGTCACCACGCAGATTTTGATTTCTCCTATTTTGTAATTGAATACAGCATTAAGAATAAAGTACAATCTCGAGAGACTGACACAATATTCTATAATAGATTCAATATCAACGACTAATGAGGTCAACATTATCATTTGAGCTTTATCCATTTGGGTGTTTGACATTATGCAGTAGGTGATAATTGACAGTAGGGGAGTGATGTTTATTCAATCTCTAGCTTTAGGGTGATAGATGTTCTTAGAACATGTTGGATAACCCTGACATTTTGATTTAGAGTGTGAACCAAGGGTAGGTGGTAGTTCAATGCATCATTTTGAAGTAAGTGATTTACAACACTTCAATCAAAGTCAGATCTAGAGGCCATGGTAAGGGGTCATTTTCCTTGGGTATTTAGCTGAAGATGGATTATTATATCCTCTTTAGTGATTTCCATTTTCTAACAACACACACGGGAAGACATTACAACAACATCCCCATTAATTCTAAGGTTTGCAAAGAACTCGTAATGGATTTCAGAGTGGAAGGGATAGGCCAAAGTTAGAAGAAATTAAAACATAGTGAAATTGAAGAGGTTCATTAATCGAAAGCTAAGGGCCTATTGATTAAGAAACCTGAAAGAAGTAATTTTAATAAGTAGCTTCAATAGAAGCAATAAAAAAATGATTGTCGGTAGGGTTACGTGAGGAGGAATCACTTTGGGTTTGTTGACTATGTTTTCTATCGCCGGCCATTGCAAAGATCAAGATTGCAAGAAAGAAGGATTAGAAGGTTGTGTGAAAATTTTGAATGAATTGAAGCAGTTTAAATAGAAATTCAAGATATTGTATAGTACAATCGTGAGATCATACGGGATGATTTCATGTAATTATTTTAGCCAGACGATCAGTCAAAATATTCAAGGAAAGGGTTGTGATCAAGGAATTGATGTACATATCGTACTATACGATGGTGGTTCATACAGTATAATAGTAGAAGAAAATTTTATTTTGCATGAAAAAATAGTGAGATTCAGTAAAGTGGTTTGTGAGATGATCATGACACAATTATAAAGAACGATAACAACAAAACCAAAAGAATAAAAACAATAACAAAAATAAAATCATCAACAAAAACAAATTAAGAAGTAGAAAGAAAACTTAAATAAATTCACAAATAAAGAAAAGCATAAGACAAATCACATACGTTAAGAAGGTCATGAATGGCAAATTTTATGTGATAGGAAAAATATCAAGCCCAAAAACCACATGCTCCCTATAGGTCTTTTGTGAGAGCCCTTAAATTCAAAGATCATGGAAGAACAATTTTGGGAGACCAAGTAACTTTGGGTCCATTCTTGAATTTGGATAAATTATCATAATGCAAGCCATGCTATGTTTGATGCACCTTTGGTCCCCGTACCAAGTGTGTTCTACTATAAATAATGCAAGTGTGGCTAATATGTCCTAACATGCCACAAGAATAACATCTAATATCATAAAAAGGATTAACTAAACTATGTAGTTATGATTCCTATTCCTAGGTTTATAAGATGTATGATATGGTGAGTGCTTAAGAACATGTTTATTCTAAAAAACCTTTATTTTTTCTAACAAAATTTTATTAGCACTTTTAAGGGAAAATATTTCAATATTTATAGAGTGCTCACTAAGATATAAAATGTTAACACATGCTTCTAGCTCTTTAAATTATTTTTCTAAACCAAGATGTAATGCTTTCAAAGAATCATGTGTTTAAGATAAAGTAGTATATTTCTTATTCAATTCATTAAACTCATCCACTAAAGCCATATGATCTTTATCTAAATTAGAACCATCCTTTTTTAGCATTTCTTTTTTTTTTTTTACAGAACTGAACATTCAGTTTTCAAGCTAGCATACTTATTTTTCAATTTCTTGTATAAATCATAAATCTTTTTTGAAACATCAAGTAATTCATCATATGAAAGTTGACATACCTCTTTTTTATCAAACTGATCAAGATAGATGTTTTCCATTAAGCACATATTTGTCACGCTTCTATTCCAGATGAATATGAAGTGGAGTCAGCTAAAAAGGATTTTTGAGATCTTCACTTGCCTTATTGGACTTTGCTTTTTCTTTAACATTCTACTTGCATTGGTGATCTTTGAGATTTTGACAATTAGTTTTAATATGCCCTTGTTTTCTGCATTCATAATAAATAATATCATTATAAGATTTAGAATTTTTACAATTCTTACCTTTGCTCTATTACTGATGATTCTTTTGGTTTTTCCTTAAAAAGCTACTAAACTATTGTGTCATTAGTGTAATTGTTACTCTCCTCTATTAGAGGAACTATATGAATCATTAGCTTTTAAGGCTACAATTTTCTCCTTCTTTCTTTCTCCTGCATCAAACTGTCTTTGGTTCACTTCTTACTCATAGGCAATGAGTGATCCAAGTAAGTTATCAATTGAATAAACATTTAGATCATTGGATTCGGTAATAGCAATAATTTTTGCATCATAGAAAGAAGGTAAACAACGCAGAATCTTATTTACTTTTTTAGGATTTGATAATTCTTTACCTAACGCATGTAGGGATGTGATGATTTGTATAAAACTAGTATATAGTTTAGATATGATTTTACTAGATTTCATGTGAAAGAGTTCATAATCATGGAGCAGAATATTTAACCTAGAAAGTTTCAATTCTTTTGTTCCTTCGTAACTAATGAATAATTTATCCCAAATTTTTTTCCAGTAGTACAAGTGGATACACACTTGTAATCTTCATATTTTAAAGTAGAAAGAAATAATTCAAACATTTTGTGTTAAGTTGGGCTAATTTTCTATCTTGTAAACTCCAATAAAAAAAGGTAGTTCAATGTTAATTCCATTTATTAATTTAAAGGGAGTACAATATCCTTCCTGAATTAACGTTCACATGAGATAACCAATCAATTGCAAGAGCGTAAACATTTGAATTTTCTAAAAATTAAAATGTATATTATCAAATAGATGTGGTCGTATGATTAAATATCCTTTTGCAGTATTTTAACTTCCCAAGTTAGGCATGATCATTTTTCATAATTTTTCTAAAACTTAATTTATGGAATTTGCTCTAATACCACTTAAAAGTTCATGAAGGTTGTTAAAACATAAAGAACTAGCCTTATGTTAACCAAAAGGAGGGGGTGAATTGGATATTTAAAAAATTCTTTAAGCCAAAAGAAAATCTTTTAAAACCTTTTTAAACCCACATATAATGATTGACACAGAGGATACATAAATAAATAAAAATCATAACAATGAAATAAATTAGAGTTATCAACCATAAGAATAAACATACAAAATAAAGTGGAAAAATTAAAGGTGCAAAAATAATAAAGGGAATGAACACACCGTAATTTATAGTGGTTCAGTCAATCTAACCTAGTCCATCCTTGGAGACTCCCTCTCCAAGTATTGCACAAAATAGTAGTGACTCTCCTTTTACTCCCACAACAAGGAGGAGAAGCCTATACAGACGTTGTTTCACCTCCCTAATGCAGTAGAGAACCTTGACAATTTTATTAGAAAAGAACCTCAACTCTATTTTCACCCTCGTGGTGATGCTCAGAGGACCACAACTCTATTTTCACCCTTGTGATGATGCTCAGAGGACCACAACTCTATTTTCACCCTCCTAGTGATGGTTAAAGAACCACAACTCTATTTTCACCCTCTTAGTAATGGTTAGAGAACCTCAACTCTATTTTCACACTTCTGGTGATGGTCAGAGAACCAACACTTTTTTTCACCCTATAGGTGATGGTTAGAGAACCATGATCCTTTCTAAAGAACTTTTTTGCTAGAGCCATAGAGAATCCAAATAAACACTTATAAATACTAGGTAAGATTGTTGCTTAGAGCAACCTTATGAATCCCCTCACAAAATCTCCCTCCCTTCTCTCATAGAGCTCTCCTTCTTTTCTTTCTTAAAGCTTTCTCTCCTGAAGTCTCAACAACCAAAATTTTTTTAATATGAGTATTAGAAAACCTAAAGTAATGTACTTCAAGAAACCCTAAATTTTAAGGGATCTATCTTTTATTTGTATAGTATGATACATATACCATACAATACGATTAATGTAATTCAAACTCATCCAGCAAGATCGTTCAAACAAATTATTCAACTATTATAACATTTCAAAGAGTATGATAAAAACATTATATGGCATAAACTGTAAAAAATCATTATGTTTATTTGGTATGATCCTTGGGATGACCAATTTCATACACAGGTGATCGTCCAACACTGTAGACATCGTATGATACGATCAGTACAAAAATCATGTATTTTATTTAGTATGATCGCTAGGATGACCAATTTCATATATGGGTGATCAAACAATACAAATTATATTATGTAATACGATCAATCATATTAATTATACATGATTTTATTGCATAATATTGACGGATTAATTAAGAAAGATTTTCATTAGGGTGTATATTAAGAACCAAATTATACTATATGATTAGCTCAAAATTAGTATCTTCCTTAATCTCCTAAGGTTAGGATTTTGACAGAGCATAACAGATCGTATAGTATGAATTATAGTTATATAATATGATACAGAATTATATAGTTCAAAGAAAAAATCATACAGTACAAATTCCTTAAAAAGAAAACTCTTTAGAAATTATTTTTATCTCCCCCATGTATGGTGTAAGGTTACTAAGAAATGATATCCACAAAATTACATGATATGACTCAAGAAAGGAAAATACATAATAAAATGAAAATTAATTATAATCCTAGTCTACCCAATCTTGAGGTGATAAAAATTGCAAGTGAATGTTGGACTAATTTTTTAAACATTAGTACAAAAAAAAAACTAAATATCACAGAAATATGAGAAAAAAGTATCAAACATAATAATATTTGTTATCACTAAAATCATAGTGCTTGAATTAGATTTGTTACAAATTTTTTTTGCATTTAATTTTGTTATAATTGCATGGTTGAAAAATCTCTAATCTTCTATTATTGTAAAATTACTTTGCTTCCGCACCGAGCGATAAAATTATCAATTTTTTAGATGTTGAAAAAGCTTTAAAATGGATTATTTTTTTTATGTTAAAAGAAACTTTTAATTCACCTATTCACCCCCTTCTTCATTAGCCTCAGGACTAGTTCTATAAGGTCTAACAACCTTCACAAACTTTTACTAAGAAATTTCAAATTAAAGAAAATCTAACCTTATTCATATTCATAAATATATTATTCCCCAGTGTAGCAATAACAAGCACAATATAAGCCACATCGCTTATGCAGACCCATCAAGTTTTTGGCACTCTTTCCAATAAGTAATGTGTATATTATAATTTTAAATTATATTATTAAAACGATTGTATATTTAGACCTAGTTGTATCTTATATCTTTATTTTATAACTTTTTAATTTCATAAGAGATTAAAAAATATTATTAATTTATTTTTTGTTCTTTATTTTTTAGAATGCATTATTTTTGTATGCTTAGTAGATCTAATAAGGAGCCCTTATTGTTAGATTCTAAGATAGAAAGGACCCTTTAAAAATTTGAAAAACCTAAAAGGTTTTAAAGATGTTAGAATTAGTATAAGATCAGGACCATCCTAAATCTCTTAGAGAATATAAAGTTATGTAGTACGAGGAATCCATAAGGTTATCTATAGACCTACTATCCAGGACAACATATTTGAGATGAAACCTACTATAATTTAGATGATTCAAAATTCTCAATTTGGGGGAACTCCTATTATGCATTGGAACCCACGCTTAGCTAGCTTCTTAAAAATTTGTGCAATATTCAAATATGATGGAGTCATTAATGATGCTATTAGACTTCAATTATCTTCATTTTCTCTAAAGGACAAAGCTAAGATGTGGTTGAATTACTTACCCCCAAGCTTTATAATCACTTGGAATGCTTTGGCACACAAATTCATAGCTAAGTATTTCAAAAATTATTGAACTAAGAGAAGATATAACATCTTTTGTCTTATCTGAAAGAGAGTTTCGTCTTATCTAAAAGAGAGTTGATTTATAAAGTTGGGAGATATTTAAGGAAATGCTTAGAAAATGTCTTCATCATGCTTTACCCAATTGGTTAGTTATTCAAACTTTTTATAATTGATTGGTAGGAACCCTTAGATCGATTATAGATGCAACAACTGGAGGATCTTTAATGTCTAGGCCATTTAAGAAGGCTTATAAATTAATTGAGAAAATGGATACAAATAATTTCCAATGGCCTTCTAATAAGGTGAATCCGATGAGAGTAGTAAATGATTATGTATATGATGCTTTATCTATTTTGATTGCTTAGGTATCTTCTATTTCTAAGAAATTAGATACTATTTGGAGTTAGAAATGTATCACATAGGCATAGCATTTGCACCAATCCTATCATAAATTATAGATGTGTGAGCATCGTGATTCCTAACTTCTTAGCATCACAGTGTTACCATGTATATTTTGATCAAAGTAATTAGCTTGGGAATAGGAAGACACCTTTGGAGGAGGTAGTAATGCAAATGGAATTCAATTACAGGATCAATCTATAGCCATAGAAAAATAAAAAATCAGATAGGGAAACTTGCTAGTTTGATCAACAATTAAAAATTGAAAGAGCAATGCAATAATATCCAACTTAGGAGCAGGAATGATTTGAGAGACCCTTTTAAGGAAAAAGATTAACCTCAAAAGGATAGTAGTGTAGAAGAACATGTTGAATCCAAATCTCCTACCCAACAACCTAAACCCATTAAAGAGACTGAGAGACCCATTAGAAAGGTTGTAGAGAGACCACTACCATCTTTTTCTTAGAGATTAATTGAACAAAATTTGGATAAATAATTCTCTAAGTTCTTATAGGTGTCTATCCATCAATATAATAATCTTTGAAAACTTAGGGCAAATGCCCACTTATGCTAAGTTCATGAAGGATATTCTGAATTAAAAAAAAAAAAAGAAAGATATGAGAGTTTAAAATAGTGGCCTTAATTGAAAAGTGTAGTGCGATTATTCAAAAGAACCTTCTTAGAAAATTAGAAGATCCTAGTAGCTTACCCATTCTTGCAATGTTAGTAGATATATTATGTGGTAGAGCCTTATGTGATTTAGGATATATTATCAATTTTATACCGTTATCCATTTTTTCACTATTATATAAGTAGTACCTTAAACTTGGGTCTAACAAAAATGCAAGGGACTTACAACATCTAACCCCACCAAGGGTTGAAGCAGGGTTGACTCTAATAGACTTAGAACTCTACCTTAAAAGGACTATCAATTAAACCTGTATTGCTTTAATATATGAAAATCTTTATGGAATGCAAGTTAGGCTAAGCTATTTTTATTTATATGAATTGGGACTAACAACTTAACCACTAAAGTCAAGTAGCCTAATCATAAGAGTCATGCAAAAGCTTCCAGCTAAAACAAAATTTTATTTTTGGTACTTAAATGATTTCTATTTTATTGTAATTTCCTAAATTCCTTTTCTTATTTATTTTATTTTAAATTATATTCTATAGAAAAAAATTCATATAAAAAAAAATTATTGTCAAATTAAATTCATAGTTTCCTAAAATTATGCATGCAAGTTTTGCGGCAAACCAATTTTGGTTATTAATCAAGTTGAGATTTTGATAATAAATCAAAAGAGTTTTGAATGTTGAACCAATTTTAGTTATTAGACTTACATTTATTGAATTAGAGCATTCTAACATATTGAAATATAAGCTGCTAAATAAAAAAAATGCGAGAAGGAAACAACTTGCTTTATAAACTTTAAGGCTAGTGTCCTTTTAAGCATTTAATGTGTGCTAAATTATGATGGTGTTACTTTATTATTTGCTTGGCAATTGTAAATTTAAAGTATTTTTTTTTTCTAAATTTTAAATAATACTTCAAATGTACAATATTCACCCTAAGGTGAACCATGCCAATTAAAGAAGTATATTTTTATGATTTTTTAGTTATTTATTATTTGTAAGAGAAAATTATAATTAATAAGGGTTAAGAATTACTTATTTTAATACTTTTTACAATTTAATGAGCCTAAAAAAATTTGTTGTATATTTTTCTATTTTTTCTTGAGTTTTAATTATTTTTTAAATTTTTTGTACCAATTAAATATTCTATTATTAAACCTAGTGTTTTTTAATTTATATTTTAAATTTAGAAGATGTCAAAAAATTTTGAAATAAAATATAAAGTTAAAGTTGGGAACAAACCTAGCAATAACTTATAAAAATGTAAATATTTTCCATTATTTTAAATTTTAAATTAATTTTTATTATTAAATAATAAATCATAGTTTTTTAGTAAACAAGCTCCAAATTTATGAGAATAGTTTCAAAAGTTAGGGACAACGAAACAAACCTCCCATAAAAATTTGATTTCATTTTTTGCTTAATTTGGAGTTTTTTGAATTTTTATATTATTAAATGGTCCTATTTTTATTTTCCTATTTTTATTTTCTTAGTTTAGAAAGCACTCTTTCTAAACTCAGCAAGGTGGAGAAACCCTTCTAAATTCCTATGTGGAGAATGACCTTTACATAGCTCTTCACTCCCCAAATAACCTAGACTCCCTTATTTTGCTTACCAACATGGTAGAGATGTCTCCCCCTTCTATTTCTTGCATGGCAAAGATGCATTCCTCCTACTTTATGCATAGTGGAGAAGCCTCCCTCCTATTTCCTATGCAACGGAGATGCCTACCTAGCCTCTTTGCCTACTCAACCAACCCTCTCAACAATGACTCACAAGAGCTCCTAACTCAAAGCTCCACACACATGAAGAACCTAGATGAACAAGTGTCAAATGAAGAAAGAATTGTGTGAATTCCCTCAAACTCATTGAAAACCCCTAAGGAGATTCCTGTCAAGCTCACCCTTTCCTCCCAAGTGTTTTCCCAAGTTCACAAAGAAAAAACCCCATTTGTTCCTCTTCACTTGTTGAATAGTCTCTCTTATATTCAAAACATAATATTAGGTATTTAAAAAGAAACCTAATTTTTAATTTGTATGACTAGATTGTATGTTATGAATCCATCATACAGTACAACTATTTTATTTTGGAAAAAAAATAAAAACCAAATATATCTTTAATTAGATTATGTGGACCTCCAAAAGGATACCGCTACGGCTGCAGGATTGCAGAGGGGTATACGACCGCACCTACCCTGAGGGATAGAGATGATTGCAGGCCTCCATGCTCCTCGCAAATGGGCCAATGGAAGGGCAGATTAAATCATACATACAACTAACCATTGAAAATAGCGGCCCTCGCTAGCGCACCTCGATGGATAGTAATATACACAACCTAATGAAAACAACGGGTTTCCCCCACCTGATACATCAGCTCGAAGTGGGGTTTATTAGATGGTGTAATTCAATTTTCCACGTGCGCAAGACCCCGTGGTTAATTACATTTTGGGTTGGAGCCCAAGAAAACTCTAAATTAAGTATTATATATTATCCTTTCTAAAATGGGATTGGCACATAGGGCTAAGACTAGGAAGTCCTATTTAAATGGGAAGAAAGGTTCAAAAAGCTTAGTCAACATACAAGGATAATACTGACATCCAGAGGGACTAAGGTAGTGAAAAGAAACTGGAGAAAAGAAATCATGCATTCGAAATAGTCCAGAGAGAAAAGATGTAGGTGGCGTCATCCTGTGGTACAGATAGGTAGGGATTATAGATTTAGAAGAGAAGGAATCTTACCTATCGTTTAAGCATACCACAAGACCGAATGTAGTAGCCTTGAATCCTAAATCTAAATTGGGTTTAGTGTTATACGCACAACACTAAAACTTGTGTCCTAACTAATGTAGTGCAAAACCTGGACTTACCTCGGCCTGGATTGGTGAGCTAGCTAACCACCTAAGCAATTTAAAACCATGCTTTCCAGTCATTTATGAAAGCTGAGTGGGTGGTTTAGTTTTTTGAAGTTAAGATCGACATCTAGAGAGCTCCTAAGTGGCCTTATACTTATGTAGGGTCAATGCTTCTAGAGCTAATACAATTTAAATTTTAATTTATTTTATTTCTATTACAAAGCATGCTAGTTTAAAATATCCAAATCATGAATGCTTAAGATTTTAAAAATTGGCTTATATAAAAGTAATTTTTAAAATGAGACTAGAATTCCCTAGGTACTGCACTTCTTCCTCATAGGCCAGATTATCTAGACTCTACCCATAGGCGGGGAAGTGTCTCTTTAGAAGGAGAGAGAAGAATGCATTGATATGCATGTGACCCCAGACGATTCCACCAGTTCTATAGTTCATTAAGTTTCTATGTTATTTAATTCTTAAAATTTTAAATATTAGTTATGAGTAGAAAATGTTTTTAGTCCTTAAATATCCTAACAAAATATAGACTAAAACAAAAAAAATAACATGCAAGTCGCCAATAAACTAAGAAAAGCAAGCAACCCTAGAGGCACACATCAAAAGTAAAACACATCGAAATAATCAAACTAATTAATAAATATCCATAGGCCAAATGCCCTTAATTACAAACCAAGGTCTATAGAAAAGTAAAGTGGCTGGGCACCACTGCCAACAACCTGAATTTCTAAGCCTATGAATGACACAGATGACTTTCAGTGGGATATTGGGTCTTCAACTCTTCAGTCTTCTCTTCTTAGATTTCTTCAGAATCCTTGGATCTCTTCTGCTTGGACTCCTTGAAGAGAAGGATATCCCTACTCAGATGACATTTTACAACTCTCACTAATATTACAAATATTTACATTAATACAAAATAGTAAATTCTAGACTCCCCTGCAAGGTTATCCTAATAAAAATTCCCAAGCTGTTTATATGGAAAATAAAATAAAAAAATAACTCATGGCAGCTACACTTGGCCATTCTCTTAATTATTTTGAGGGCTATACAGTCTCTGGAGTGCATGTAGCAGTTATTATTATTTATGAGTTTAGCCCTCATTTATTCGGGGGGGGATAAGTAAGTTCTAAAGCACCTGCATAAAATATTATTAGTATTTAAAATCATGATAATTGGTCCCCTTTTATTTAGCACTGCATTTGCATGACGACCTATAAAAAATATCATTAGTATAAAAATATTGATCCTAATCTATGAGTAAATCTAACGCACAGTCAATTCCCAAAGTACAGTAAAAATAAGCAAACACAACATTAGTTTTCTAAGGTTAGAATTTGTTGAAAGTTAGAAAAGAAAATTTTAGTTAAAATTTTAATATTAGTGAATTAGAATACATTTTAGTTAATTTAGTTTTTGATTCATTTTAATGCTTAGGGTAGTGGTAATTAAAGTTTAAGTTATATTAGCCAATTTTGGAAAGTCCCGACCCCACCAGGAGATAGGTTGAGAGGGTCCAAAAGGCCACTATATAAAATGGTCTAGGTTAGGGGTTCTTAGCATTTTAAGTAAATAGTAGGCCTTAAGGGGAGTAATTAGGCTTTGGGTTTGCTAGATTTGGAGTTTCCTATGCAAAGTTATGAATTTTCGAAGTTTTGGGCAATTAAAGGAATTATTAAAATTGCTTAATTAGGGTGATTTTATGCTTTTGATCCAAATTAGCTTCAAACTTATTAGAATCACCCCCAAAGGTCATAAATTACCTGAAGAAGTGTTTCCATGTGTTTGGAGAAATTTTTGAATTTTTAATAATTTTTAATTATTTAATAGAGGCAAAAAAGTAATTTTTAATAAAGGTTAAATTAAGGCTCATATTAAAGTCCAATTAAGAGGCCCTAACTATATAAGGTTGAGGGTTAAATTTTGGAGAATTAAAGCTATTATGGGTGATTTTTTGAGGTTAAATGGATTTATTATAATTTTTTGATGTTACCAGGCCCTAATTAATGGGTAAATTAGGGTTTGTTAATTAAGGGATTTAAAGAGTCCTAAAAATTCCTAGAAAATTATGATATATTCAAGATGTCACTAAGTATAAATTTTTAAGTTTTCATGTCAATCAGTGATCTACCCTAGCTCTTATAATTTTTTTAAGTTTGCTAGATGGGTCCTTAATTATTGTCCTTAGGGTGTCACTATGTTAGAGGGATTTAAAATAAAGTTTTGGACTAACCCCTGAGGTAACAATGCAGGGAGTATACAAATAAATAAACACACCAAGATCTTAGATCTAAGAGAGCCTAAATAATGTGCTCGTGCATCCTACACATGCTAGAGATTATAAAAGAAAAAGTAAGCGCGGTTAATAGAATGATTAGTAAATAATTGCTACTTAACATTCACTAATCCACACCCCCCTCCATGATTGCTATTCACATGCATAGCCTAAGTTTAAAATTTCTTTAAAGGGGTCTCCAAAAATTAGATTAATTTAATAATAAAGGTAATTTCAAAATAATTTAAAAATACCTATATATTAAATAAAATAAAATATAAGTTTTTTAATGAAAATAGTGTAAATCAAAATAATTCCATTCATAGATATTTGGGAGATCCATTGACCATCCAATAAAGGTTTTAAAAGGGTTTGAAAATAATTTTTAGTTTTAAAATAATAATTATAATAATTATTTAAATAATAATTAAATAATCAAGTAATTAAACATTTAATAAATAACTATAGAAAAATAGGTTTTGACACATAAAGCTATTTTTATATAAAAATATGCATTTTTCTAAAAAGAACAAGGTATTGCACACTGAAATCCGATTTAAAAAACAGAAAAGATATGAGTTTTTTAAGTTTAAATGATTAAAAGATATTTTAAAATAATTTAAAAATAATTAAGTCAAAATAAACCATTAATGATACTGAAATTAGAAATTACTATTTTATTAATACTTAAAAATATAATTATCATTTTAAAATAGATTTAATTTTAAATTAAAGAGGATAAAATTCTAAAAAAATTTATATATTATATGCATTTCTATAATTTTAAATTAATATTTAAAGAAATGTGATTTAGAAAAGGTTTAAAACTAATTAAAATTAATTATAACCTAATAACCGGTGGCGGCGGCGGCGCATGCCACGTGGCGGGGCTGGATAGGGCCATGGGATCGCGAATGCGGTATTGGTAATCATTGCCAATGATTGCGCCGCCACGCAATCATTGGCAATGATTACTGCGGTGTGAAATTCATCGCCGCCCACTTAACCACGTCGGATGAGCCCCTCCGCCGTATGATCTCGTGTGGTTCAGAACGTGCAGTCAAGATCTTACCTGATGGTGAACGCAACTGTCGAATCTGATCCTGTGGTCATTATAAATCACGAAATGGCTGGATCATACTGTTGATTGGAAGATCAACGGCCCAGATCACCCCTAGCAAACGGCGTACGCGATCCGAGACCTAGAAGCATTTTTGGACATTTTCTCACGATCGAATAGACTAAATTTGACAAAATTTTAAACACTTGCTATATGAATAAAGAGCATTCATGGGGGATTAATTTTGCATTCTGAAAAGCTCTATATGAAAAGCTATTTAAATCTAGATGTTCTAACCTAGGGTTAAGGATTTTACCTAATACACGCGGTGGATTTGGAATTTCTTTGTACGGTTGAGCTTGTAGACTATCCTCGTATAATTCTCCTGTTGAAATCGTGCCTTGATTCACCTTGGATCGAACAGAGGAAGACTAGGAAGCTTTTGGCCATCGATTTGCCAGAAGATCACCATCGGTGAGATTTGATCGATCGAATTTGCCTTGGAGATAGTAGATGTGGGTGGTGGGAGCTCAAATATGAGAGGGTTTGGTTTATGGAGGAGTAGAATTCAAGATCCTCTCTAATGACCTGGGTTGACCTGGTCAACCGGGTTGACCAAGAGCATGGATTTGATCTCAAGAGACTTGCTCTAATCCATGGGACTCAAGGGAGGTGAGAGATTGAGCCCATAAGCCCTGAATTGGATTTAAAATCAATTAAAAGGAGTCTAGGTCAATTTGGGTCAACCTTGGTTGACTTGGTCAACCAAGTTGACCCAGGACCTGGGTCTGGGCTCAACAGACTTGGCTTGACTCCCTGAACTCATTGGGAAGGGTCTTGGGGTCTAGCCTAGTCGAATTTGATCAGGTCAACTCTTTGACTTAGGTCTTGGGAAAATAAGGTCAACAAATGAACTCCCAACAGGAGTGGCAAACAAACTAGTAAACCACTCATGTTGGCGTTGACCGAATGTGACAAGTGAAGTAAGGAGCACAAGTGAAAGAGTACCAAAAAGGTGGAAGAAAGTGAGGAGCTCTTCTCCTGGCCTTACCCTATAGCAAGGGCAGAGCCTAAAAGAAGGTGAAGAGCAGCAGTACATAAGTAAGATGTCACCAAGTTGTGAACAAGTGATGGGTCTTCTCCTGGCCTTACCCTATAATAAGGGAAGATTTGCGAAGAACCCAAGCAATGCAATAAAGCAATTCTCTCCTAGCCTTACCCTATAGCAAAGGTAGAGCCGAGGAAAGAACCAAGAGTAAAGTACTAAAAGTAAACTTTTTATCTGCCTGACCATATCGAAATAGAATAATAAAAGGTGAAGGGGTCCCATCTTCTCCTTATCCTTTCAGAATAGTAGATTGGGGTGACTCGGTATTCACCTAATCATATCGAAACAGCAATTAAAGGAGTCATAAAATCTGATGCCTGCCTGATCATATAGGACACTCAAGGAAGAAGGTGATGAGGAATGTCTTCGAGGTGCTCAGTCAGGCTCTCTCAACCAAGTAAGTAAAACCAATTATCTGCCTAACTATATCGAAATAGCAGAATAGAAGGTGATAAGGATTCCATCTCGTCATGATTTTTTTGTAATAATGGATTGGGGTGACTAATTACTTCTGCCTGACCTCAGCAAAAGTAATTAAGTCACAAAATTAGAAGCCTTCCTAGTCTTTAACATGACATCTAGAGTAAAGGGGTGGTGAGGATTGCCTCCCAGGGACTCTATCGGGCTCTCTCAATTAGGAAAGAAAAGCCAACTACCTGTCTATTCATATCACGATAGCAGGATAGAAGGTGAAAAAGATCCCATCTCCTCCTGATCCTTTCGGAACAGTGGATTGGGGTGACTCAATACTTCTGCCTAACCTCAGCAAAAAGTAAATAAGCCATAAAATTAGAAGCCTTCCTAGTCTTTAATAGGACATCCAGAGTAAAGGGAAGGTCAGGAATGCCTCACACGGACTCTGTTGGGCTCTCTCAACCAGGTAAGTAAAACCAACTATCAATATAACTGTATCGGGATAGCGGGATAGAAGGTGAAAAGGATCTCATCTTCTCATGATCCTTTTGGAACAGTGGATTGGGGTGGCTAAATACCTCTGCCTGACCTCAGCAAAAAGTAAATATGCCACAAAATTAGAAGCCTGCCTAGTATTCAACAGGATATCCATCATAAAAGTGGTGGTGAGGAAAGCCTCCCAGGGGCTCTATCAGGCTCTCTCAATCAGGCAATTAAAACCAACTACAATTCTGACCGTATCGAGACAGCGGGGTAGAAGGTGAAAAGGATCCCATCTCCTCCTGATTCATTCGGAATAGTGGATTGGGGTGACCCAATAGTTCTGCTTGACCTCAGTAAAAAGAAAATAAGCCACAAAATTAGAAGTCTTCTTAGGCTTTAACAGAACATCCAGAGTAAGAAAAAAGTGGTGAAGAATGCCTCCCAGGTGTTGCAATCCATGACCCCTAGTTTGAGCTTTTGATGATGATAAATAATATTGTCTTAACATCTATTTATTGAATATCCTTTGATTTATGTTATTATCTGTGAGTACTAACATTTCAGGAAGATCATAAGTTACTCAGGACAACAGGAAGACTCAAGACTGGGTAGAATATGAGTGTGAATCTGAAACCATGTAATTTTCTATTTATTTTAGTTTCTTCTTTGCTTGAGTCTTGCCACAAACTATATGTAAGTCTGAGCAACCACACACACACACAGGGGGAGAAGGTTTTTGAAAAGAAACAAAAATGAAGATTTTTTCTATTGATCGTACAGTACGACTTTATATCAGATTGTACGATCTGATATGTTTAAAACATATTTCTGTGAACAGATCATACTGTACGATTCATATCATACTGTACGATGTGTTACTAATCCAAAACCCTAGCCACAGGATTTCCTTAAGTAAGTTTTATCAGCCGTTCGTATTGTACGATGTAATTTGTACTGTATGATTTATTTCAAATACTTACTTAATATAACCCATGATTAGTGGAATAAATTAAGGCTTAATTGCTGATTGGTCATCATACTATACAAATCTGTTCGTACGATATGTTGAACAGAGATGAGTTTTAATCGCCCCGAACATCGTCCTGGACGATCTCTTATTTTTAACTCATCATACTGTATGATATATATAGTACATACAATGAACAGAGGCTGATTTGTATCATCCCATATATTGTCCTGGATTATCCATTGATTTGTTCTAATCGTACGGTACAATGTTGATTGTACCATACGATGTACAGAGACATATTTTGATCGTCCTGGTTATCGTCCTGTACGAACAGAAGAGTGGAGGTTCATAAGGTACGATATTTTATCATACTGTATGATTTATTTTGAAATATTTGTAAACCTTTGTACCAGGATGAAGAGTGTTATACATATCATAGTGTACAATGTGAAATCGTACTGTACGATTGTAACGGCTACTTTGAAAACTTTTAGGGATTTTGGAGCCTGTTTTATGTGTCAAAATTGTTATGTCTTTTAGTGTGACAGAACAAGGGGAACGTGATTAGAGAGGGAATCCTTGGGAGAGAGATATTGAGAAGTTTTTAGGGTTTGAGATAGGAAGGAGAAGGTGAGCTTAGTGAGATTTTAAATACCAAGACAAACGGTGGCACTAACTCGAGCCCTTGCTTCTCCATGCAGTGTAGCAAGATTCGACCATGTGCGAGGTTGTGGTTAAGTGGGCCTGTTCTACTTATCTGGCATAGCAGTGCACAAAGACATTGGATCTACTGTGAGTTAGATCTAACTGTTGAGATCAAACTTGCAGGACAAATTAAAACAGAGAGGATCCGACGGCCCAAATAAAACCTGCGATTTAGATGAATGGCTTGGTTTCAATCAGATAAGGATCTAGCTTCAACTGGTTTTGAAAGGTTGAATCGAGTTACTAATCTAAATCCATTGTGACCATTGATCTAAAAGAAATAGATCCAACAGTCTAAAAGTCGTCTTCAATTTTCAACAGCCCGTAAACCCTAGGCTCTTTTTTTATCTTATTTTTGCAAAATACTTAACTAACCATCTTTAAAAAATTGGATAGAGGTATAAGATGATCTAAGGAAGAGTGGGGAATGTTTTTTTTAAGCCCTTGATGCAATCATTGAAATGTTATTTAAGAACCTAGATAAATACCTAAGGTTTAGGAATTACCATATATGAATGATGAATTCGATTGATTTCTATGGGGTTGAGCTTGTGGATTGTCCATGCTTACTTCTTTAGTAGAATTCAAGTTTATATGAAGCTTCTAGTGGGAGTTACAGCAACTGGGATGATCCAAGCTTCAGTTTAGCTTTGATCTCACCGTTAGCATCCACCATACGTTAGGAGGGAATCAGGAGAGTGGAGAGGGAGCTCTAGGATTTTAAAATAAAAAGCTAGAAGCTCTTGCGAATGACTGGAATGTGAGATGTGTTGGTATGAAGAGATTCTTTCTTTTCTCTATTCTAAGCATTGGAGGGAAAGGGGATAGTCTAGATAACTTAGGGTAATAGCTTGGATGTTGGACACCTGGATCAGGTTGTTAGGAGACAAAGGGAGCATGCTCCTCAGGTGAAAATGACCTAGGGTCATTTTCAAGCTTAGGGGGGACCACTAGACTTCTAGGTTTGGGTCTAGGGTACATCACCAGTTGGGGGAGGTTTAGCTGGGTCATAGGAAGCTTCTGGAGTTGATTCCATTGGCTGGACTAGTCAGGTATGAGCTGGGTAAGGTGGGTGAGTTGGGTTGACTATATAAGCTCACTTGGTTATTCATTAACTCCTTGACCAGGTCAAGGGATGCTGATGTGGAGTCTAAGGAGTTGAGGGATTAGTTTAGAATAAGTTGTGAGATCTATAATGGAGGGAAGGTTGGATTTGAAATGATTTGACCATGAGAGCTCATTTGAGCTCTTGTTGATAATTTTGACTAATCAACTGGTCAAAGAAAGATGAGGTGGAGTTCAAATAGATGTTGGAGAATAGTGAAGGTCTTTGTAAAGGGGTTTGATATATAGGTTTATTACATGAATGAATGGGGCCTTATATAGTGAAGTTTGACTTTTTTAATGGGTTTACTGTGTCAAATCAATGGTGAGTTAACCCATGGTGTGTTCAAGGAGATTAGATCATGTGATGGAATGGTTCTGAGTGCTCAGAGGCATCTTTATTGAATCAATTTCAATGGTTTGATCAATTTGGTCTGGTTTGACCAAGTTTGGGTTCAGTTGACTCAGTCAACTAGTGACTGGGTTAATAGACCAATCAGGTTCACTTCACTAGGAGAAATATTAAGGAAGTTTGAAGGAAATTCAAGGTTCATTTGATGATGGATATAAGAATAATTGATGTTTGATAATCAACTGAGCTATCCTGAACTAGCTCAATTGATCATTTTGATCAATCATTGGTTCAAAGAGGTTAATGTAGGATTTAATATTTAAAGCTCCTAGAGAAATAATTTTAATCGGATTAAGGTCATCAAAGCTGAGGAAATGTGCTAGGTAGTACACTAGATTAAGATATGATTGTGGTATGGTTGCAGGATATTTAAATGATTGAAGATTGACTGGAATTTAAATGATTGAAAATTTAATTAGATAGAAGATTATTGATTATATGATTAAATGTAGGTGTGATATATTATTGATTTATGCAAGTTGGATAGAAACTGGGTAATTAAATGAATGATAGATAATTGATAAGTGGAAGACTATCAATCACTAGACATATAATCAAGGGTTTGAAAAGTCTTGATGACCTCATTCAAAAATGAGGTCAACAGGGTGTTTAATAAGAGGACATTGGTGGTGGAGGAGACTACTCATGTAGTGTTTGATGAATCTGATCCTAAGAAGTCTAGAGTTGAGGAAGAAGATAAAGTTGGAGAGATTGCTTAAGGAGTTTAAAATTTGGAGAAAATGGTAGAACCTAAAAACACTAAAGGAGTAGGTAAGAATACCCAATCGGTAGAAAATGCAAATTTGGAGGAAAGGGTAAAACCTAGACACACTTTACCTAGATATTGGAGATATTCTTTGAGTCATCCTAAAGAATTGATCTTAAGATACCCTTCTAAAGGTGTTAGAACTAGGCATAGACTTAGGAAGGAAGTGAACCACTCTGCCTTTATCTCAATGATTGAACCCACCAACTTCAATCAAGCCCTGTCTGATGAATTTTGGATATTAGCCATGCAAGAGGAATTAAACAAACTTATTAGGAATGATACTTGGGAGCTTATAAAAAGACCAAATGGATAAAGTGTAGTTGTAAATAAATGGGTCTTTAAGAATAAGATAAATGATTCTGGTGTGGTGGTTAGGAATAAAGAAAGATCAATGGCTAAGGGGTACAACCAAATAGAAGGGATTGATTTTGAGGAGACCTTTGTCCATGTAGCTAGATTTAAAGTCATTAGAGTGATAATGAACTTTGCCTGTTATAAGGGATTTAAGCTTTTACAAATGGATGTCAAGAGCGCCTTTTTAAATGGGGTAATAAAAGAGGATGTGTTTATAGTGAAACCCCCAGGTTTTGAGAGTTCTCAATTTTTAAATCATATTTACAAATTAAAATAGGCCTTATATGGATTAAAACAAGCACCCAGATCTTAGTATGAGGGACTTAGCACATTCCTACTAGAGAGGGAGTTTATTAAGGGGAGTGTAGACACCACCCTTTTTCTGAGGAAAGTAGGAGATGAGTTACTCATTATTCAAATCTATATTGATGATATACTTTTTGGATCTTCTGATAAAAGGTCATGTAATGATTTTTCTAAAATAATAAGAAAGGAATTTGAGATGAGTATGATAGGAGAGCTGTCCTAATTTTTGGGGTTTAGCATAAGACAATTGGATGATGGAATCTTTCTTAATCAATCAAAGTTCATTAAGGATATCTTGAAGAAATATGAAATGGATAAAGCCAAGCTAATAAATACTCATAAGCTCCACTGTTCAGTTGGATAAGGACCTAAATAAAACATTTGTTGATCAAAAGAAGTATAGCAAAATAATTGGATCACTTCTTTACTTAACTGCTAGCCGACCTAATATAGTGTTTATTTTTTGTGTCTGTACTAGATTTCAAGCTGATCCTAAAGAAACTCAACTGACTGTAGTTAAGAAAATCCTTAGATATCTCTTAAGGACCCAAAACTTAAGAATCTGGTATCCTAGGCACAATACTTCTTTCAATAATATTGGATATTCTAATTCTAATTTTACAGGTGTAAGGTCAATAGAAAGATCACTTATGGGACTTGCCAATTCATAGGATAGTCTTTAGTCTTATGGTCCAATAAAAAACAAAACTCTGTTGCACTTTCCACTACTGAAGCTGAGTACATTTCCTTAGGAAGTTGTGTGGCCCAAGTCCTTTGGATGAAGAAACAAATTTTGGATTTAGGATTACATGTACTCACAATTTCAATCCTTTGTGACAACACTAGTACCATATGCATCTCTAAGAATTCTATCCAACATTCAATGACCAAACACATTGACATAAGGCATCATATTATTAGAGACTATGTTTCTAAAGGAGACATTGAGTTACACCATGTAGAAACTGAGAATCAACTGGCTAGCATCTTTACTAAATCACTGGCCTTTGGCATCATGTTATTTGCTCTTCTAAACAAAAGTCCATTTTAAATTAGTAACTGAATTTTTTGATTGAGATCTTTTCTATCGTGCTACATTAATATATCTTATATAAATAATATTCAAAGTCAATAAATCACTTTCAAGCTTTCATAATCTTATCATTGCATTTATCATATGAGTATGATTCTACTATGTGGTATACTCTTCCTTATATTAGAGAGTGAGTTTTTCTTCTCTAATATCTAAAAGATATTCTCACAATTATTTTGGTTTGAGACTTTTTAAAACACCAATTCACCCCCCCCCCCAAACTACCCCCCCCCCCCCCACCCACCCTCTTGGTTAGCATCGGGCTAGTTCATAAGGGCTTAACATCCCTAAGAAACTTTTAAGTGGTATCATAGCGGGATTCATAAAATCTAATTTTTGAAAACTTTTGAATTTCGATCCATGGATAACATTAGTAATTGTAAAACTAAAGAAGGGTATTCCATTACCTGACCACCATTATTTGACAATATACCTTTTGATTTCTGGAAAACATGCATATCCATGTTTTTATAATCAATTGATTATTACATGTGAATACTTGTTAAAGAAGGTTATTCACCACCATCATGTGAAATTAATGGCATAAAAATTAAAATTTTTTTACTGAATGGACTCTTGATTATAGGGATTTAACATAACTTAATGCAAAATGCTTAAACTATTTTTTCTGTGCTTTAAAATCTGAAGATTACATGCGTGTCTCAACTTGTACCCTTGGTAAAGAAATCTGAGATAAATTATGTATCACTTATGAAGGCACATTTAAAGTTAAGAAATCTAGATTGAATATCCTGCTTCATGATTATGAACTTTTTCACATGAAATCTAGTGAATTGATATCTGATATGTATACTAGGTTTACTCAAATTAATACCTCCCTACATGCCTTAGGAAGAGAACTCACTAACTATGAAATAGTTAATAAAGTTTTGAGAAGTTTACCTTCTTCTTATGATATTAAGATAACTGCAATCACTAAATCCAAAGATTTGAATACTTGTTCTATTGATAAATTACTTGGATCACTCATTTCTTATGAGAAAGGAGTGAACCAAAGACAACTTGATACATGTGAGAAGAAGGAGGAGAAAACTATGGCGCTAAAGGCTAATTATATGGATACTGACTCTTTTGGGTTTGAAAGTGATGATGTTTTCTTAATCACTAAGAAATTTAAAAGCATTCTAATGAAGAAGCAAAAGCATCATTAGAAGTGGAATAAAGATAAGGTTAGCAATAATTCTAAAAGTTCTATTGATATTATTTGTTTTGAATGCAGGAAGCTGGGACATATTAAAGTTGATTGTCCTACACTTAAGGCTCACCCAATCAAGGAGAAGGGTAAGGAGAAACCAAAGTTCAAGAAGGAGAAGAAGAAGTTTCAAAAGACATTCTGAGTGGATTCTACATCTAACTCCTCTAAGACTGAAGCTGGAGAGGAGACAACAAACCTGTGTTTGATGGAGGACGATCATCTTGGTCAGTCTGACCAAGAAGAGGTATGTGAACTAACCTATCATTAATTACTTGAAATTTTTAAGAAAATTCATGCATCATATATGAAACTTAAGAAATCACATGCTAGCCTAAAATTGGAATTTTTAAATTTATAAAGGAGAATGAAGTTTTATTTAAAGATCACTCTACACTTGATAGCAATCACATGTCATTACTTGATGAGTTTAATGTATTAAATAAGAAGCATATTGAATTATTTGATGCACATAATTCATTAAAATTATGGTATATTGAGTTAAAAAAAGAATTTAAAAAATTAGAAAAACTTTATTAGGAGATAGATAATAATGAACATTGGCTAAAAGTGGAAGTGGAGGCTTATGAATATGAAAATAAAGCATTGAAACCAAAACTCACAGCATTTAAAAATGATAAACCATCATTGCATGCAACACACAACTTTAAGAAGAGGCATCACCACTAGAGTAGATTAGTAAACCCTTTTCTTGGTGTTAGATATTTTTCATGTGGCATGCTAGGACACATTTCACACTTTCACTATTCACCATAATAGACATTAGGTTTGGAGACCCAAATTGCATGATTCGCATCATAACACACATGTATTGCATTCTTCTTCCTATAAGAAGGGACCCAAACTTATTTGGGTTTCTAAATCTGACATTTGATGATTTTTTAGGTGTTCTCTCATAAAAGATCTCATGAGAGCATGTGGTACCTAGACAGCAGATGCTCACGACACATTAATGGAGATGCCAATCAATTCATTTCACTAAAGGCCAAGGCTGGAGGCAAGGTCACTCTTTGAGAAAATAATACCAGGAAAGTGGTGGGCGCATGTATAATAAAAAACTCTAAGAACCTTTTGATTAAAAATATTTTTATTGTAGATAGATTGAAACATAATTTGCTCAGCACCAGTCAAGTTTGTGATAAGAGCTTAATTAGCAAACACATGCATCATTAGATTAAATAATAATATTATTTTGTAGGGAAAGAGGATTAACAACATTTACATACTTAATTTAAATAACATTGAATGTCCTTCTTTATTTTGCTTAAAATATATTATTGATGAGTCTTGGTTGATGCATAGGAGGTTATGTCATGCCAACATGAAAACCTTTAGGAGAGTAACCCAAAAGGACCTAGTTAGATGTGTCCCTAAGCTTAAGTTCACTAAGGACCACTTGTGTGATGCCTGTTATATAGGGAAGCAAGTTCAATCATCTTTCCATTCCATTAATGACATTAGAAAATCTAGACCTTTAGAAGTCCTTCACTTGGATTTGTTTAGACCCATTAGCACTGTCAGCTTAGGGAGAAAAGTCTATGAATTTGTGATTATTGATGACTACTCGAGGTCCACTGGGATTAAATTTCTGTCACATAAGAGTGGCTTTTATGATGAATTTAAATCCTTCTCCACTTGAATTTAGAAAAAACTAGGTTGTGAGATCTTGATCATTCATAGTGACCATGGTGGAGAGCTTGAAAATGAGAGATTTTGAGACTTTTGTGAGGATATAGGGATTAGTCACAACTTCTTAACTCCTAGGACCCTTAAGCAGAATAGGGTAGCTGAAAGGAAGAATAGGAGCTTATTTAAAGCCGTTAGAGCCATGCTTGCTGAGTATTCACTTCAGAAATACTTTTGGGTTGAAGCAATAAACACAGATTATTACGTGTTGAATAGGGTGAATGTTAGATCCCAACTGAATAAGACGTCCTATGAGATCATTAATGGTAGGACACCCAACCTTTCCCACCTCCATGTCTTTGGTTGTAAGGTTGTCATTCTTAACAATGGGAAGTCACCCTTAGAAAAATTTAACCAAAAATCTGATGGAGGAGTGTTCTTAGGATATTCAAGTGTGGGAAATCCTTTAGGATACTTGAGAATTTTTTTTTTATTCTTTTAGTTCTCACATGAATTGATTTATTTGTATTTTAATGTTTTCTTTCAATTAAATATGCATAGTTGGACATTATGCCACTCCGAAGGGTAGACTAATGTCCTTCTATCGATTTGAAAGAGAGAAAACTATAATTTATTTTCCTAATCAAATGTAGCATAGGGAATGTATAAATTGTCCTAAAGGATGATAAACACATTCTCCTATCGTTCTAATTAGGAGGAAAAATTATGAATTTATTTCCATAATCAAATATAAAGGATATTTGATTCACTTGTAAGAGCAAATCAACTACTCACCTATCCTTTGATTATGAAAATAAAATTTAAATTATACATAAAGCAAATTCTACGTTCACAGATCTTTCCCCAACCTTAGAAAGGAAACTAAGATAGGGTTTACATTATTCTAGGATCTAGACTCCCTATAGGGGTGAGCCCCTATAATTAATTATATCTCCTAAGAGAATAATCTCAATTTAAATGAGGACTAATTAATCTCAATATTCATATACATGTTTAACTAAATATTTGGGCTAATTTAGATTTTCATTATGAGGCTTTAGATTATATACTTTAAACATTAAATTTAGAAGTTAAGATTTGAATTAGAAGAAAGAACATTCAAGGAGAAAAGTGTATACAATATGGACTTACCACATGCCTAGAGTGGATTGCCAGCTAACAATCCTAATTACAACAATAGCCGATGAATGAAAGATTTAAGATAGCTCTATCCTAGGAATCAAGGAATGGTTAAAGAACATGAATTAAACACAATAAGATATGCTTACAAAAATAAAAAATCTACATGAATGCTTATGATGCATGATGAAAGTTCGTTAGGGATGTTAAGCCCCCTATAGAACTGGCTCGAGGATAACCAAGAGGGGGGTGAATTGGTATTTAAAAATTTCTTTAAGCAAAAAAGAACGATTATCACAAACCAAATCACCACAAAAACAAGTGCGGAAGAAAAATAAATACGCAAGCAGTAAAAATAAGAACACAAGGGTTTATAGTGTTTCGGTCAACTTGACCTACGCCCACTCCCTGGAGGCACCCTCCGAGTATTGCACTACCAACGTGACTCTCCTTTATTCCCCACAGCTAGGCGGAGAAGCCCTCACAAAAACACCTCCTTTTTGCCACACCTAGCAAGGCAGAGAAGCCAACTCCTTTTGCTTCCTCTTGAAGCAGGCAAAGAACCACGATCACTTGTTGAAACTTACCTCTCCCAACCCTTCCAAGGACAAGAGACTCTAGGAAAGAAGAAGTGGAACAATGCTTGGAGCAACCCTTGTGAATCCCCTCATAAGATCCTCTCTCTCTCTCCCTCTCTCTCTCTCTCCTTTAGGTTTTCTCAGGTCAAGACAGCAGCCAAGGATGTTCAAAAACATTGAACAAGAGTTCTTAAATAGAAGAGCTTCAAAGGGGCTCATTAATTGTAAGTTTCCAACTTTATCCTCCAGGGCGATATTTAAATCGTCCTGGCCGATCAGTACAAATCTCATAGGATCGGCCAGAGTATCGCCCTGAATGCAAAGTGGACGATTGAAAATTTGCTTGATCGTCCCGGACAATCTCATGATCGTCATGGTCGATCAAATCAAATCAGAGGAAAATCGTCCAGAGCATCGCCCTGAATTTGAGCTGTCCGATCCAAATCGGCCAGCGCATTGCCATGAATTTATACTGGCCGATATTTATCATCCAGGAGCAACCAAGGGTTTTTGAATGGATCGTCCAGGATGATGTGATCGTATCAATCATACTTAATTACTCCCATGGATCAATTTAGGCATAATTAAACAATATCATCTAGGCCGATCAAAGAATTGTCCTAGCCGATTTCCAAAAATTCAGAATATTTAAATTGATCATGGCAATAAATTCTTTCTGTATTGAGCATATCGTCCTAGATGATATAGGTATCATCCAGGCCGATCGGTTAATTACAGTTGTTTTAACTAAGAAATCTTGATTAGAGCTTTTGTTTTGAACTCGATCGTCAAGGACGATATAAATATCGTCCAGGAAGATGTGAGTGAAAACACAAGTTCTAAATCTATCAAGTGTATGTGTGTATGGGTTACTTAACATCAGTTACTTCAAACAATTACAATTGACTCAAGAAAGAAAAAAGAAAAATACAGACTGATTCAACCCTAATCTTCCCAATCTTGAGCTGGTTCTGATTTCCATCCGATCTTTGATTCCTGAAATGTCAGTAGTAACAGGCAGTTGAAGAAAAGCAAAAGTGCTTGCCAATCATCAAAACATAGTCCATGAAACTGAATTTGCAACAATCTCCCCTTTTTTATGATGGCAAAACACTGCGACAGTTATTTTAAAAATAGCAGTGTAAACTTATGGAATCAAAAGTGTAAGTAAACATCCTAAACTACTCCCCCTTTTGACATCTCAAAAAGGAGGAGGAAACGAAGAAAGCAAATCAAAAGAATTTTTTTTTAACCAAGGCATGAATATGATGTAGCATTCCATGTGATTGATTTTTAAAAACTTATGAGTTAATGAGTTAACATCATCTACAATCCAAAGAACGGTAGAATATCCGATCATGGTTACCCTTATCTCGGACTTTCTTTTAGGGTAGAATCGTCTTTTGAAATCAATGGCCTAACTCAAAGAAAACCAATTGGATATGAGATAAGGATCCCTTCATCACTTGGTTTAAGAAAAATATCTCATAGAATAATGAACCAAATTAAATTTGTCACAATCTCAAAACAATCGAAATTAAGCCTTTGATACATGAAACCTTCTAAGTTTATAAAGAATTTGAAAAGAGAGAAGAGCTTGCCTTTTAGTGGGTTCATTTTATGCCTCTTATCGATTGATTGGTGCTTTTTGCATCCTTTTCTTTTTAATATAT
>NW_021318693.1:616745-807715 GCF_001605985.2 Dendrobium catenatum
TTTATGTGAAAGAAATCTAGTCCAAGTGAACCTCGAGTAGTCATCAACAATTACCAAACCATAGACTTTCCCTCCCAAGCTGGTAGTGCTAATGGGTCCAAACAAATCCATGTGAAGGACTTCTAAAGTTCTAGAGGTGCTAATGTCCTTAATGGGGTGAAAGGTGGAGTGGACTTGCTTTCCTAGTTGGCAGGCATCACAAAGGTGGTCTTTTAAAAACTTGAGTTTGGGGACACCTCTAACTAGGTCTTTTTGGGTCACTTTCCTAAGGGTTTTCATACTTGCATGACATAATCTCCAGTGCCACAACCATGAATCATCAACATTTATTTTTATGCAAAATGAAGTAGCGCATTCAATGTTATTTAAATCAAGCATGTAGACGTTGTTGATCCTTTTTCCCTGCAAAATAGTATTATTACTTAAACTTACAATGCATGAATTTGTAAAGAATTACATGATGAAGCCTTTATCACAAAGTTGACTGATGTTGAGCAGGTTGTGCTTTAATCCATCTACAAGCAAAATATTTTCAATCATAAGGTTCTTGGAATTACCAATTATACCTAAGCCTACCACCTTCTTGGTGGTGTTGTCTCCAAGAGTAACCTTGCCTCCAGTCCTGGAATGCTGTGAATCATGCACCTTGGGTCTCCACACCCAATGTGTACTATGGTGAACAGTACAAGTGTGTGAGATATGTCCTAACATGCCACATGAAAAGCATCTAACACCTAGAAAAGGGTTTCTTAAATGATTTGCGTTATAATGTTTCTTCCTAGGTTTTGGCTTTTGATTAAGTGTTGGTGTCATCCAATTTTTCTTAAGTGTATCTAATTCATCTTGAATCCTCAAGTTGGTACTTTTTAAGACATCATTATCAATCCTCAAGTTTTTCTCTATCTCTTTAGATTTCTTAAAATCAGATTCAAGTGAGGTGTGTATGACTTTTAATGACTCATGCTCTTCAATTAATTAACAATGCTTTTTGTTTAACTCATCAAATTCATCAAGTAGAGCCATATGATTTGAATCAATTGTTGAGTGATCTTTAGTCATAATTGCATACTCTTTTTGTAAGTTCAAAAATTTCTGTTTCAAGCTAGCATGAGTTTTCTTAAGTTTCCTATATGATGCATGAATTTTTTTAGAAACTTTAAGGAGTTGATCGTAGGAAAGTTCACATACCTCTTCTTGATCAAGGTTATCGTCTGCCATCAAGAACAAGTTTGTTGTCTCATCTTCTGGTTCCATCTCTGATGAATCCGACGCATAATCCGCCCAAAAAGCTTTTTGATGTCTCTTTTTGTCCTTTCTAAAATTGGATTTCTCCTCACTCTTTTCCTTGCTTGTGTGCATCTTAAGTGTAGGGCAATCAGCTTTCACTTGTCCGGGCTTCCAGCATTCATAACAAACCACATAAGACGATCCTTTAGAATATTTTATCATTACCTTTTCTCCAATGATGCTTTTTCTTCTTCCTTATAAAGCTTCTGAATTGATTTGTAATTAAGGAAAATTCATCGCTTTCAGACCCGGAAGAGTCAGAGTTCGATTTGTGTGCCTTCAGTGCCACCGTTTTCTCCTTTCTTTTCTCACATGCATTAAGATTTCTTTGATTCGCTCCTTGCTCGTAAGCAATGAGTGAGCCAAGTAAGTTGTCAATCAAATACATATTCAAATTTTTAGATTCAGTGATTGTAGTGATTTTAGCATCAAAAGACGAAGGCAAGCATCTCAGAATCTTGTTCACTTTTTCATAGTTTGAAAGTTCTCTTCCTAAGGCATGCAAAGAAGTAACAATCTGAGTAAATCTCGTATACATTTTAGAAATTGATTCATGAGGTTTCATACAAAAAAGTTCATAGTCATGCAAGAGAATATTCAAATGAGATTATTTAACTTCATTAGTGCCTTCATAAGTGATACACAATTTATCCCAATTTTCTTTACCATTTTTGCAAGTGGAAATACGCATGTAGTCTTCTGATTTTAAAGCACAGAAAAAGCAATTAAGATATTTGGCATTTAATTGAGCCAAATCCCTATCATCTAAAGTCCATTCAGTAAAAGGAAGTGAAATAGTAATGCTGTTAATTTTACCAGTTGGAGATGTGTAACCATCCATAACAAGCATCCACATGTGATAATCAGTAGATTGTAAAAACATAGACATGTGAGTTTTCAAAAAATCAAATGGGATATTATCAAACAAAGGTGGTCGGGTAATAAAATACCCTTCCGGTGTATTACGATTTCCAAAGTTAGCCATGGATCAAAATTCAAAAAGTTTTCAAACTTAGTTTTTATGAATCCCGTTCTAATACCACTTGAAAGTTCGTTAGGGATGTTAAGCCTTATAGAACTGGCCTGAGGCTAACCAAGAGGGGGGTGAATTGGTATTTAAAAATTTCTTTAAGTAAAAAGAACAATTATCACAAACCAAATTTGTTGAGTCTAGTAATTAGGTTGTTAATCCTAAGTGAATGTCCCAAGGCTACCAAGAGGGGGGGGGGGTGAATTGGTAGTTTAAAAATTTAAGTCCCCTTTTGAAAATTATTGAACCGAAATAAAAATTTCTTTTAAATTTTGTAGAAAAATATTTTTCAACCACAGAGTTTTTAAAACTGAAATTTAAAGTGCGAAAATGAAAAAACAGTAAAGTAAATGACACCAGATTTATAGTGGTTCGGTCTATAACCAGACCTACATCCACTCCCCAGAGGCACCCTCTGAGTATTGCACTAATACCAATAGTGACTCTCCTTTTGCACCCACAGCAAGGCGGAGAAGCCTTTACAACACACTCTTTTCACCACTCCCCGGTGCGGCAGAGAACCGTCCGTCCTTTTACACAATCCCAGTGTTGGCAGAGAACCGTCCGTCCTTTCACACTATCCCCAGTGTTGGCAGAGAACCGTCATCCTTTCACACTCTCCTAGTGTGGGCAGAGAACCCTTCGGCTGTTTACACTCTCCAAGTGTAGGCAGAGAATCCTTCGGCTGTTCACACTCTCCAAGTGTAGGCAGAGAACCTTTCGGCTTTTCACACTCTCCAAGTGTCGGCAGAGAACCGGATCTCCTTGACAGATCTTCTCACAAGAATCTAGAAGGAAGAAGGAAAAGAGTGAAGTAATCCCAACTCACAAGTAGAGATTCTTACCTTTGTAATCCAAGTGAAGCCTTCTCGCTCCAATAGTAGGAATCCTCCCTTGAATGCTCTCTTCCACTCTCTCCTTGGCTATTCTCTCAAGAGGCACGAAGATCAAATGACAAAAAGATTGGGTGGAAGTCTAATTTGGACTATTTATACAAAAGATAAGAAAAACCACCCAAAAACTGCAAGTTTTCAATTCTGTACGCAGTGGATCGTCCCGTACGATCGTGGATCGTCCTGGACAATTTTACTTAAACGATCTGAAATGACCTTATTTGAATATGTGTACGAAATGTTTTCATACAGCTGATCGTCCTGTACGAACTACGTTCGTCCAGTACGAACGGTTATTTCAAGGTCGGTTCTAGAAACTACTTAAAACTGTTATAAGTCGGTTAATCATTTGGATAATTTATTTTTGTCTGGACGAAAATTTTCCAGAGACCAGATCGTCCTGGATGATTTTTAATTTAGTCTGGACGAAATCTTTCCAAAGGACCAATCGCCACGGACGATAATTTAATTTCGTCTGGACGAAAATTTTACAGTTAACCAATCGTCCTATACGATAATTAATTTCATCCTGGACGAATAGGACTTAGAAAATTTTTTCGAGCAAGTTTATATTCGTTCCATGTGCTCTATAGGAGATAATTATCTGATCGTCCAGTACGAACGGATATAGTCCCGTACGATCAGTATAAATTTTATATGATCTCCTTATGTGTGTGTGTGTATGTTTTTATTCACTCAAATTACAATCACTCCCTTTCAATTTGATTTTAAAGACAAGTGTAAGCTTCAAATTTTACAAAGTATCTCATGCTGAAATTTATTTGAAGTCTTCGTAGTCTGGAGTTTGTTTTTCCTGAAATGTTAGTACACACAAGAGCAAATACAATTCTTCTAAAAAATTGTTAGGAGAGAACAGCACATTTGAACAATAATATTTGGAATCATCAAAACTACATAAGTTGCAAAAATGTAAAGCATGCAAATAGCAACTATCTTAACAAAATCACCACAAAAACAAGTGCGGAAGAAAATAAATGCGGAAGCAGTAAAAATAAGAACACAAGAGTTTGTAGTGGTTCGGTCAACTCAACCTATGTCCACTCCCCGGAGGCGCCCTCTGAGTATTGCACTACCAACGTGACTCTCCTTTAGCCCCCACAGCTAGGCGGAGAAACATCATAAAAACACCTCCTTTTTGTCACATCCGGCAAGGCAGAGAACCAAACTCCTTTTGCTTCCACCTAAAGCAGGCAGAGAACCTTGATCACTTGCCGAAACTTACCTCTCCTAACCCTTCTAAGGACAAGAGACTCTAGGGAAGAAGAAGTGGAATAATGCTTGGAGCAACCCTTGTGAATCCCCTCATAAGCTCCACCTCATAATATCCTCTCTCTCTCTCTCTCTCTCTCTCTCTCTCTCTCTCTCTCTCTCTCTCTCCACTTTAGGTTTTCTCAAGTCAAGACAACAACCAAGGATGTTCAAAAATGTTGAACAACATCTCTTAAATAGAAGATCTTCAAAGGGGCTCATTAATTGCACGTTGCCGACTTTATCGTCCAGGATGATATTTAAATCGTCCTGGCCGATCAGTACAAATCTCATAGGATCGGCCAGAGCATCGCCCTGAATGCAAACTGGACGATTGAAAATTTGCTAGATCATCCGGAACGATCTCACGATCGTCCTGGCCGATCAGTTCAAATCAAAGGAAAATCATCCAGAGCATTACCCTGAATTTGAGCTGTCCGATCCAAATAGGCCAGCGCATCACCCTGAATTTGTATTGACCGATATTTATCGTCCAGGAGCAACCAAGGGTTTTTGAATGGATCGTCCAGGATGATGTGATCGTATCAATCATCCTTAATTACTCCCATGATTACTGGTTCAATTTATGCATAATTATACAATATCATCTAGGCCGATCAAAGAATTATCTTGGCCAATTTCCAAAAATACGGAATACTTAAATTGATCATGACAGCAAATTCTTTCTACATTGAGCATATCGTCCAGGACGATACATGTATCGTCCAGGATGATACAGGTATCGTCCAGGACGATACAGGTATCGTCCAAGCTGATTGGTTAATTACAGCTGCCTTAACTAAGAAATCTTGATTAGAGCTTCTGTTTTGAACTCGATCGTCCAAGATGATATAAATATCGTCCGGGACGATGTGAGTGAAAACACAAGTTTTAAATCTCTCAAGTGTGTGTAGGGTTACTTAACATCAGTCACTTCAATTAATTACAATTGACTCAAGAAAGAAAAAAAGAAAAACACAGACTGATTCAACCCTAATCTTCTCAATCTTGAGCTGGTTCTGATTTCCGTCTGATCTTTGATTCCTGAAATGTCGTAGTAACAGGCAGTTGAAGAAAAGCAAGAGTGTTTGCCAATCATCAAAATATAGTCCATGAAACTGAATTTGCAATACATGAAACAGTATATATATAAAAGAGCTAATTTAATTAATATAAAATTTATAGATTATAATGCAGGTAATGGTGGTGAGGCCCCACCAACAACAAACCTGAGTTCTAATCCTATAAGAGAGTATAATCAAATATAACTGCTTATGGTCTTAAAGCTCCGAGTCTTCCATGGAATTCAAAAAAGTAACATCCTCTAGAGGGAGGATATATATATAAGCTGCTATCTTTGATCCTTTTACAAGGACTTTAGTATAACTCGATCTATATACAAGAATCTAGAAATTTAAAATTATATTTCTTTACAAGTACATCATTCTCTAGGAATATTTTACTTTACAGGAAAGTAAAAGTAAATAAAAGTAGTTATGTATTTATGAGTGCATTGTGAGTAGTTATAAATGTAAGAAAGTAAAGACAGAAAAGTAAAGTTCATGGCCCTCACTTATTCACTCCGCACTCTGGTGCACTGACAGAAAATAAATATGTATGCTATGATTTATAGAAAAGGAAGAAGACATATATTGGAGCGCTCTCGATAAGATACCCATAATCAAACCATAACAAACCACTGGCCTAGCCTAGGCTAAAGTTGGTTGTCATAGCAAGCATCCAAGTGTGTGAAAAAGGTCGTGTGGTTTGGATAGGTCCTATAGAAAATTATATTTAAATTACATATATTATAAAGGTTTATTATTAAAGGCCAAATGGGAATTTAATTAGATTTTAAGTAGTGTGTATTTAACTTTTAAATTATTCCAATTTTAGATGTTAGAGTTGTTGATTTAATTTTAAAGAACTTATAGATTGATAATCCCCTAAGTGCAGGAAGTTATCAATTTATAAATACTAGGACTTTCAAAATGAACACCTATCTTATAAAGAAGTTAAGTGTAAATTTGAGAATGCTCAAAATTTTATTAGAGAAGGAGAAAAGGGACCTTATAAATGCAATATGACATACCTTCCAAAAGGAGTCAAGTATGTTACATAAGGTCGATATATTATTAAGGGTTTGAACATCTCCAAATCCAAATATATTAGTGCCTTCCTAAAAGGATTCATGCATAACACATAGGAGATCATTTTGTTATTTAAGTGTATTAAAGGTCTTTTGAAATCAAAATGCCCAAAGCCCTCTAAAAGGAATCAAGCTTTTGGCATAAAGACCTTAATTCATTTAATCTAAATAAATTATCAAATTAAATTGATTAAAACAAACTTTAATCAATCAAATTATCAAACTAATTTATTTTAAATTAATTAAAACAAATTTTGAATGGATCACTTTTTATTATCCAATTACTTTTCTTGAGTTAGATCTTTATTTTCAAAAGATGGTTTGCCCTACAAGAAGTCTGAGCTAGGATTAACAGGATCGGTTGTTCTACCATTTTTTGGATTTTGATGATGTTAAGTCATTTCCTTATAAATTTTTAATTCAATCACATTGAAAATTTATCATATTCTTGATTTGCTAAAAAAAACTTTATTTTTCATTCTTTCTATCATTTTTATCATCTTTTTCATTTTTTTAATTTTTAATTTATTATTATTTTTTTCTTATTTTAGGGCCTTCTCTGATCACCTCCATCCTTACACAAAATTTTTAATTTTTGATCACATCGTCCTGGTTGAAATTCCTATCATCCTAGACAATACCATTACCCCACCCTTCATCTTCCATATACAACTGATCTAAGTCAACTGTTTGAGATCATCTTGGATGATACTTATCAATTCGAATGATCTGATCAAATCATGATCAATTATCCCAGATGTCATAATTTCTCCTGAATGTCCTAGACAATTCTGCGATCATCCTAGATAATAAAGCTGATTCTTTATAAATAACCATTTTGAACCATTTTTCTTCAAACCTTCCTTCTTTTTTCATTTATAATTCTTCCTTTCTCTCCCTCATTTATTTAATGGTGGGTGTCAAGCACTCT
This sequence comes from Dendrobium catenatum, assembly GCF_001605985.2. Classification (NCBI taxonomy): domain Eukaryota; kingdom Viridiplantae; phylum Streptophyta; class Magnoliopsida; order Asparagales; family Orchidaceae; genus Dendrobium; species Dendrobium catenatum. Next base: position 624,305 of record NW_021318693.1, read on the forward strand.
CAAAATGTTGGTTGAAGTTCTTTGAGGGCCAATATTGACCCTCATTTCACTGAGGTGGCTGACCAAGCCGCCTATCTTCTCTATAAGATAGCTGAGATCACTCTGTCTAGTATTATCAACCTCGTATGCTCACTTACCCTATCATTAATCTCTTTGCTCACACCTCACTCACCTTCATTCTTACACTCACCTTCCCCTTTAATTCTAAACTTATTTATCAATTTTTTTGTGAGCCTAAGGATAAATTCCACTTATACTACCCTTCAGTATTATGTAAACAAATGCCCTGTAGAAATTATCTATCATAACTTCCATGAACTCCTCTAACTATCCACTAATGCAGATAAGATTTACCTCTAGTCTCATGATTCTGATTATGATTTGACTCCTACCAGTCACCTTCTGACAGACACTCATGTCTCCTATCATGATGGGGAGTCTAGCACCTTAGTCAAGGATGTCAGGACAATCCAACATGTACTTCATACCTCAATTATTTCCAAAGTTGGTGATCGTGACCACATCACTCCTCTCCTTTTGATCACCACCTTTTATATAATGGCCCATAGGGAATTCAATACTATTGATCTTCTTTCTATTACACTGAGCAAATAAACTAGCATTAAGGATTCTGGGCATAGAAGAAAGCCTAACATTGACTTAGGACACATTATAGCTTACGTCCTAGAAACCATATATAATTTTTAATATCATCTCCCACCTAATTTTTAGCCTGCCTTCTACACCAATATCTCATTCCACATTCTTCATAATACTCGTCTCTACCTAGAGCAAGAGGAGGCTGAGGGAGCTAAGAAGAAAGTTGCTCCTGTACCTATTCTTGCACCTGCTTTAATTCACTAGCACTCACATTTGGATCAACTAGAGGAGTGGTTCGACCAGTGGGAGGCTAGGTTTGATTCTTACATTATTGCACAGGAGCAACAGCATGAGGCAGGTATGGCTAGATTTGATGCATACGTGGCTCACCAGTAGCAGCAATATGACCAGTATATGGTCTAGTTAGGGGAGCAGTTTGCTACTTTTTCCAGCTTGTTCCAGCTGCCACCATTACCTTATTCTAATAATTGGGACCCTTCATACTTATAGATTATTTTCCTTATGATGTTGTTTATTTCTATTTGTATTTTCTATTCTTTTTTCCTTTTTCAATTTCCTCCTCTTTTTTTTATGTCAAAAGGGGGAGTAGTGGTAGTGTTTGTACTATTTTGTTATACTTTTTTTTACTGCTTCTATTTAGTATTTTTACCATCTGTTTGATTTTGGTAAAATTTGCATTTCTTTGCATTGCTTGGTTCATAATATTTTCCTTCACATCATGTTTCATTTAACTACTTAAGTTAAATTTTCTACCAAATATTTGCCATCATCAAAAATGGGGAGATCGTAGCAAATATGGATTTAGGGATTATAATTTTGATGATAACAAATATTTTGGACAATTCTTTTTTTTCTACTATTGCCCTACCTACTAATATTTTAGGTCCACAAGGTCAATTACAAATCAAGCTAGCTCAAGATTGGGTAGATTAGAATTGGGGCAGTCTGTAACTGTACGTCAAGTGTTTTTACCATTTCTTAAGTTAAATGTAACAAAGTGGGTCCTGATGCTAAGTAATCTTGCATACACACACTCAGGAGAAAAAATTCTACATATATTAGAGTTTTATATTTTTGATCATATCATTCAGAATAATCCTAAATCATCCTGGATGATCAATTAAAAATAGAAACCCTAATTAGGGCTTCCTAGTTAAGGCAGCCTAAATTAAGCAAATCATCCTGGACGATATTAACATTGTCCTAGACGATATGCTCAAATCAGAAAAAATGAGCTGCCAATTCTTTTAGGCATGTTATTATTTTTGGACATCATCCTGGATGATGTATTATAATTATGCCTAAATTAGTCTGATGATTAAGGAAAGCAATTAAGGTTTAATTGATCGATCACATTATCCTGGATGATCGCAGGATCATCCTGGACGACCAGCTAAACAAACTTTAGTTTCTTTATAGACGACCAGAATGATGTTCTGGATGATATGTTTTTATTTAAATTAATCATACAAGATAATCCAAGAATCATAATGGACGATGAATTATTTTTTCATCATCCAATATGAAAAGTCTAGCCAAACAGATGAATGGTATGTAAGACACTTAGCATTTTTGAACTAATCATACATGATGATATCCCATTATCTTGGATGATCTGAACAATAAATCTTCTAATCGTCCAACCTCCCCCAGATTGTCCTGACTGATTGAGTTGAATTTGTACTAATCGTACATCGTCCTAGATGATATTTGTCGATTTGTTGCAATTTATGGCAATTTTGAAGCCCTTCTATATAAGATCTCTTGTTTACTTAAGATGTGAAATTTTATTATTGTCCTAGCCTAAGAAAGCCAAGAGGAGAGGGAGAGCTTGGGGGAGAGAGAGGATCTTGTAAGGTATAGTTTATGAGGAGTTTCATAAAGATTGCTCCAAGAAATGATTTAAGTTGTCTTCTCCATTCATCATCCCTTGTTCCTTGGAGGTTCTAGAGAGGTCTACTCCAATGAACGATTGAGGTTCTATACTTACTTTTGGATGAAGTGAAAGGAGTTGGGTTCTCTAGCTACTTCAGGAGGAAGCGAAAGGAGTTAGGTTATCTACCTCATCGGGGTTGGTGGAAAGGAGTTTTGCACAGGCTTCTTCACCTTCCTGTGGGGGAAAAAGTAGAGACACTAAGTTTAGTGCAATACCAAGAGAATAGGCTCCAGGGAATGAATGTAGGTCAAGTTGACTGAACCACTATAAAATCTGGTGTGCTCTTTCTTATTAAATTTCTGTATTTTTAATTTTTTCACTTTTTCTCTGGTGAATGATTATTTGGTTTAGATCATAATTTTCTTTGAGAGTTTTTAAAACACCAATTCCCCCCCCCCCCTCTTTGTTAGCCTTATACTAGTTCATAAGGGCTTAACATCCCTAACAAACTTTTAAGGTGGAAGCAAAAGGAGTCGATTCTCAGCCTGCTTAAAAAGGAAGCGAAAGGAGTCGGGTTCTCTACCTCACCGAGGTTAGTGGAATGGAGTTTTAAATAGGCTTCTCTACCTTATTGTGGTAGCAAAAGGAGAGTCAAGGAGTTTAGTGTAATCCTCGGATGAAAGGTTGCGGGGAGTGAACGTAGGTCAAGTTGACCAAACCACTATAAAATCTGGTGTGGTCTTTCTTATTACATTTCTGCATTTTTAATTTCCACACTTTATTTTATGTGGGTGATCGTATGCTTTAATATTTTAAAATATTTTAAAAGATTGTGAATTTTGTTTAAGAATTTTTAAAACTATTAATTCACCCCCCACACCCACCCCTCTAGGTTAGTCTTGGGCTAATTCATAAGGGCTTAACATCCCTAACAAACTTTCAACATCACCTTCATCCCTTGAGAAGGAGGAGCAAAGAAAAAAATTTGGACTTTTTCACTTCACCATTTAGGTTGGGGGCCACTTTAATCTCTAACCCTGCAATCCTGCCAGCCAACTATAGGTTAAAGAAAGAACCTCAATCCTTCTACTAAGCTTTTCATACATAGTTAATTTAGGCTTGTTACTTTTAACTTTTTGAATATAAACCTCAGGGTCACTATCCTGGTCTAAAGTGAGATCAACTTTGGAGGAGTATTTATATTCTGGTAGTTGAAAAGAATCATGACACCCCTTAAGGAGGGAAGAGAAAGCACGAATAGGTAGTTCCTCCACAGCCTCAGGATTTACTTAACCTAGAGTCTTAATTGGAATAACTTTCCTTACCTTAAAAACTTTCTTCCTTACTCTCCTCAAGTAGTTATTTCTCTAATTTTACTAGTGAAAGAGATCCCAAAACTTGATCCTTCCTCAAAAATAGATTTAACCATGTAGGGGGCTCAATAGACAACTTAGGTTACTTCTCTTCATAACTAGAAACAGGGAGAATAAGTCCCATATCTATAATTAATTCCACTACATGGGGGATTTCCATACTAGCATCCAATTTAATTATCTTCTGGACATCCATCGATAGTTTAAGGGTATTGAAACCCATCCCAAATAGTATGTTATTTATCAGATCAGACACTTCAGAGTTCAGATCTCTGTCAAAGGAGAAGATTAACTTTCCAACCATTATATCAAGATTTGAGTTTCTAGAATTGAAGAAAAGGCTTGGAATTAGATATTTTTGAATTTATTTTAAAGAACTCAAAAGCATAATGAAACCTCAATTCTATGATATATGCATAATTGTAAGAACCATAACCTGACATATAATGATAGGATATGAAGATTAGTTATAAGTTCAAGGATAAATAAAATATCGACATCATATACTAGCCCACAAAGAGACATTATGGGATAGCATGTGATGGTATAGATTTCAAGTTAAGATTGAAACTAATTCTTAGGAAATTTTTTATTTTGAAATCAAAATTGAACTTCTCCCGAATTCTGAAACAAAATAGGTCGGACTTTCGCCTTGTCCGAAGGCTTACAAAATAGGGAGAAAATTTAAGGAAGATCATTTACCCAACTCTCTCCATTTCCATGAATCAAATAGAAATGGGAGGTTAAGGCTAAAGTATTGAGAAATCAACGATCTTGAGAGCAAGAACAATAGAGCTCCTTATAATTTTAAAACTCCATGTATTGAGTTAAATTCAATACACAGGTTCATAAAATTGGGTAGGAGAAGTTAAAAGTATGATTTGACACTAGCGCCCCACCAATTGACTTGGGGGCAAAAGGTCAAAATTAGAAAGAAAAAATTTTTATTGAGGTCTCACCTCTCTTTTTGATAAGTTTTTTCTTTTTTATGTTGGCCACACTCACCCAAGAAAGAAATGGGTAGAATGACCAACATAAGAAAAGGTAGTTAAGACTATCGATGAAATAAAATTTTGTTATTATTAAAGATAGAGAGAGAGAGAGAGAGAGGGAGAGAGAGATTTAGTCCCATCGGACTTGCCATTTTTTGTTGGTGGAATTTTTTAATGCTGGTTTTAAAAAGGATTAATTTTATTTGGAAATTAATCTTGGATTTGAATTCTAAGATCGAACATCCCATTAAAAAAGTCATACAACTTCAGGAAGTGGAAATAAGATTTTAGAATGGGGTTCAAATCTAGGATTACGAATCCTACCTCAAATATCATAATTAGATTCAAGAAGGAACCACATACAACCTCAAACGCTCAAAATGGAGTTCGATCTAATGTCTAACCATGATATTCTAGGTAGATTATCATTGATTTCATTCCCATAACCTTATAAATAAATGATATATCTCTCATAGGGAAGAAGATATCACTGTTGAATAATTATTTGGGCATGATGATAACAATCATCGTTGGTTCAATTGTAGTAAATATGGATTTAATAATTATAATTTTAATGATAGAAATTATTTTTAACATCTCTGTTTGTTTATGATTGCCCTTCCTACTGATGTTTCAGGTACACAAGGTTAATTACAAATTAAGCCAGCTCAAGATTGCGTAGATTAGGACTGAGTGAATCTGTAGTGTACGTCAAGTGTTTTTACCTTTTCTTGAGTCAAATGTAACAAAGTGGGTCCTGTTGCTAAGTAGCTTTGCATACACACACTCAAGTGGAAAAATTATGTTTATTTTAAAGTTTTTTATTTTTGATCATATCATCTGGGATGATCCTAAATCATCTTGAATGATCAGTTAAAAATAAAAATCCTAATTAGGACATCCTGGTTAAGGCAGCCAAAATAAGCAAATTATCCTGGACAATATTAGCATCATCTTGGATGATATGCTCAAATCATAAAAAATTAGTCGCCAACTCTTTTAGGTATATTATTATTTTGGACAGCATACAGGACATCATCTTGGATGAAGCATTACAATTATGCCTAAATTAGTCTAATGATTAAGAAAATCAATTAATGTTTGATTGATCGATCATATCATCCTAAATGATTATAGGATAATCCTGGATGATCAGTTAAACAAACCTTAATTTCTTCCTAGATGACCAGAATGATATTTTGGATGATATATATTCATTTGAACTAATCGTACTATACAATCCGAGAATCATCCTTGATGATCAGTTATTTTTTCATTGTCCAACATGAAAAGTCTTGCCAAATAGAGCAATGGTTTAGATGATACTTGATGTTTTTGAACTAATCATCATCATCCTAGATAATCAGAACAAATAAATCTTCTAATCATTCGGCCTCCCCCAGATCATTCTGGCTTATTGAGCTGAATTTGTATTGATTGTACAGTATGATCCATCGATCGTCCTAGATAATATATGTCATTTTGTCATAATTTAGGGCAAATTTGAAGCCCTTTTATATAAGATCTTTTGTTTACTCACGATGTAATTGTTTGTTGCTGTCCTGACTTAAGAGAGACAAGAGGAGAGGGAGAGCTTGGGAAAAATGTTGAAACTCGTTCACTATGAATTAGGTTGTTAAACCTAAGCTTATGTCCCACGACTAACCAAGAGGGGGGGTGAATTGGTAATTAAAAAATTAATCCCTCTTTTTAATGTTTTAAACAAAAAAAAAACTTTAATGAGTTGAAATAGATTTTTCAACCACAGTTTTTGAAAATAAAAACACAAAAATAAAAAGGAAGCAGAAAAATAAAGACACGAGGTTTATAGTGGTTTGGTCAAAACCAAACCTACATCCACTCCCCAGAGGCACCCTCCGAGTATTGCACTAATACCAATAGTGACTCTCCTATTGCACCCACAGCAAGGCAGAGAATCCTTTACAAACACTCTTTCCACCACTACCCGGTGCGGCAGAGAACCGTTGTCCTTTTACACTATCCCCAGTGTTGGCAGAGAACCTTCATCCTTTTACACTATCCCCAGTGTTGGCAGAGAATCTTCATTCTTTTACACTCTCTCGGTGTAGGCAGAGAACCCTTCGGCCGTTCACACTCTCAAATTGTGGGTAGAGAACCCTTCGGCTGTTCACACTCTCCAAGTGTGGGTAGAGAACCCTTTGGTTGTTCACACTCTCAAAGTGTCGGCAGAGAACCGGATGTCCTTGACAGATCTTCTCATAAGAATTTTAGAAGGAAGAGAGAAAAGAGTGAAGTAATCACAAACCAAGAGTAAAGACTCTTACCTTTGAGTACCAAGTGAAACCTTCACGCTCCAATGGCAAGAAATCTCTTTCAAACACTCTCTCACACTCTCTCCTTGACTCTTCTTTAAAAAGGCACAAAGATCAGTAGGCAAAAAGATTATGCGGCAGCTTAGTTTGGACTAGTTATATGAAAGACACAAAAAAACCATTCAAAAATTGCAAATTTTCAAGTCAATACGAATTGGATCGTCCCGTACGATTGTGGATCGTCCTGGACGATCTTACTTAAATGCGATGGAAACAAACCTAATGTATATGGGTACGAAATGACTTTGTACACACACATCATCTCGTACGAACTAGGTTCATCCGGTACGAACGGTTATTCCATAGGTCGGTTCCTAAAAATTGCAGAACGACACTTAATTTTTAGAGTCGGTTCACTTCATCCTGGGATGAAGTTAAGGTTCGTCTGGATGAAAGTTTTACAAAGAGCAAATCATCCCAGAACAAATACACTTCGTCCTGGACGATAATACTCCAGAGAGCAACTCATCCTGGAACGAATACACTTCATTCTTGAACAAAAATTTTCCAGAGAACATTTCATCTTTGGACGAATACACTTCGTCCTGAATGATCAGAACTTAGAAAAATTTTCTTCAATTCCTGTTCGTTCCAATGCTCTTACGAGGAGATAACTGATCTGATCGTCCCATATGAACTATGTTCGTCCTGTACGATCAGTACAAATTTCTCAAAATCTCCTAAAGTGTGCGTGTGTGTTTATCCACTCAATTACAATCACTCCCTCTCAAATTTAATTCAAAGAAAAATACAAGTTTTTAAATACACAAAGTAACTCATGCTGAATTTGATTTGAAGTCTTTGTAGTCTGAAGTTTGATTTTCCTGAAATGTTAGTACACACAAGAGCAAAAACAACTCTTCCAAAAAGTGTTAGGAGATAACTATACATAAAATAATAATATTTGAAATCATCAAAACTATACAAGTTGCAAGAATGTAAAACATGCAAATAACAACTCTCTTAACAAAAAGGAGATGGGATCTTCTGAGGGGGAGTTTGTGAGGGATTTCACAAAGGTTGCTCCAAGTAAGGATCTAAGCCATCTTCTCCAATCATCATCCTTGGTTTCTTGGAGGTTCTAAAGAGGTCTAATTTAGTGATTGATCGAGGTTCTCTACCTACTTTAAGAGGAAATTAAAAGAGTCGGGTTCTCTACTTACTTCAGGAGAAAGCGAAAGGAGTTGGGTTCTCTGTCTCACCAGGGTTAGTGGAAAGGAGTTATATACAAGCTTCTCCATTTTATTGTAGGGGAAAAAGAAGAGACACTAAGTTTAGTGTAATACCCGAAGGAGACACTCCGGAGAGTAGATATATGTCAAGTTGATTGAACCACTATAAAATCTAGTGTACTCGTTCTTATTAAATTTCTGCTTTTTTAATTTTTGCACTTTATTTTTTGGTGAATGATTATTTGGTAGTGATCATAATTTTTGTTTGAGAATTTTAAAACACTAACTCACCCCCCCCCCCCCCCCCTAACCCCCCCCCCCCCCCCTCTCTCTTGGTTAGCCTCGAGCTAGTTCATAAGGGCTTAACATCTCTAATAAACTTTCAAGTGGTATTAGAGCGAAATTTAAAAAAACTAGTTTTTAGAAACTTTTGAATTTCAATCCATGGCTAACTTTGGTAATCATAATACTGTGAAAGGGAATTCTATTACCTGATCATCATTATTTGATAATATACCTTTTGATTTCTAGAAAACTCACATGTCTATGTTTTTATAATCAATTGACTATCGTATATGGATGCTTATTAAAGAAGGTTATTATCCACCATCATGTGAAATTAACGGCATAAAAATTGAACTTTCTTTTACTGAATAGACTCTTGATGATTGGGATTTAGCGTGTCTGAATGCAAAATGCTTGAAATATTTTTCTTTTTTGTGCTTTAAAATTGGAAGATCACATGCGTGTCTCAACTTGAGCTACTGGTAAGAAAATCTGGGATAAATTATGTATCACTTATGAAGGCTCATCTAAAGTTAAGCAATCTAGATTGAATATCCTTTTTCATGACTATGAACTATTTTACATGAAACCTAGTGAAACAATATCTAAAATATATAATAGATTTACTCAAATCGTAACCTCACTACATGCCTTAGGAAGAGAATTCACTAACTATAAAAAAGTTAATAAAATTTTGAGATATTTATCTTCTTCCTTTAATGTTAAGATAACTGTTATCACTAAATCCAATGATTTGAATAATTATGTTATTAATAACTTACTTGGATTACTCATTTCTTACGAGCAAAAAGTGAACCAAAGATAACTTGATACAGGTGAGAAGAAGAATGAGAAAATTGTTGCACTAAAGGCTAATGATACGGATATTGATTCTTCTGGATCTAAAAGTGATGATGGTGCCTTAATCACTAGATAATTTAGAAGCTTTCTAAGGAAGAAGTAAAAGCACCATCATAAGTGGAATAAATGTAAGGGTAGCAAAAATTTTAAAAGTTCTATTGATATGATTTGTTTGAATGCAGGAAGCTAAGACATATTAAAGCTGATTGTCCTACACTTAAGGCTCACCCAAGCAAGGAGAAAGGCGAGGATAAACCCAAGTTCAGAAAGAATAAGAAGCAGTTTCAAAAGGCATTCTAGGCGGATTGTGCATCTAACTCGTCTGAAACTGAAGATAAAGAGGAGGCAACAAACCTATGTTTGATGGTGAACAATCATCTTGGTCAGTCTGACTAAGAAGAGGTATGTGAACTAACCTATGATCAATTACTTGAAGTTTCTAAAAAAATTCATGCATCATATAGGAAACATAAGAAATTACATGCTAGCCTGAAATTGGAATTTTTAAATTTATAAAAGAGTATGAAGTTTATTTAAAAATCACTTCACACTTGATAGCAAAAACATTTCATTACTTGATGAGTTTGATGCATTAAATAAGAAGCATATTAAATTATTTGATGCAGATGATTCCTTGAAGTCATCGCATATTGAGTTAGAAAAAGAGTTTAAGAAATTAGAGGAACTTACATGGGAGATAGATATAATAAACATTAGCTAAAAGTGGAAGTGACAGCTTATGAATATGAGAATAAAGAATTAAAAGCAAAACACATAATATTTGAAAATGATATACCATTATTGCATGCATCACACAACTTTAATAAGATGCATCGCCCATCCAAGTACATTAGTAAACCATTTCCTAGTGTTAGATGTTTTTCATGTGGCATGCTATGACACATTTCACACACTTGCACTGTTCCTCATAGTACACATTGGGTGTGGAGACCCAAATTGTATGATTCACAACATAACACAGATGCATTGTATTCCTCTTTCCATAAGAAGGGACTCAAACTTATTTGGGTTCCTAAATCTAACATTTGATAACTTTGTAGGGGTGCTCTCACAAAATACCTCATTAGAGCATGTGGTGCCTGTATAGTAGATGCTCATAATACATGATTAGATATGCCAATCAATTCATTTTTCTGGAGGCTAGGGTTGGAGGCAAGGTCATTCTTGGAGAAAAGACCATAGAGAAAGTGGTGGGCATAGGTATAATCAAAAACTCCAAGAACCTTTTGATTAAAAATATTTTACTTATTGATGGCTTGAAACATAATTTGCTCAACATCAGTCAGCTTTATGAAAAGGGCTTTATTATAAATTTTTTGTCAAACATAAGCATCATTATCTTGAATAATAATATTATTTTGTAGGGAATGAGGATTAATAATGTATACATGCTGAATTTAAAAAACATTAAACATACTGCTTTATTTTGCTTAAAATCTATTGCTGATGAGTCTTAGTTGTGGCACAGAAGGTTATGTCATGCCAGCATAAAATCCCTTAGGAGAGTGACACAAAAGACCTAGTTAGAGGTGTCCCCAAGCTTAAGTTCACTAAAGACCACCTGTGTGATGCCTATCAACTAGGGATGCAAATCCAGTCCTCTTTCCACTCTATTGAGGACATTAGTACCTCTATACCTTTAGAAGTCCTTCATATGGATTTATTTGGACCTATTAGCACTGCCAGGTTAGGGGGAAAGTTTATGGATTTGTGATTGTCGATGACTACTCGAGGTTCACTTGGATTAAATTTCTATAACATAAGAGTGATACTTTTGGTGAATTTAGATCTTTCTCCACTTAGATTTAGAAAAAGCTAGATTATGAGATATTGACCATTGAAAATGACCGTGGTGGAGAGTTTAAAAATGAAATATTTGGATACTTTAATGAGGATAAAGAGATTAGTCATAACTTTTCAGCTCCTAGGACCCCTTAATAGACTGGGGTAGCTAAAAGAAAGAATAGGACCTTAGTTGAAGCTGCTAGAGCCATGCTTATTAAGTATTCACTTCCAAAATACTTTTTGGCTAAAGTGATAAACATAGCTTATGACATGTTGAATAGGGTGAATGTTAGATCCTGACTTAATAAGACCCCCTATGAGATCATTAAGGGTAGGACACCCAACCTTTCCCACCTCTATGTCTTTGGCTGTAAGGTTTTCATTCTTAACAATGGGAAGTCACCCATAAGAAATTTTGACCCAAAATCTGATGGAGTGTTCTTAGGATATTCAAGTGTGGGGAAATCCTTTAGGTGTTTATAAGAGGACATTAATGGTGGAGGAGACTACTCATATAGTGTTTGATGGATCTGATCCTAAGAAGTCTAGATTTAAGGAATAAGATGAAGTTGGAGTGAATACTCAATGAGTTAAAAATTTGGAGAAAGTGGAAGAGCCTCAAAACATTGAAGGACTAGCTGAGATTACCCAAGGAGTAGAAAATGCAAATCTGAAAGAAAGAGTAGAACCTAGATAAGATTCGCCTAGAGATTGGAGAAATTCTTCGAGTCATCCTAAAGAATGGATCTTAGGAGACCCTTTTAAAGGTGTTAGAACTATGCATGAACTTAGGAAGGAAGTGAACCACTCTATCTTTATCTCAATAATTGAACCCACCAACATTAATCAAGTCATTTCTGATGAATTTTGGATCTTAGCCACGCAAGAAGATTTAAACCAATTTATTAGGAATAATGTTTGGGAGCTTATAGAAAGACCAAAGGGATAAAGTGTAGTTGGAACGAAATAGGTCTTTAAGAATAAGATGAATGATTCTAGTGTGGTGGTTAGGAATAAGGCAAGATTGGTGACTAAGGGATACAACCAAATAGAAGGGATTGAGTTTGAGGAGACCTTTGCCCCAGTAATTAGATTAGAATCCATTAGAGTTCTACTAGCCTTTGCTTGTTATAAGGGATTTAAGCTTTTCTAAATGGACATTAAGATTTCCTTTTTAAATGGGGTGATAAAAGAGGATGTGTTTGTTGAGTAGCCCCCATGTTTTGAGAGTTTTCAATTTCCAAATCATGTTTACAAATTAGAAAAGGTCTTATATGGATTAAAATAGGCACCAAGAGCTTGGTATGAGAGGTTTATCAAATTCCTACTAGAGAGGGAGTTTATTAAGGGAAGCATAGACACCACCCAATTTTTAAGAAAAGTAGGAGATGAGTTACTCATTATTTATATCTATATTGATGATATACTTTTTGGATCTTCTAATAAAAGGTTATATGAAGATTTTTTCTAAAATAATGAGTATGGAATTTGATATGAGTATGATGAAAGAGTTATCCTATAATTGAAAAATAGAACCTTTCTTAATCAATCAAAGTACATAAAGCACATCTTGAAGAAATACAAAATAGATAAATCTAAGCCAATAAATACTCCCTTGAGCTCCAGTGTTAAGTTGGATAGGGACCCGAATGGTAAATCTATTGATCAAAAGAAACATAGAGAAATGATTGGATCATAACTTTACTTGACTTCTAGTCGACCTGATATAGTATTTATTATTTATCTTTGTACTAGATTTGAAGTTGATCCAAAAGAATCCCACCTGAGTGTAGTTAAGAGAATCCTTAGATATCTCTTAGGGACCCAAAACTTAGGAATCTTGTATCCTAGGTACAGTACTTCTCTTTGAGATTATAAGATATTTTGATTCTAATTTTGCAGGGTGTAGGGTGGATAGAAAGAGCACTTATGAGACTTTCTAATTCATAGGACAGCCTTTAGTCTCCTGGTCTAGTAGGAAATAAAACTCAATTGCACTTTCTACTACTGAAGTTGAGAACATTACCTTAGGAAGTTGTGTGGCCCAAGTCCTTTGGTTGAAGCAATAAATTCTGGATTTAGGATTACCTATAGGCACAATTTTAATCCTATGTGACAATACTAATGACATATGCATCTCTGACAATCCTATCCAACATTCAATTACCAAACACATTGACATAAGACATCACTTTATTAGAGACCATGTTACCAAAGAAGATATTGAGTTGCACCATGTAGTAAATGAGAATCAACTGGCTTACATCTTTACTAAACCATTGGCCTTTGATACATTCAGCATCTTAAGGACTAGATTGGGTATAATTGACATAAATGCATGAACTTGATGCTTACTAAATTGTCAATTTTATATTTTTTGATCGGTTGTTTGTTGTTATTTTCTTTTCTTCTTTTTTTCTGACTTTTCTTTTATTTTTAGCATTATTTGTTGCTTTTTTTCATATCTTCAATTCTGTTGTTTCAATTTTCTTCTTTTTTTTCTTTTTTTTTTCTTTTTTTTTTTTGGTCACTACTGAAATGATAGTTTATCCCTTAATTTCATTTTTGAAAATTTGTAGTCAATGTTTGATTTTTCTAAATTAGTTAAAGGGAGAAACATTATTGATTATTTCTATTCTTCTAACTTCTTTTAGCAGTGTAATTTTATTTTCAAAACAAAAGTCTATTTTAAATTAATAACAGGATTTTGCGATTGAGGTCTTTTCTATCTTACTACATTAATCTATCTTATATAAATAAAATTCAAAGTCATTAAATCACTTTCAAGCTTTCAGATATTAGAGAAGAAAAACTCACTATCTAATATAAGGAAGAGTAAACCACAAAGCAAAATCAAATTCATATGACACAATGACAAGATTCTCACAATTGAGAGTATTTAAAAGTTTAGAAAGGGACCAATCTTGCAAAAATAATAAGAGGCATAAAATAAGCCCAAAAAGTAGAAAAATTGAAAAGATGTGTAATGATCGTCTAAAAAATTGAAACATACACAAAGTGTATCAAAAATCAAAAGATACGCAAAGTGCGCCAACCAATTGAAATGATACACAAAATAAGCCCACAAGAAAGCAAACTTCATTCTCTTTTAAACCTTTAAATGATAGAACAATTCATGTGTCACTTGATATTTTTAAAGACTTGATTTCAAAATTCATGACTATTACTAATTACTTTAGTATATTATTCTATAATATATTTTTTTTAACCAAGTTTTGAATGGATAACTATTTTATCATCCAATTATATTTTTTTCAGTTAAATCTTTTTTAAAAAAACATGGTTTGCCCTAAAAGAAGTTTGAGCTATGATTAACAGGATCGGTTGTTCTACCATTTTTTGGATTTTGATGACGTTAACTCATTTTCTTATAAATTTTTAATTCAATCACATGGAAAATTTATCATATTCTTGATTTGATAAAAAAAACTTTATTTTTTGTTCTTTCTAACATATTTATCATCTTTTTCATTATTTTATTTTTATTTTTTTACTTTTTTCTTATTTTAGGGCCTTCTCTAATCTCCTCCATCCATACACAAAATTTTTAATTTTTTATCAGATCGTCCTGGATCATATTCCTATTATCCTGGATGTTATCTTCACACAACCTTTCATTTTCCATCTATGGTAGATCTGAGTCAACTATTTGAGATGGTTTTAGTTGATACTCATTGTCTCGGATGATCTAATCAAATCCTACTCAATTATCTTTGATCATTCTAGATGATCCACACCATCTTAGACGATCTGATAAATTTTGCTTCTATTATTTATGATCATCCTGGATGATCCACCTATTCATCCTGAATGATCTACATGGCAAAGACGTCATATATTTTAAATTTGATCGGTATAATCCATTATTGTCAATCATCCTAGACAATCCACCTAATCATCCTGAATGATCTACTTTTTTAATGGTCATTTGGCATGACTCCTTTTGATGATCACATGTGTCTAATCATCCTGCACGATGTCTGTCATCCATGATAATATAATTGCCTTTTTGACCAATCATCTTGGATGCCATATGTTTTCCTTATCGTCCTGAATGATATGGCCATTTGTTTATAAATAATAAAAATTCAAAGTGTTTTCTCACCTCAAACCCTTCACTTCTTCATTCCTCTCCCTCAAGCTACACTTTTCTTGTTTATGGTGGGTAGCAAGTGCTTCAGAATATTGGCTGGAAGTTCTTCAATGGCCACTATTGATCCTCATTTCACTGAGGTGGCTGATTAAGCGACCTACCTTCACTACAAGATTATTGGAATCACACTATCTAGGATAGTCAACCCACTTATGCTCACTTATCCTATCCTTAATCTCTTTGCTCGCACCTCCCTCACCTTCATGCTTGTGCTCACCTTCCCTTTTAATTATGAACTTCTTTATGAATTTTTTATGAGTGTTAGGATAAACTCCACTTATACTGCCCTATAGTCCTATGTCAACAAATGACCTATAGAAATTATATATTATGAGTACCACGAAATCCTTCAATTGTCCACTACTGGAGATAAGATTCACCTCTTATCCCAAGTTCCTGATTATGATTGGGCTCCTGCCAATCACCTTTTGAGAAACACTCATGTCTCCTATTAAGATGCGGCATCTAGCACCATAGCCAATGATGCTAGGACAATCTAATATGTACTTCATACCTCAATTATTCTCAAAGCTAGTGATTGTGTCGACATCACTCCTCTCCTTTCGATCACCACCTTTTACATAATGGCCCATAAGGAATTTTGTTGCAAATCTGAAATTATGGATTAGACTTTTAATGATAGAAAACATTCATATTTTCCTACGACTACTTTGCCTACTAATTTTTCAGGACCACAAGACCGAATGCAGCTCAAGCCAGCTCAAGATCGAGTAGATTTAGGTTGAGTCAAGTCTGTATTTCTTCCTTTCTTGAGTCAATTATAAAACTGGTTCCTGATGCTAAGTAACCTTATACACACACACTTGAGGTGTTTTCTGATTTTTTTTTATTTTGAGTACATCGGCCTGGACGATGTTCCTATCGGCCAGGACCATTCAACTAAAAAATAAAAACCCTAATTAAGGCATCCTGGTTAAGCACCTGTCATTAAGCAAATCATCCTGGATGATCCTTGTATCAGCCAGCATGATAGGTTCAAATAAAAAAAAATTAGCCGCCATGATCAATTTAGGTATTCTTTATTTTAAATTATCGACCAGGATGATCTCCATATCAACCTGGACGATGCAACACAATTATGCCTAAATTAATCTGGCAATTATGAAAAGCAATTAAGGCTGATTGATACGATCACATCGGCCGGGATGATGTCCTGGATGATTGACATCGACCAGCATCTATTCCTAATGATGATTAGGATGATTGTACTCAAATTTGAACTAATCGGCCAGGACGATATTGTATCGGCCTGGAGGATGTAACCAACTTTCTTCTGATCTTCCCGAATCATCCGGACTGATTGAGCTTATTTTGTATGAATCGGCCAGGATGATATTCGTATCCTCCTAGACAATAAAGTCGATTCTTGAAATTCTATTTAAAGGACCTAAATTTTCTCATATAAAATACCTTGAGTGCTGCTGTCTTGACCTGAGAGAGCCTTGGGAGAGGGGAGAGAGAGAGAGAGAGAGAGAGAGAGAGAGAGAGAGAGAGAGAGAGATGAACTTTTGAGGGGGAGTTTGTGAGAGGGTTCACAAAGGTTACTCCAAGCAAGGTTCCAAGTCATCGTCTCTGTTCTTTATCCTTCATCCTTGGGAGATTCTTGGGAGGTCTACCTCAGTAGAAGGTCTTGGTTCTCTACCCGCTTCAGGAGGAAGCAAGAGGTATCTGTTCTCTACTGCACCAAGGTTGGTGAAAAGGAGTCTGTTATAAAAGCTTCTCCGCCTAGATGTTGGAGCTAAAGGAGAGACACTTAGTTAGTACAATACACGGAGGGTGCCTTCGGGGAGTGGACGTAGGTCAAGAATTGACCGAACCACTATAAATGTGATGTGATCTTTCTTTGTTTTGCTTCCGAATTTTTTTATTTTTGCACTCTGATTTTTTTGGTGATTTTGGTTTTAATTTTATGTTAAAGAATTTTTTTTAAAATACCAATTCACCCCCCCCCCCCCTCTTGGTTAGCCTTGGGCCAGTTCTTAAGGGCTTAACATCCCTAATGAACTTTCAAGTGGTATCAGAGCGGAATTCATAAAAATTAAGTTTGAAAACTTTTTGAATTTTGATCCATGGCTAACAACGATAATCGTAATGCAACGAAAGGATATTCTATAACACAACCACCTTTGTTTGATAATCTTCCTTTTGATTTTTGGAAAACTCACATGTCTACTTTCTTAGAATCGATTGACTATCGTATGTGGATGCTTATTAAAGAAGGATATTCTCCACCTTCTTGTGAACTTAATGGAATTAAACTTGAAGTACCTTTTACTGGATGGACTTTTGATGAAAGAGATCTTGTGCAACTTAATGCAAAGTGTTTGAACTATTTTTATGTGCTTTAAAATCCAAAGATTACATGCGTGTTTCCACTTGCTCTACTAGAAAAGAAATTTGGGATAAATTATGTACCACCTATGAAGGCACAAATGAAGTTAAGCAATCTTGATTGAACATTCTTTTACATGATTACGAACTTTTTCGTTTGAAACCTAATGAAATGATTTCTGATATGTATACTAGATTTACTCAGATTGTTACTTCGTTACATGCCTTAGGAAGAGAAATTTCTAACTATGAAAAAGTAAAAAAAAAAATTAAGATGTTTGTCTTCCTCTTTTGATGCTAAAATTACTATAATTTCTGAGTCTAAAGATTTGAATACATATTCGATCGATAACTTACTTGGTTCACTCATTGCTTACGAGCAAAGGGAGAACCAAAGAAATATTAATGCAGGTGAGAGGAACAAGGAGAAAACGGTGACACTTAAGGAAAATAACTCGGACACTGATTCATTCGGAACTGAAAATGAAGATATTTCCTTAATCACGAGGCAATTTAAGATCTTTCTAAGGAAGAAGCGCAAGCATCATCAGAATTGGAGAAAAGGTAAGGATAATAAAAATTTCAATAATTCTAATGACATGATTTGTTTTGAATGCAAGAAACTAGGACACGTTAAAGCTGATTGTCCTACGCTAAAGGCACGCCCAAGTAAGGAGAAGGGTGAGGAGAAACTAAACTTCAAGAAGGACAAAAGTAAGAAGTGATTCCAAAAAGCATTTTGGGCAGATTCTGTATCAGATTCCTCTGAAACTGAACCTGAGGAGGAGACAACAAACTTGTGCTTAATGGTAGAAGATAATCTTGGTCAAAATGACCAAGAAGATGTATGTGAACCAACTTATGATCAATTATTAGAAATTTATGAGCACATGCATGCATCATATAAAAAACTCAAAAAATCTCATGCTAGTTTGAAATTATAATTTTTAAATTTGCAAAAAAGAACATGAAAATCTTTTAAAAGAAAATTCTCAAATTGATAGCAACCACATGGCCTTACTTGATGAGTTTGATGCATTAAACAAAAAAGCAAAATGAATTATCTAATGCACATGATTCTTTAAAGTCATCCCATGATGAGTTAAAAAAAGAATTAACAAATCTTAAAGTTTTTGAAAATAAACCATTACATGTTTTTAAAAGAAAGCATCACCATAGGAGTAAATTAGTGCATCCTTTTCCTGGAGTTAGATATTTTTTCATGTGGCATGCTAGGACACATAGCACACACTTGCACCATTCACCGTAGCACACATTGGGTATAGAAACCCAAATTGCATAATTCACTTCATAACACTCATGCATCACATTCTTCATTTCATAAGAAGGAACCCAAACCTGTTTGGGTTCATAAATATAACATTTGATGATTTTGCAGGTGTGCTCTCATCAAAGACCTTGTGAGAGCATATGATTCTTGGACTACGGAGGCTCACAAACCTTAATTGCTTATTTCTACTACTTAATCAAAACTGAGTTACATGATTTTCTGATCAATTGCTTATTGTTAACTTCTTTTCTTTCCTTTTTGGTTTCTTTCTTTATTTTTGTCATTTTTATTTTTATTGAGTTAGCACGTTTCTTTTTGGATCATCACTGAATTGATATTTTTCTCCTTATTTTTATTTTTTGGAGATATCTGGTCAATATTTTAACATCTCTTAATTGGTTAAAAGGAGAAACACCGTTGATGGTTTCCCTCCCTCTAACCTCTTTTGGTGGCATAATTTTCTTTTCTAAATAAAAGTCTATCTCAAATTAATAACTGGATTTTGTAATTGAGATATTTTCTACCTTGCTACAGTAATATAGCTTATACTATAATAATCAAAGATTTTATGTTACTTAAAGATTTCTCATTATCATGTCAATGCATCTCTCACATGATTTTTTATTCTGTTTTGTGGATTGTTCTTCCCTATATTAGAGGGTGAGTTTTTCTTATCTAATATTTAGAAGATATACTCACAATTAAGAATATTTAAGAGTTTTTGGAAAAGAATCTAGCTTGCAAAAATAATAAAAAAAAGTGGCCAATAATGCCAAAAACAAAAGATGTATAATGACGTCAAATTGAAAAAAAATGTATATACACAAAGTGTATCAAAAATAAAAAGATGCACAAAGTACACCATTCAATAGACAAGAGGTATAAAATGAGCCCATAAAAAATTAAAAATAATAATAATAAAAATAAAAAAGCAAGCTATCTTTCTTTCCTCCAACTCTTAAAACTTAGAAGATTTCATATATCACTTGAGATTTTCAAGGACTTGATTTTGAATTTTGTGATTTAACAAACTACTTTGATATATTATTTTATAAGATATTTTTCTGAAACCAAGTCTTGATCGGATCTCTTTTTCTTATCTAAATTTTTTTTTTTTTTTGTTAGGCCTTTTGATTTCAAAAGATGATTTTTCCCTAAAAGAAGTCCGACCATAGGGTTAACATGATCGGATATTTTACCGTTTTGGATTTTTGAGGTTGTTAACTCATTAACTTACAAATTTTTAAAATTAATCACATGAAGACTATATCATGTTCATGCCTTGATTAAAAAAAAATTGTTGTTTTTGTCATAACATTTTTATTGGTTTTGTTACTTTAGTTTGATTTTAGTTTCCCCCTCCATTTTGTGATATCAAAATGGGGAGTAGTTTGTTGTATCTTGTACTTTGAATTCTGGAACTTAGTGAACTATTTTTTCGTCACGCTGTTTTTACTGAATTGCCATAACAATTTGGAATTCTATGTTTGTGTTTGCCATCATCAAAAAGGGGGAGATTATTGTGAATCTGAGATTATGGATTAGACTTTTGATGATAGCAAACATTCATATTTTCCTACGACTGCTTTGCCTACTAATTTTTTAAGACCACAAGACTGAATGCAACTCAAGCCAGCTCAAGATCGAGTAGATTTAGGTTGAGCCAAGTCCATATTTTTTTTTCTTTCTTGAGTCAATTATAAAAGTGGCTCCAGATGCTAGGTAACCTTGCACACACACACTTGAGGGGGTTTTTTGAGTTTTTTCTGTTTTGAGTACATCGTCCTGGACGATGTTCTTGTTGGCCAGGACGATTCAACTAAAAAATAGAAACCCTAATTAGGGCATCCTGGTTAAGCAGCCGTCATTAAGCAAATTATCCTGGACGATCCTTGTATCAACCAGGATGATAGACTCAAATAAAAAAGAATTAGTCGCCATGATCAATTTAGTTATTCTTTATTTTAAATTTTAGCCAGGACGATCTCTATATCAGCCTGGACGATGCAGCACAAATATGTCGAAATTAATCTATCAATTATGGAAAGCAATTAAGGATGATTGATACAATCACATCGGCCAGGCTGGTCGCAAGATCGGCCTGGATGATGTCCTGGATGATTGACATCGGCCAGCATCTATTCAAGATGATTATACTTGAATTTGAACTGGTCGTCAGGACGATATTGTATCGTCCTAGATGATGTAACCAACTTTCTTCTAATTGTCCCAAATCATCCTAGCTGATTGAGCTTATTTTGTACGAATCGGCCATGATGATATTCCTATCGTACTGAATGATAAAATTAATTCTTGAAATTCTATTTAAAGGACCCAAATTTTCTCATGCAAAATACCTTGAGTGCTGCTATCTTGACCTGAGAGAGACTTGGGAGAGGGAGAGAGAGAGAGAGAGAGAGAGAGAGAGAGAAAGAGAGAGAGAGAGAGAGAGAGAGAGAGAGAGGAATTTGTGAGGGGGAGTTTTTGAGAGGGTTCACAAAGGTTACTCCAAGCAAGGTTCCAGGTCGTCGTCATCGTTCTTCGTCCTTCATCCTTGGGAGGTTCTTGGGAGGTCTACACTAAGTAAGTGTCTCTCCTTGGGAGATTCTTGGGAGGTCTACACTAAGTAAGTTTCTCCCCTTGGGAGGTTCTTGGGAGGTCTCACCCCCACCCTCTTGGTTAGCCTTGGGCCAGTTCTTAAGGGCTTAACATCCCTAACGAACTTTTAAATTCAACGTTGTTGATCTTCTTTTCCATTATATAGAGAATCTGACAAGCATTAAGGATCCAGGGCACAAAACAAAGCCTAACCTTACCTATGGACACATTGTAGCCTATGTCTTGGAAACCAAATACAATATTCAATATCCTGCCCTACCAAATTTTTAACCTACCTTCTACACCAACAGCTCCTTATATGTTCTTCAAAATACTCATCTACACTCAGAGCATGAGGAGGCTGAGGGAGTTGAGGAGGAAGCTACTCCTATACCTATGTCAATCCACTAGCACTCACAACTGGATTAGCTGGTGGAGCAGTTTGACCAGTGGGAAGCTAGGTTCAATTCTTACGTTGTTGAACAGGAGCAGCAGCATGAGGTGGATATGGCTAGATTTGATGCATACATGGATCACTAGTAGCAACAGCATGACCAGGACATGGCCTGGTTTTGAGAGTAGTTTGTTGCTATTTTTAACATCTTTTAGCCACCACCACCACCTCCTTCTGATGATCAGGGCCCTTCAAACATGTAGATTGTTTTCCTTGTGATATTTTCTGTGATATTGTTTATTTATTTTTGTATTTTCTATTCTATTTTTCTTTTTTGGTTTCCTCCTCCTTTTTATGATGTCAAAAGGGGGAGTAGTGGTAGTGTTTGTGTTATTTCTTTGTACTTTTTCACTACTTTTATTTTGTATTTGTACCATCTATTTTATCTTAGTAAAATTTGTATTACTTGGTTCACAATATTTTTCCTTCCAACAATATATTTCATTTAACTGCTTAAATTTAACTTTCTACCAAATGTTTCCATCATCAAAAAGGGGGAGATTATTATGAATCTGAATTAAGGAATTATAATTTTGATGATAAAAAATATTTTTGACATCTCTATTTTTCTATGATTGCCCTGCCTACTAATTTTTCAGGTCCACAAGGTTAATTGCAAATTAATCCAGCTCAAGATTGGGTAAATTAGGACTGAGTTAGTCTATAAGTATATGTCAAGTGTTTCTATCTTTTCTTGAGTCAAATGTATCAAAGTGGTCCTGATGCTATTGCACACAAATATTTAGGGAGAAAATTTTTGTCTGTTTTAGAGTTTTCTATTTTTGATTATATCATCCAAGATGACCAAAATTAAGCAAATTGTCCTAGATAACATGCTCAAATTAGAAAAAATTATCTGCCAACTCTTTTAGGTATGTTATTATTTTAGACATCATACAGGTCGTCGTCCTGGACAATGCATTATAATTATTCTTAAATTAGTCTGATGATTAAAGAAAACAATTAAGGTTTAATTAATCGATCATATCATCCTGAACAATCATAGAATCATCCTGGACGATCAGCTAAACAAACTTTAGTTTCTTCCTGGATGATCATAATGATGTTCTAGATGATATGTATTCATTTGAACTAATCGTATTAGAGGATCCAATAATCGTCATGGACAATCAATTATTTTTTCATCCAACATGAAAAGTTTGACCAAGTAGAGTGATGGCCTGGATGATACTTGACATTTTTGAACTAATCATATAGGATGATATTTCTTCATCGTGGATGATTAGAACAAATAAAGGTTTGAATCATTTCAGACTCCCTAGATCCAAAAGTTCGTTAGGGATGTTAAGCCCTTGAGAACTAGCCTGAGGCTAACAAAGAGGGAGGGTGAATTGGTATTTTAAAAACTCTTTCTTAGATCAAATCATAATAAGCACAAACCAAAATCACCACAGAAAAATAAGTGCGAAAAATTAAAATGCGGAAGTAGTAAAAAGAACACAAGGGTTTATAGTGGTCGGTCAACTTGACCTACGTCCACTCCCTGGAGGCGCCCTCCAGGTATTGTACTAAGTAAGTGTCTCTCCTTTAGCTCCCATAGCTAGGCGGAGAAGCCTTTAAACCCAACTCCTTTTCACCAACCCCCATGCGGCAGAGAACCTACTCCTTTTACTTCCTCCTGAAGAGGCCAGAGAATTGACTCCTTTTGCTTCCTCATGAAGCAGGTAGAGAACCTGGACCTTTTGCTGAAGTTCCCAAGAACAAAGGACAAAGATCGGAGAAGACGACTTGGAACCTTACTTGGAGTAACCCTTGTGAACCCTCTCACAAACTCCCTCTCACAAGTTCCTCTCTCTCTCTCTCTCTCTCTCTCTCTCTCTCTCTCTCCCTCCCTCCCTCTCCCAAGGCTCTCTTAGGTCAAGACAGCAGCACTCAAGGTCTCATACATGAGAAAAATCGGATCATTTAAATAGAATTTCAAGAACTGACATTATCGTCTAGGATGATATGGATATCGTCCTGGCCGATCAGAATAAATTGTGGACTATCGTACTGAACATCACCCTGAATGGAGGTCTGGACGATTCAAAATTAGCTTGATCGTCCCAGATGATTAGTTCAAATCAGAGGTAAATCATCCAGAACATCGCCCTGAATATGATCTGGCTAATGTTGATCGTCCAGAAGTAACTAAGGTTTTTGAAATGATCGTCCCATACGATATTGAGATCGTCCCAGATGATGTGATCGTATCAATCATCCTTAATTGCTTTCCTTAATTGTCTGATCAATTTAGACATAATTATATCAAATCATCCAGGATGATACACGATCGTCCTGGCCGATATCCAAAAATAAAGAAGGCCTAAATAGATCATGTCGATGAATTATTTCTATTTTGAGCATATCGTCCTGGCCGATACATGTATCATCCAGGACGATATCCTAATGACGGCTGCCTTGACTAGGAGTCCTAATTAGGGTTTCTGTTTTAAACCCGATCGTCCAGGACGATATAAATATTATCCGGGATGATATGAGTAAAAACAGAAATTCTAAATCAATAAGAAAAGAATCACTCAAGTGTGTGTGTATAGGGTTACTTAGCAACAGACACTTCCAAGATTACAATTGACTCAAGAAAGAGAAAAGGAAAGTTACATACTGACTCAACCCTAATCTACCCAATCTTGAGCTGGTTCTGTTTGTCGTCTGATCTCATGGCCCTGAAATGTCAGTAGAAAAAGGCAGTCATATTGTTTGCTATCATCAAAACCATAATTCATGAAACCAAATTTGCAATAATCTCCCCGTTTTTAATGATGGAAAATACTCTGACGATTATTTCAAAAATAGTAGTGTAAAAATAGAAAGGCTTACAAGATTTAGAATAAAAGTTCGAACATACAAACCTACTACTCCCCCTTTTGACATCTCAAAAAGGAGGAGGAAACTAAGAAACAAAGTATAAATTTTTTTTTTTTGCTAAACCAAGGCATGAGCATGATGTAGTATTCCATGTGATTGATTTTAACAATTTGTAAGTTAATGAGTTAACAACATCAAAAATCCAAAAAAATGTTAGAATATCCGATCATGGTTACCCTTAGCTCGGACTTCTTTTAGGGTAGAATCGTCTTTTGAAATCAATAACCTAACTCAAAATTTTAATTGGATATGAAAAAGAGGATCTGTTCACCACTTGGTTTTAGAAAAAATATCTTTATAGAATAATGTATCAAAGTAAATATGTCATAATCGCAAAACAATCGAAACCAAGCCTTTGATTTTATCAAGTGATACATGAAAACTTCTAAGTTTTAAAAGATTTGAAAAGGGAGGAGAGATTGAATTTGGTGGGCTCATTTTATGTCTCTTGTCAATTTAAATGGCGCTTTACGCATCCTTTGATTGTTAATACACTTTGTGTATTTTTTTTTTAATTTGGCGTTCATTACGCATCTTTTGTTTTTGGCGTCATTGGCCTTTTTTTTTTTTTTTTGCAAGCTACATTCTCTTTCAAAATCTCTTAAATAATTTTAGTTGTGAGTATATCTTCTAGATATTAGAGAAGAAAAACTCACTCTTTAATATAGGGAAGAATAATCCACAAAATAGAATCAATAATCATATCAAGAAATGCAATGACAAGGGTAACGAGGAATCTTGATGTGACATAAAGACTTTGATCATTATAAATACAAGATAGACTTGATGTAGCAAAGTTAGAAAAGATCTTAATTGCATACTCCATTCGTTAATTAAAGATAGACTTTTGATTAGAAAAGAAAACTTTGCCACTAAAATAGGTTAGAGAAAGAGATACAATCAACTGTATATTTTTACCCTTAAATAGATTAAGAGATGTAAAATATTGACTAAAATTTTTCAAAAGCAAAGACAAGACATACGCTATCATTTTAGCGATGATTTTGAAAACCAAATAAAAATGAGAGCACAACAATCCAAACAAAAAGTAAAAAGTAAAGCAAAGAAGAAGAAACAACAAAACAAAGAGTAAAAAGAAAAGCAAAAAGAAAAAAAAGAAAAAGAACAAAGACAAAAGAAACGCAAGTAAAGAGATCAAGTTCATGCAATTATGTCAATCACACCCAATCTGGTCCTTAAAGAGCTGAAAGTGTCAAAGGCCAGTGGTTTAGTAAAGATGTCAGCCAGTTGATTCTCAGTTGTCACATGGTGTAACTAAATATCCCCCTTTGTCACATGGTCTCTAATAAAGTGATGTCTAATGTCAATGTACTTAGTCCTTGAATGTTGGATAGGATTCTTAGAGATGCAGATGGCAATAGTGTTGTCACAGAAAATTGAGATGGTGCCTACAGGTAAACCTAAATCCAATACTTGTTGTTTCAACCAAAGGACTTGGGCCACACAACTTCCTAAGGCAATGTACTCAGCTTCAGCAGTGGAAAGTGTAACAGAGTTTTGCTTTCTACTAGACCATGAGACCAAAGATTGTCCTATGAATTGATAAGTTCCAGAAGTGATTTTTCTATCCACCTTACATCCTGCAAAATCAGAGTCAGAAAATCCAATTCTCAAAAGAAGTGTTATGCCTAGGGTACCAAATTCCTAAGCCTTGGGTCCCCAAAAGGTATCTAAAAATTCTCTTAACTACAGTCAGGTGGGATTCCTTATGATCAGCTTGAAATCTAGCACAAAGACAAACACTAAATATTATATCAGGTCCGCTAGCAGTCAAGTAAAGTAAAGATCCAATCATGCCTCTATATTTCTTCTGATCAACAGACTTACCACTTGGGTCTTTATCCAATGAAACACAAGAAGTCATGGGAGTATTAATTGGCTTGGTTTTATCCATCTCATATTTCTTCAAAATGTCCTTTATGTATTTTGATTGATTTAGAAAGGTTCCATCTTCTAATTATTTTATGCTAAACCCCAAAAAGTAGGACAACTCTCCCATCATACTCATCTCAAACTCTCTACTCATTATTTTAGAGAATTCATCACAAAGTTTCTTATCAGAATATCCAAAAAGTATGTCATCCATATAAATCTGAACAATGAGAAAATCATATCCAACTTTTTTAAGAAAAAGGGTGGTGTCCACGCTCCCCTTAACAAACTCCCTTTCTAGTAAGAATGTGCTAAGCCTCTCATACCAAGCTCTAGGTGCCTGCTTTAAACCATATAAGGCCTTTTTTAATTTAAAAACATGATTTGGAAATTGGAAACTCTCAAAACCTAGGGGTTGTTCTACAAACACATCTTCTTTTATTTCCCCATTTAAAAAGGCACTCTTAACATCCATTTGAAAAGCTTAAATCCTTGATAATATGCAAAGGCTAATAGCACTCTAATGGCTTCCAATCTAGCTACAGGGGCAAAAGTCTCCTTAAAATCTATCTCTTTTATTTGGTTATACCTCTTAGCCACTAATCTTGCTTTATTCCTAACCACCACTCCATAATCATTCACCTTATTCTTAAAGACCCACTTGGTTCCAACTACACTTTGTTCCTTAGGTATTTCTACAGGCTCCCAAACATCATTCCTAACAAATTGGTTCAATTCCTCCTGCATGGCTAAAATCCAAACTCATTAGAAAGGGCTTGGTTTATGTTGGTGGGTTCAGTCATTGAGAGGAAAGCATAGTGGTTCACCTCCTTCCTAAGTCCATGTCTAGTCCTAACTCTATTAGAAGGGTATCCTAAGATCAAATCTTTGGGGTGACTTATAGAGTATCTCCAATTTCTAGGCAAGGTGTGTGAAGGTCCAACCCTTTCCTCCAAATCTATATTTTCTACTCCTTGGATAAAATTTCCTACTCCTTTAGTGTTTTGGTGTTCTACTCCCTTCTCCAGATCTTCTACTCCAGCGGTAATCTCTCCAATATCATCATCATCCTCAACTTCAAGCTTTCTAGGATCAAACTCATCAAACACTACATGAGTAGTTTCTTCCACCATCAAAGTTCTCTTGTTAAACACCCTAAAAGATTTCCTAACACTTGAATATCCCATGAACACTCCTTTATCAAATTTTGGATCAAATTATCCTAAGTGAGACTTCCCATTGTTGTTAATGAAAACCTTACAACCAAAGACATGAAGGTGTGAAAGATTGAGTGTCCTACCCTTAAGGATCTCACAGGGTGTCTTATCTAGTTTGGCTCTAACATTCACCCTATTCAACACATAACAAGTTGTGTTAATCACTTCAGCCCAAAAGTATTTTGGAAGTGAATACTCAGCAAGCATGGCTCTAGCAGCTTCCACTAAGGTCCGATTATTTTTTTCTGCTACCCCATTCTGCTGAGGGGTCCTAGGAGCTGAGAAGTTTTGGCTAATCCCCTTATCCTCACAAAAATCTCCAAACCTTTCATTTTTAAACTCTCCCTCATGGTCACTATGGATGGTCAAGATCTCACAACCTAGCTTTTTCTGAATCCAAATAAAAAAGGTTCTAAACTCCTCAAAAGACTCATTTTTGTGTGAAAAAATCTAGTCCAAGTGAATCTCGAGTAGTCATCAATAATTACAAAACCATATACTTTCCCTCCCAAGCTGGAAGTGCTAATGGGTCCAAACAAATCCATGTGAAGAACTTCTAAAGGTCTAGAGGTGCTAATTTCCTTAGTGGGGTGAAAAGAGGAGTGGACTTGCTTTCCTAATTGGCAGGCATCACAAAGGTGGTCTTTAGAGAATTTTAGTTTGGGGACACCTCCAACTAGGTCTTTTTTGATCACTTTCCTAAGGGTTTTCATACTAGCATGACATAATCTTCTGTGGCACAATAATGAATCATCAACAGCAGTTTTCAAGCAAAAAGATGCAGCACATTTAATGTTATTTAAATCAAGCATATACACGTTGTTGATCCTCTTTCCCTGCAAAATAGTGTTGTTATTTAAACTTATAATGCATGAATTTGCAAAGAATTGTATGATGAAACCCTTGTCGCAAAGCTGACTGATGCTGAGCAAGTTGTGTTTTAATCCATCTACAAGCAAAACATTTTCAATCATAAGGTTCTTAAAATTACCAAATATACCTGCACCTATCACCTTGCAGGTGGTGTTATCTCTAAGAGTAACCTTGCCTCCTGTCCTAGTCTCCAGGAAAATGAATTAATTGGCATCGCCAGTCATATGTCGAGAGCATCCGCTGTCCAGGTGCCACATACTCTCACGAGGCCTTTTGTGAGAGCTTACCTACAAAATCATCAAATTTCAAATTTAGGAACCCAAGTAGGTTTGAGTTCCTTCTTATGAAAAGTAGAATTCAAAGCATGTGTGCTATGTTGTGACTCATGCAATTTGGGTCTCCACACCCAATGTGTACTATAGTGAATAGTGCAACTGTGTGAGATATATCCTAGCATGCCACATGAAAAGCATCTAACTCTAGAAAAAGGATTTCTTAAATGGTTTGGGTAGTAATGTCTCTTCCTAGGTTTTGGCTTTTGATCAAGTGTAGGTGTCATCCAATTTCTCTTAAGTGTGTCCAATTCATTTTTAATCCTCAAGTTAATATCTTTTAAAGCATTATTATCAATTCTTAAATTATGCTCTATCTCTTTAGATTTCTTAAAATCAGATTCAAGGGAGGTATGTGAAACTTTCAATGAATCAGGCTCTTCAATTAATTCAGAATGCTTTTTATTTAAATCATCAAATTCATCAAGTAGAACCATATGATTTGAATCAATTATTGAATGATCCTTAATCAAAATTTTATGTTCTTTTTGTAAATTCAAAAGCTATAATTTCACAGCATCATGAGTTTTCTTAAGCTTTCTATATGATGCATGAATTTTTTTAGAAACTTCAAGGAGTTGGTCGTAGGATAGTTCACATACCTCTTCTTGATCAAAGTGATCATCTGTCATTAAGCACAGGTTTGTTGTCTCATCTTCAGGTTTAGTCTCAGATGAATCGGATGCAGAGTCCGCCCAAAATGCCTTTTGAAATTTCTTTTTGTCCTTCCTAGACTTGGGTTTCTCCTCACCCTTTTCTTTGCTTGAGTGAGCCTTGAGTGTAGGGCAATCAGCTTTTACATGTCCAGGTTTTCTGCAATCAAAATAAACCATGTCATTAGAGCTCTTAAAATTTTGTTTCTCTTACCTTTGTTCCACTTTTGATGATACTTTTGTTTCTTCCTTAGAAAGGTTTTTAATTGCCTTGTGATTAAGGAAAATTCATCACTTTCAGACCCAGAAGAGTTAGAGTTCGTGTCATTGGCCTTCAATACTACAATTTTCTCCTTTCTTTTCTCACTTGCATCCAAATTTCTTTGGTTCACTCCTTGCTCGTAAGCAATGAGTGAACCAAGTAAGTTATCAATTGAATAAGTATTCAAATCTTTAGATTCAGTAATGGTGGAGATTTTAGCATCAAAAAAAGAAGGCAAGCATCTCAAAATCTTGTTTAATTTTTCATAATTTGAAAGTTCTCTTCCTAAGGCATGCAAAGAAGTTACAATTTAAGTAAACCTTGTATACATATCAAAAATTGATCCATAAGGTTTCATATGAAAAAGTTCGTAATCATGCAAGGGAATATTCAAACAAGATTACTTAACTTCATTGGTTCCTTCATAAGTAATGCACAACCTATCCCAAATCTCTTTTCCAGCAGAGCAAGTAGAAACATGCATGTAGTCTTCAAATTTTAAAACATAGAAAAATAATTCAAACATTTTGCATTAAGTTGAGCTAAATCTCTTTCATCAAAAGTCCATTCAATAAAAGGCACTTCAGTTTTAATTCTGTTAAGTTCACGAGAAGGTGGAGAATATCCTTCTTTAATAAGCATCCACATGCGATAATCAGTTGATTGTAGAAAAGTAGACATGTGAGTTTTACAAAAATCAAAAGGTAGATTGTCAAACACAGGTGGTCGTGTAATAGAATATCCTTCCATTGTATTACAATTCCCAAAGTTAGCCATGGATCAAAATTCAAAGAGTTTTCAAACTCAGTTTTTATAAATCCCACTCTGATACCACTTGAAAGTTCGTTAGGGAAGTTAAGCCCATGAGAACTAGCCCGAGGCTAACCAAAAGTATTTTAAAAACTCTTTCTTAGATCAAATCATAATAAGCACAAACCAAAATCACCACAAAAAATAAGTGCAGAAAATTAAAATGTGGAAGCAGTAAAAAGAACACAAGGGTTTATAGTGGTTCGGCCAACTTCACCTACGTCCACTCCCTAGAGGCGCCCTCCAGATATTGCACTAAGTTAAGTAAGTGTATCTCCTTTAGCTACCACAGCTAGGAGGAGAAGCCTTTATACGCAACTCTTTTCACCAACCCCAGTGCGGCAGAGAACAAACTCCTTTTGCTTCCTCCTGAAGAGGGCAGAGAACCGACTCCTTTTGCTTCCTTTTGAAGCAGGCAAAGAACCAAGACCTTTTGCTGAAGTAGACCTCCCAAGAACAAAGGATGAAGACCAGAGAAGACAACTTGGAACCTTGCTTAGAGTAACCCTTCTGAACCCTCTCACAAACTCCCCCTCACAAGTTCCTCTCTCTCTCTCTCTCTCCCTCTCCCAAGGCTCTCTTAGGTCAAGACAGCAGCACTCAAGGTCTCATACATGAGAAAAATTGGATCCTTTAAATAGAATTTCAAGAACTGACATTATTGTCCTGGATGATATGGATGTCATCCTCGCCGATCAGTATAAATCATGGACTATTGTACTGAACATCGCTCTGAATGGAGGTCTAGATGATTCAAAATTAGCTTGATCGTCCAGGACGATCTCACGATCATCCTGGATGATTAGTTCTAATCAGAGGTAAATCATTCAGAACATCGCCCTGAATATGATCTGGTCGATGTTGATCGTCCAAAAGAAACTAAGGTTTTTGAACTGATTGTCTCGGACAATATTGAGATCATCCCGGATGATGTGATCTTATCAATCATCTTTAATTGCTTTCCTTAATTATCTAATCAATTTAGGCATAATTGTATCAAATCGTCCAGGACGATACACGATCATCCTGGCCGATATCCAAAAATAAAGAATGCCTAAATAGATCATGTCGGTGAATTCTTTCTGTTTTGAGCATATCGTCCTGGCTGATACATGTATCGTCTAGGCCGATATCCTAATGATGGTTGCCTTGACTAGGAGTCCTGATTAGGGTTTTTGTTTTAAACCCGATAATCCATGACGATATAAATATCATCCAGGATGATATGAGAAAAAATAGAAATTCTAAATCAGTAAGAAAAGAATCACTCAAGTTTGTGTGTATAGGGTTACTTAGCATCAGACCTTTCCAAGATTTCAATTAACTCAAGAAAGGGAAAAGGAAAGTTACAGACTAACTCAACCCTAATCTACCCAATCTTGAGCTGGTTCCATTTGTCATCTGATTTCTTGGCCCTAAAATGTCAGTATAAAAAGGCAGTCGTATTGTTTACTATCATCAAAACCATAATTCATGAAACCAAATTTGCAACAAGATCATCCTAGATGATATATGTTAGTTTGTTGTAATCTAGGGTAAATTTGAAGCCCTTCTATATAATACATATTATTTACTCAAGATATGATCTTTTACTGTTGTCCTGACTAGAAAGAGATAAGAGGAGAGGGAGAGCTTGGGAGAGAGAGAGAGGATCTTTTAAGGGAGAGTTTATAAGGGGTTTCAAAAAGGTTGCTCCAAGCAAGGATTCAATTTATCTTCTCTAGTCATTGTCCCGTATTCCTTAGAGGTTCTAGAGAAGTCTAGTTCAATGATTGATCGAGGTTCTCTGCCTTCTTCAGGTGGAAGTGAATGGAGTCAGGCAAAAGGAGAGACATTGAGTTTAGTGCAATACCCGGAGGAGAGGCTCCGGGAAGTGGACATAAGTAAAGTTGACTGAACCACTCTAAAATATGGTGTGCTCTTTCTTATTACGTTTTCACATTTTTTATTTCCACACTTTATTTTCTGATGAATGATTATTTGGTTTAGAACATGATTTTTGTTTGTAAATTTTAAAACACCAATTCTCCCCCTCTTGATTAGCCTCGGGCAAGTTCATAAGGGCTTAACATCCCTAACAAACATTCACCAATTTTTCCAAAGCATAATAATTTAAGTTTTGAAATTTTCTTTTGGAAAATTTGGGATTAAGTTTAGATTTCAATTCTAAAATTGAATCAAACATTAAGACTGATTTATCACCTCATAAGGCAGAAATTAAATCCCTTAGCAAGTTTAGATCTAGAATTATAAATTTTCACTTGATTATCATAGCCTGATTTAAGGGAGAATCACATATGACTCTTGAGGATCAAGATGGGGTTCAATTAGACATCCGACCATGATAATCAAGAGAAATGATCTTTAATTTCATATTCAAATTGATGTTAACACATGATAAATCTATTAGAAGAAATAAAAAATAATATGTTAGTAATTATACGATTATGATAATAATGATCATTATGAATTTTATTTCCCAAAAGAAATATCAATTAAGTTCTGAAAATCAATTTCAAAATCTCCTACGAGTGCAAGCCCTCGTAATTAATTATATCGTAGGAAAATGGAGTCTCCTACGAAAACACTCGATTGAAATAGCGAAAAAATTTTGTTAAAAGATTTTCTATGACAAATATCAAAGGAGTTAAATTTTGGAATTTCAAGTGGGAATGGATCAATATAGAGCACTTATTTTTAGAGTCAAAGAAAGAAAGGTAGGAGACATTATAATATTTTAAAAATAATTCATAATTATCTCGTCATAATCTAAGTGTTGGGCTTTAAGTTGAGTATTTTATTAGAAATTTGATATTATATTTTCAGAAGCAATGGTCTTATAATTCAAAATTTGGCCTAGATCCTAAATATAAATTGGATACCACGTAGTGGTGACCTGAACATAACTAATGCAATATAAAATTCGGACTTAACTCATCCTGGATTAGGGAGCTAGCAAATCACCTAGTTGATTTTAAATACATGAGTTTAATCACTTTATGAAAGAGTGGTAGGGACATTTTTTTAAGTTTTGGAGAGCTAGGACTGGCATCTAGAGATTATATAGGCTAAATCAAAATCTACACACAAACATAAAAAATTAGTAAAAACAAGCAAAATCTTAATTGCAATCACAATAACACATCAAATATAATCAAAATAATTAATAAATATTTATAGGCAAACTGCCTTGCTTATTACAACCCAAAAAAAGAAATTAAAGTAGCTGTGCACCACTGACCACAACTTGGATTCTAATCTTAATACATATGCAAGTGACTTCGAGTGGGATACTCTTTATATTCAATTCTTCAATCTTCTCTCCTCTGGGCTCTATGGATTCTTCATAGCTGGCTACCCAAATGGGAAAGAGAACTCTTCCCTCGAGGGGAAGGTTACTCTTTCCACTTTGGGTATGAAAAATGATCCAAATTTGGACTTCCAAATAGGAAAGGACTATCCCCCAAAGGGGTATCTTTTCCTCTTTGGAATCTAAGCTTTGGATCTGTGTATACCAACTCAAATGTGCACTTTCATAACTTGACATCTCAAATGAATTACATATATATGAAAATAAAAATTTTAGACTCTCCTGCAAGGTTATCCTAAGCATATATATATATATATAGCCCCCTTTATTTCCCTGTATGAGTGCGGCCACCTGCAGAAAACTCAATGAGCATCAAGTGAAAGTTCGTTAGGGATGTTAAGTCCTATAAAACTAACATCCCTAAAGAACTGGCCCAAGGCTAACCAAGAGGGGGGGTGAATTGGTATTTTAAAAAATTTCTTTAAGCAAAGCACGAATGCAAACCAAATCACCACAAAAATAAGTGCAGAAGAAAATAAATACGGAAGCAGTAAAAAACAAGAACACAAGGGTTTATAGTGGTTTGGTCAACTCGACCTATGTCCACTCCCCGGAGGTGCCCTCTGAGTATTGCACTACAATCATGACTCTCCTTTAGCCCCCACAGCTAGGCGGAGAAGCCTTTACAAACACCTCTTTTTGCCACACCCGACAAGGCAGAGAACCTTCCTCCTTTTGCTTCCTCTTGAAGCAGGCAGAGAACCTCGATCGCTTGCTGGAACTTACCTCTCCCAACCCTTCCAAGGACAAGAAACTCTAGGGAAGAAGTAGTGGAATAATTCTTGGAGCAACCCTTGTGAATCCCCTCACAAGCTCCCCCTCACAAGATCCTTTCTCTCTCTCTCCCCCTCTCTCTCTCTCTCCTTTAGGTTCTCTCAGGTCAAGAAAACAGCCAAGGATGTTCAAAAATGTTGAATAAGAGCTCTT
Organism: Dendrobium catenatum; assembly: GCF_001605985.2. Taxonomy (NCBI): domain Eukaryota; kingdom Viridiplantae; phylum Streptophyta; class Magnoliopsida; order Asparagales; family Orchidaceae; genus Dendrobium; species Dendrobium catenatum. Next base: position 659,740 of record NW_021318693.1, read on the forward strand.
AAATAGAAGAATTTCAAAGGAGCTCATTAATTGCAAGTTGCCGACTATATCGTCCAGGACAATATGGACATCATCCTGGCCGATCAGTATAAATCCCATGAGATCGGCCAGAGCATCACCCTGAATGCAAACTGGATGATTTAAAATTGGCTTGATCACCCCGGATGATCTCACGATCATCCTGACCGATCAGTTCAAATTAGAGGAAAATCATCCAAAGCTTCGCCCTGAATTCAAGCTGTCCGATCCAGATCGTCCAGGAGTAACTAAGGTTTTTTTACTAGATCATCCTGGCCGATCCTGCGATCGTCCAGGATAATGTGATAGTATCAATCATCCTTAATTACTGTCTTGATTGTCTGATCAATTAAGGCATAATTGTGAATATCGTCCAGGCCGATCCAAGATCGTCCTGGCCGATTACCAAAAATACATAATACCTTAATTATTTATGGCGACAATTTCTTTCTATTTTGAGCCTATCGTCCAGGCTGATACAAGTATCGTCCAGGCCAATTGGCTAATGATGGATGCCTTAATTAAGAACCCATGATTAGATTTTTTGTTTTAAGCCTGGTCGTCCAAGATGATGTAAATAGCATCCTGGCCGATTTGAATAAAAATAGAAATTCTAAGTCTCTCAAGTGTGTGTGTGTGTAGGGTTACTTTGCATCAGTCACACCAAAGATTATAATTGACTCAAGAAGGGAAAAATAAAATTACAGACTGACTCAACCCTAATCTACCTCATTTGAGCTGGCTCCGTTTTTCCGTCTGATCTTTGATTCCTAAAAAGTCAGTAGTAAAAGACAGTCCAAGATAAGTAAGAGTGTTTTCCAATCATCAAAACATAGTTCATAGACCTGAATTTGCAACTTCAAGATCATTCCTATCCTAATGATAATCTAATCGCCAAACATATCATCAATCCATATAGTTAAGTAAAAGTAAACATACACACCAAGCAGTTTCAATCATAACATGCAATGAAATCTCAAAAAACTAGCACACATCAAAAAAGTAAGCACAAGTCTAGCCTAGATCTAGAGTCAGTTGTCCTAGCAAACCTTCTAAAGTGTGTGTGGTAGGTCGTGTGGCTGGGGTAGATACTATACTTGATTTTTAGTTGAGATTTATCTAATATTTTAATTTATTAAAGGCTGAAGGAGAACTTTTAATTAAAGTTTAAATATCAATGTATTAAAGCTTGATTTGGATATATTTTAATTATTAAATAATTGCTACTTTGTTGCACACTAAGGCAATGAAGTTTATTTCACCTTCCTTAGGGATAAATTAATAGCCACATAAGACTAGGTTACCTAGTAGCAATCAGGGGTTGATTAAGTTAATTTAGTTGGTTAGAAATTAAGGGTGGATTAATGTTAAATAATTCAATTAATTACTCTTTTTAAAAGTTAAAATTATTTTATGTTTTCCATTAATAGGTTTGTGGCGTTGTACCACTAGGCTCGAGAAACCATGACTCCTTAGGACAAGTAGTCCCATAGTCTAGAGTAGTCCATCCAATAAACTTCATCTCTAAAGTGGTTGTTATATATTCGAAAGTTTCTTAAATTATTTTATTAATCAAATTAGAAATTTTTGTAATTTTAATGAATTATTCAATTTTTAAGGATTATTGGAATTATTTAAGAGCATTAATTAAGGGTCCCAAAGTTAACTTTTAAAATTAAAGTAAAATATTTCTCAAACTTTTAATAAATATTAGGACTTATAATGAGTAGTAAGACTATTAGAACACTTAATTTTGAGTTTTCAACAAAAATTTATGAATTTTCAAAGCTTAAGCATATAATTTAACTTAGGTTTGACCGAATTATTGACTTTTTGACTTTGACTAAATTTTGAAGGATTGACATTTTTGTATAATATTAGATTTTAATTCAAGTTGGGTGCCTTTGAATTTAATTCATTTGGAATTCTCTAGAATTAGTTATGATTTTATAAAATTTGAGTATTTGTTGAATTATTTTAATTATTTTAATTAAATGCCCTTTTAATGGTTTGAACCCAAATAAACTTCAAACTTCTTGAAATCACCTACAAAGATCAGAAATGATCTAAGGAGGGATCACCAAGTGTTTAAGAATTTTTTAGTATTTTTTAATTATTTCTAATTAATTAAATATTAACTTTCAATTAAAATTCAATTGTACTTAAAATTGTTGTTAAATTAAAGTGGATTTAATTTTCTATTATTAAGGGGTTATTTATGGTCAGTTAGAGGTTTTGCATATATTTTTTAGATTTGATTTTGATTTATTAGAATTTTTAAAAGTCTAGAAGGCTAATTAAGGACTTAAACCTAAATAAATTAATTAGGGGACCTAATGACTTCAAAAATCAGTGGGGAAATTTCCTATGGGTAGAAAATATCACTATGTTTATATGTTCAATGTTCCAAGTCAAGGGGATATGCATCCTAATTATTGTAATTTTCTAATATCTCTACACAAGTTCTTAATTATTATCCTTTATAGTGTCACTAAGTTGTATATGATAAAATCAATGTTATTAACCCTTGGATTATTTATATATATAGGCATTCACAAGAACATTCAAGTCCTTAGAACTAAGAGAGCCTTAACTAAGTGGTGTGTGTACCCTAAACATGCAGGTGCTAAAGATAATTAATATATATAAAGCACTAATTAGTGAATGATTGGAATGCAACATCCACAAATCATCCCCCACGATTCCTATTTACATAAGCTCAAACAAGATTAAAATTTCAGGATGTCCCTCAAGGCTCTCAAGATATAATTTATATAATTTGAAAATTAAATTTAATATTAAAAATAGGTTGATTTTGGGATTTTTAGAAAGATGATATAATTATAAAATAATTTAAGAACCAATCAAGAATAAGTTCAAAATAGCTTTAAAATAGTTAAGAAAAAAAATTAATAACTTGAAATAAACTTGAAATGAAAATTTTTATAATCTTAAAAATTATTTGAATTAAAATAAGTAATCTAATTAATTATTAAAAAGGTCGAAAAATTAAGTTCAATCAAACATACTTTAACTCTTTTTTGGTCTCAAATTAAAGAATTTCAAAATAATTCTTTAATTATGTATAAAGGATAATATTTTAAAATAATTTTTTTTCTTTAATAATTAATTCAATTTTAAGTTAAATATTGATTAAGTATTAAAACAACTTAAATAATTAAGACTAATAATAATAATAAACAAAAATATATTTTAAACTAGAACATTAGTTTAAAATAATTAGGATGGTTTAATGATTTAATTAAAATTTTAAATCCCTTTTTTTTGTCATTTAAGTTAATATTTAAGTAAATCTTAATTAAAACCTAAATAATTACATATTTAATATGAACTAAAATATTAAAAAACATTAAATGGGTTTAAATTTCAGAATATTTTAAAATGTTCATTCTAATTTTGAATGAGTTTTAAAATAAATTTATTTTAAAAATTTAAAATTTATTGATTTAATTTAATTTATTAATAATTAAAATATAAGATTTTAAGTGTTTTTTTTATTATTTAAAATATATTTAAAATTTAGAAAATTTTAATTTTAATTAAAATAATTTAAAATTCTAAACAGTTTGATATAAAATATTTATTTTTTCTAATTTTTAAATAATTTTTAATAATTTTTTAGGTGTTACATTATTTAAAAAGTATTTTTTAAAATAATTAAATTTAAATAAAATATAATTGATGGCTCGACGGCTGTTGGAGCACACGTGGCAACCCTGTATTAGCTCGCAAAACTGAGGGCAATGATTGCACCATCGATAATCATTGGATAATGATGAAACCACGAACGCGATTTCACTTATCTGAGCAGGTCAACTCCTCCATCGTGAGATCCTCCACTGTAATGAATCAATGAATGTGATTCATCAAGACAAGCATATGGCCACAAAAATAGATCCGCGATCATGAGAACGCGTAGAATGACTAGATCTGGGTCGTTGATCATGTACACTAAAAGTACTAGCGATCGAACCCTGAAGTGGTTTTTTAGCTCATTCACTCGATCTGATTAACTAAATCACTTGAAATTTTAAATCTAAGCTCAACACATAAGCAAAAATCCTAGAGGGATCCTCAATATGACTTAAAACATGGTAAATAAAATGCTAAATAACCATAACTATTATGACCTAGGGCTAAGGGTTTTAGGAGATTTTCCCATTGGATCTTTAAAGCCTTGATATGATTGAGCTTGCAGACTGTCCACGTAAGTTTTCCTAGTTGAAAGCAAGGCTCAAAATGCCTTGGATCAACTAGATAAAGCTTTAGATGAAATGGGTCCTAGGGAGGCCAGAAGATCATCGGCGGCGACCTTCTAACGGCTAAGTTTTACTTGGAAAGTGAGAAGGAAGGTCTAGGGATTCAAAAGGAATCAAGGGATGGACTGGAGAGAGTTGGATTGGAGAGAGAGCATAAGGATTAGAATGAAGCTCAAAATGGGGCTTTTTCCCTATTCAAATTTCCTGGAGGTGGCTGGACGGTCCTGATGCATCAAGGACCTTGCTCTGATGAGGGACAAATATCCCAACCCGTTGGAAGCCTGAGCTAAAGGCTGGAATGGCCTTATGGCTATTGGGTGCTTTTGGAGATGGGAGGGCCACTATTGCCCAAAATAATTAAACCAGTTGCTAAGGACAGCTTAAGCAATGTTTAGGTAGGGTAATAAAGCTAATAGGGTCAGATTAGGTCATGTGATCTAGAGGGAGGTGGAGCTTTAGAGGGGGTTTGACCATGAAAAGAGTTTTTAAGTATGGGTTGACTTCTTTGACCAGTCAAAGGTCAAGGTGCTGGTGAGGTGGCAAGGGGTAAGATAAGAATAGTATGTTGAGTCATCCCAAAAGGTTAGGAGTATGGAGTTGGGGTTAGAAGGGAAGTTTGACCATTTAAGAGAGGTTTAAATACCTTGTTGACTTGGTTTGACTTGTCAATAAGGTCAAGACTAATGATGTGGCACTTTGATGGTGTAGTAGGCTATTTAGGATAGCTTAAGGAAGGGTCGAAGGGGTCAAGGTCAAAACAATGGTGTATGAGAGCACATGATATAAAAGTTTGACCAAAGATTAAGAGTTGACTTGGTCAACTCAACTTGGGTTGGGTTGACCAACGAATAAGTCATGCTTAGGCTATGATTAGAAGTTGGTTTGAAGGAGTAATATGGGTAGAATAGGTCAAAGGGTTAATGGGTCAACCTAGGTTGACTTGGTCAACCAGGTTGACCCAATACATTATTTTGGGTTCAATGGATTTGTTTGGGTATTTGGAGTTTGATGGGTGTGGTCTCAAGGTATAAAAGGGTCATTTGCATCAAATGACCTATTTGGGCCCTAAATCAACCTAGGTTGACTTAGTCAATCAAGTTGACCCAGGGGCTATGTCAGGGATCAACAAATTTGAAATGATATTTTGAATGTGTTGAGAGTGGTCCCAAGGCATAAGGATTTGACCCTTAAGGGACTTTTAAGTTAACCTAGGTTGAGATAGTCAACCAAACTGACCCAAGGTTTGGATTTGGGTCTAACATGCCACAAATGGTGTTTGGGAATAATTTGAAAAGGTTTCACAATTTGATGAGATTGAACCATATTGAAGTTTGGTCAAAAGTCAAAATCCCCTTAAAGGGCATTCTGGTCATTTTAACCTCTAATCAATTCTGGGTCAAAATGAGTCCAAATAAATGTAGATTAATGTTTGAAATATCATTATCAAAGGTCTGGAAAAGATCAAAGGATTTGGAGGGGTATCCAAGGTTAAATTCCACTGGGAGATAGGTCCCTTGGCATAGGCTATAAATATTCTAAGGTTTTGTGACCTTCAGATTTCAGTTTAGTTTATGGGGTTATAAGCATTAAATTGAGATCAAATTTAGAGGGCTAACCCCATAGACATGTATTATCAATATGCAATTGATAGACTCTAAATCAGAGGTCAGTTGACTAGTTCTAAAGTGTTTTAAAAAAATACTAGGAAATGCTCTTAGGACCTAAGCCATTATCCTTGGATTTTGGTCTGGATTCTCTAGATTTAAATTGGGTTTTGAGTTTGAATCAATAGGATTGAATTCTAAAAATTATTTATAAACATTTGAGTGATCACAAATTATTGGATAAGATTAAAGCCAGGTCAGGGATAGACTCAAGGTTTGAAGTTTAAATTTGGTTAGAGTTTTATTTGGATTGAGATCTGGATTGACTTGAGGTCAAGATTTATTTGAAGTCTAGATTGATCAAAGATCTAGGTTGATCCTAGGGCTTGTAGTCTGGGAGAATCCTAGGGTCTAGAATCTAGGAGGGCTCTAGAGTCTAAGAAGTCCTAGGGTCTGCAGTCTAGGAAAGGTCATAGTGACCTCATAGAAAAGAGAGTTCAACATTTCACTATACTTTTTTCTATTTATTATCAAGTGTGTCTATGTATTTTATTATGGTATGTGGTCAGTTACATGTGCTTCTTCATTAAAAAAACATATCTGGGATGAGAACTTATAAATATTTAATTAAGTTTTGTTGAATATAAGTTTTGTGCATGTTATTATTTTATTTATATAAATTAATTAATAATATAAATTTTATTTTTGAATTAATAAAAAATTTTGAAATAATATGTATAATTATTTTAGTTAATTTAGTATTAATCAATAAATAATTATTTAACTATATATTGAATTTTAAAATATAACTATTAAATTTTTTTTTAATTTTTTGTTCTGTTCATTTGAATAATTATCAAATAATAATATGTAATTAACAAAAACAAAAAAGAGGTTCATATCATAGAAATAAGATATATGATCTGATTATATAAACACAATATACATGATAACAATCTTGTCCCCTACTTATATTTGTGGATGATTACACTCCTTGGTGTGTACTTATCAGATGATTAGCTTATCTTAGGATCTAACTGGGCCTCAGCAGCATCTCTTCCTTATCAATCTAAGTCTGCAGTGCTTTGTCTTAGTTGAGTTGGTTGGAGGAGCTCATCCTACTATGTAGGAGAGTGTTGCGATTCAAATGGATTCATCATGCTGGGATCTGATGTAGAGTGCCTTAATATTTGAGGATCATCATGAATTCTGTTAGACCATTATATCCTATACTTCTCAATAGAATCAAGTAAGTTGTAGTCAATAAATAAAGAAGCCTCAAGCCTAGAATATAGCTCGTCACAATCCTCAAGTGTATACTTTATAGAACTTACACTTTTCCCCATGCTGACCTGCGAATGGTTGAGTGACACGCTAGCATTGTGTGATATAATTAGCCAATTTTTGGCAATGCAATATTACTTCAAATTATGAGTAATTAAATAACTTGAACTTCTGAAGAAACTTATAAATCGCTCATTTAATGGGTGATTTACCTTAAATAGAAAGTCTCCTGTTAAATGTATAACTTTGTTCAATTTAAATTTTTATTTTTAATTGTTAATCCCTTATATAAATATTAAACAATGTGTACTTGAAATTTAAAAAAAAAAATAAAAGAACCACAAAGTTTAACATCTACCAAATAGATGATTTGACTCAAAAATATAAAAATAAATAAGTAGAAATACATATTCTTTAAGACACTTAATCCTACTCTACCTAGGCTTGAGTTGATCACTTTGCACAGTGTAAGATGGACCTAAAATGTTAGTGTACAAGATACTAGTATGCAATAATAAAAATAACAGGAGATAACTTAATATAGAATCTAATAATGTTCTTATCATCAAAGTCACAAGACTCGGGTCAAGATTTGAAATAATTTTCCATATGAGAAAACTCTTCTATTATAAAAAAAATTTAATATGCCTATGAGTCATCTTCATATGTTACAAAACGGTAGTCCTAACACAAACAAGATTATAAGTATAGTTAAGTATCTCTGATTGTGTGTAACTGGCCTATCTCATTCACTTTTTTCAAGGGAAATTCTCTATATTGCTAGATACTATTAGTCCTACATCTTTTCAATGGAAAAATATCTTGTTTGGTTATGGTGATTAACTCTTTATCTTGCATATTGAACTTAATGCATAGACAATATTATCAAGTCAATAGTATTTGAATCATAATCTTCTTTTGATAATTAATACAGATAAATAAAGTTAAATACATGTTTCATTTATCAAGAATTATTCTTAATGGTTCCCTAGAGCATAATTAAACTTAGGGAGTCTGGTTTCTTTAGAGATTGAGTGACCCACCTTATCCTGATTTAACATAACTTTACTTTAATATTATAACTTCACGTTAGTATTTTATACAATTTGGATAAGACTTATGCTCCAAGAACATTAAACCTCTTTTCTTATCTCTTCTTTTGGGATCTCCTATACGAGGAGGAGATCCACAGATCACCATGTTTTCTCCATAGTAATGGGCAAGATGAGTACTTAGATGTTCATGTTGATATGAAAGATCTACATAATAATGAGAATGTTGATAATGGAGGGGAGTTTGAGAGGGATAAGAAGAGTTAGAAGAGGGCACTGAATGTGATTCTATATCAATACACTAATCAAAATGTTGTATTAAAGGTCTCCATATGTTTAAAAATGTGCATCATACAAAAAAGTTGTTGCAAAGATTCTATTACTTGAGGGAAATTCAATTAAGAAATTAAAGAATGTCCCCAAGAGGCACACCTAAAGATATGCCTCATATGAATATGATTATAAGATCCATGAATCAATTTTGAAGGATAGGATTACCTTCAAAGTAAAGAAGGTCAATAATACACATAGTTACATAAAGATCTAAATCAAATAATATTGCAGCCACATACAAAAGAAAAGCACTAAAGTTAGAAAAGTAGATATATGTAGATCCAAATATGATGTGTGATTTCATGAGGCGTGATTTAAAGAGTCTTTCAAGTTCTCTTAGAATTATCTCAAAAAAGTTAGTTACTAGTTTCCTATGATACCAGTCTTAATGAAATACTAAAATTGTATTATTATTTTTTATATTTCAATTAGTATTGTAGGCTTTTTTTTTTCTTTTTTCTTTTTTTTTTTTTTGGATGGCTAAGTAAATACTATTTATTTAGTTTGATTTTTGTTTGGATGATAAGAATTCACTATTTGAATGATATATTTAAGGTGGTGATATAGGCTTCGTTTTGGACAGCTTTCTTCTTCCTTTCTAAAGCAATTTTTTAGTACAAATAATTCCTGAACTAAAAATATTTGTACTAAAAAGCTTCTTTAAAAAGCATCCCAAAACAAAGCCATAATGGATGATACGTTTATATTATTATTCTATTATAATAAATTTAGGATATTTCTATTTTGGTTTAAATGTCAAGAAATGACCGTAATTTGAATGATATTATATGGCTTATATCTATTTTAATAATGTGAAGTGGTAGTGCTAATGAATTATAAGACCATCATATATTTTTGTTGCATTGTTTTGTACATTTATTTTATCATTATATATTATTAGTAATTTTTTTGTCAAATTTTAATAAAAAATAATATATAAATCAAATTTAGAAGAAAAAACGTGATTAAAAAAATTATAATTAAGTTTATGAGGTCTTGTCTCTTCACTGTATCATGCTAAAGTGGTGAGCTAAGTCTCCATTTCAAATGGAGACTTGTTGCTAGAAATTTTCTTAAGATTATAAGTATATAAAGTTTAATAGTGTTTAAGATTAAAAATAGAAGTATAATTTATATAAATTTATACAAATATTCAATTTGAATAATGTTAGTTTAGGGTTTAAAATATATCTTAAACTTTTGAAAATTCATCTTCTTATTATGCATAAGGAATATGTTGTTTACTCATTTAAATACAAATATAATATTTTTAATTAAAAATATATATTAAGGAAATAATTGAATATTATGCTACATAATTTATCATATCATCTTCTATAATATTTATTATGTTCTAGAAAATTTACAATAATATAGAGAATGTGTTTAATATTTTAATTCTTTATAAAAAATGAGCACACACATATAGAAGATGTAAGAGAAATCATAATTTCTTATGTAAAACCCTTAAAAAAGTGAAATCATGGTGTTTAGCCTAATTGAAATAGTTTATCATATATTTAAATATACAAGGGTCTACTATTTTCAAAATTTGAATAAATTGGGATTACCCATTACAATAATGCAATAAAAGTCAGGTGTCCATAGTAAGATAATTGAATTTAAATGATGGGGTTGAATGTTAGTGAAAAAGCGATGATGATCGAGATCATTATTATCAGGCAATGCCATGGAGTAATAAGATCTCTTGTCTCTCGAATCCCATTCATATAGAGAATGATGTCATATTTATATCTTTTCAAGATGAGCATTTTTATAAATTTAGCTAGAATCCAAAATACTTAATCGATCCACTCATGTTGATCATTTTGACCATATATTACTAAATCACAATTTAAATACCTTAATGAACTAAAAATTGAATGATCTTAGGCTTGTAAGATTTATATCTTCAACTCACTCACTTTAATGATAAGCATGAAAAATATGGAGATTAGTTGATCCTCCAAATGATTTCCTATTTTCAGTTATATTTCAAGTGCATGATTTAAGCTCATTTGTAATATGATAGGAAAATTAGTAGTGTTAATGAATTAATTTTGCAATGAGCACTTCAATAGTATTTGGATCTATATGTAGTAACCTAATTTGGATCTAGTAAGTCTTACATATTTACTTGTATCCATTTAATGAGAGGTGAGGCTCAACCATAAATTTAACTTTGAAAAGACTCTGCCACACTTTAGAATCATCTTGGTTAAAATAACAGATAGTCGGTACCTACCCACACAATACTTAGCAAACATAAACTTAGCCCAGAAGCTAACTTTAGCATTAAAGTTGTACCACAACTTGAAAGAAAAAGCAAGGGACAAGTCAAGAAAACTCTTACACCCCAAGACACCATCATCCAAAATGCCACAACACTTGTTCCAAGAAGTCCAAAGAATTTTAGTATGGCTATTAACAACCTTTCTAAAAAAAATTGTAAAAAAGTCTATTAGTTCTATTACAAACCACCTAGGTGGGTTGAAGAGTTTGGAAAATATAAATAGAAAGAGAACAAAGAACACTTCTAAAAAGAATTAATCTACCTTCAAAACCCAGGAAATTAGCATCCCAAGACAAAAGTTTGTTCTACACAGAAGTAATCAGATCATCAAATAGAAAAGACTTCTTTCTACCATTAAAGAGAGGAACCCAAAGATATTTAATAGGCAATTGACCCTGTGCAAAACCAGTCAAGCCTTTAATAGCCAAAATATGGTCATTAGGCACTTTGTTGGAAGCAATAAAATAACACTTATGCTTAATTAGAGAAAGCCCACTAACAATTTTAAAATTATGAAAAAAAATCCATAAGTCTATTAACCCTATTTAAAGAAGCATTCATGAAAATAATAAAATCATCAACAAGACATAAGTGAGAAATAGGAAAACCCCCCAAAGTTCAAAAAAAAGGCTAGGGTGCTTCTTAAAGAGGTTAGCAATACCTCTAAATAAATACTCAACAGCAATGATGAAAAGAGCATGAGAGATAGGATCTCCCTGCCTAAGACCATGAGAGCATTTAAAAAAATCATTACTTTTATCATTTACAATTATAGAAAAATAGGGACCCTCAATGCAGTTTTTGATAAGATTAATAAAAATTGAATTAAAACTAAACAATTGTAAAATATTGTAAAGAAAGTTCCAATCAATGTTGTCATAAGCCTTGGAAATATCAAGCTTTAAGATCATGTTGCCACCTCTCACCTTAACATTCAAGTCATTACAAAATTCTTGGTCCAACAAAATATTATTAACAATGGCTCTCCCCTTGACAAAACCCATTTGAAAAGGAGAGATAATTTTAGGAAGAATAGGAGTTAAACGACTCATAAGAATTTTAGAAAACAACTTATTAAAAAATGTGCAAAGACTAATAGGACTAAAATCATTCCAAATACTAACAGAGCTACTTTTGAGAATAAGAATAAGAGAAGTAGAGGTGAAAAACTTAGGAATAGTATGACCAGCAAAAAAATTCAAAACAGCTAAATAAATATCACTATTAATAATATGACAAGCTTTCTGGAAATACATCATGGTGAAACCATCAGGCTAGCCACAGAGTCCCCATTCATGCTATAAACCAACTCTCTAATTTCCTCCAAAGGAGGTTTAGAGAGGAAAATATTATCCTCTTGAGAGATGAGATTAGGGGTAATAAAAGGGTTATCAATATGAGTGGAAGTAAAATACTTATTGAAACAGCATTGAAAATGTTGAACAGCTAAATTAGCAATTTCCTTAGCATCCTTAGTAATATAACCATCATCACGTTTGATTTTATAGATGGAGTTTTTGGCTTGTTTTCTCTTAACCAAAGCATGAAAATATTTGGTGCTATTGTAACCTTCAACAAGATGCTTCACAACCACTTTTTGTTTCCAAAAGGCTTCCTCCTGGGCTTGTAGTTTAATAAACAATTTTTAACATCCCTCATTAAAGCTAAATTATCATCAGAAGGAAACAATTGATAGCTAAGCTCAATAGTTTTCACTTTATCTTCAACATTCAAAATGTTGGTGAAGACATTTTTAAAAATATTATAATTCCACCAATTGAGAACTTGCTTAAACTTTTTAAGTTTAATCCAAAATCTTTTCATATTAAAAAAAAGAGTTATTAGGATGCAAGGGGGCTTGCCAATTTTCCTGAAACAAATCCATAAAAGACTCATGAAACAACCACATGTTTTGAAATCTAAATTGAGGCAAAGAACTCATATGTCGGGTCTTAAGACTAATTAACATTAGGAGAGTGGTCAGAAAGACTCCTACTAAGATGCTTAACATAAATAAAATTAATAAAATTAAGCCAAAAATCATTAAACAATACTCAATCCAACCGTTGCCATAAATGACCATGATTCCAGTGAATTTATTACCAGAGAAACTAATGTCAACAAGATTACAATCCATAATCATATTATTAAAATCCTCCATAAAATGATAGATAGTACTAGTGCCCTCAATATGTTCAGTAGGATTAGAAATAGTATTAAAATCACCACCAACAAGCCAGAGAAAATTACAGATACTATGAAAATTAGTAAGTTGGTTCCACAAAACATTCATAGTAATGCAAGAACAAGCAGCATAGATAAATGAAACACAATAAGATAAGTTTAAAACTTCAATACTATAATATAAAACTTGAGTAAAATCACCAATAACATCTAGCTTAACAGGATCCTTACAAAACATCCAAATCTTATTGGCATAAACTAAAATAGCATGTTTAAAACCCATACTTCTAATAGTACTAAGTAATTTAGCTGAATTAATGACAGGTTCAAGTAAAACTAGAATAGAAGTATTAGAAATGTGACATAAATTTTTCACTCTTAACCTAGAGCAGGGGCAACCAATACCTCTAACATTCTAAATAATGAATTAAAACATAACAAAAATTACTAATAACTAGTTTACAAATGGGTGGATCTAGTAGATTCTAACATGATATTCATGTTTTTCTTACCTCTCCTATTTTAAACTTAGTAAAACTAGATCCAATCCAGTAACCTCTCCTATTTTGAAACTTGGTATTTATGGTTGGATAGAAATAATTTTATTTTTAATTGTATGCGTATGATCCATCATAGGATTATTAAAAATGTAAAACATAAGGTGTTTTGTCTTTTTTTCTATCAATCTTCTTTATGTTAAGAGTTTTAAGAATAATTCTTTTGTTGCTGATGAATTTAGTATCAGATTGGAGGAGGCCTTTCATTCTTCTGAACCTAGGTTTGGTTACTGGCTCAAACCTCCTAATAATTCTTTTAAGTGGAATGTTTATGGAGTTATTATTAGCTCAACCACCAGATTTGGTGGGGTTATTAGGGATAGTCTTGGTAATCTTAGTATTTCTTTTACAAGTCCTGTTTTGAGTTGTGATGAGAACCTTGCCATTCTCTTGGCTATTCTTCATGGGATTAGATTATGTCCTTCTCTAGGCATTATTAACATTGGTATTGAAGTTGTTTTTAATTATTGTATTCAATGTTTATATATTGTTGAGGATACTGCTTGTAATTCTAACACTTTTTATTTAGTGAGAGATATTAAAGAGTTGCTGGACTTTATGGATTTCTCCTTCTCTTCTATGTTTAAGGATGGGAATGCCTGTGCCGAGTGGTTTGCTAACTTAGGGTGTGGTTTGTATTGTTATATTGAGCTCTCTATTTCTAATCTCCTTGGACATTTAAAAGGTCTTTTAAATCTGGATAAAATTGGTCTTCCCTATGTTAGAACTTAATGTTTTGTGTTGGCTGAGTCTGTTGGCTCTAGTTTGTTTTGGTTTGGATGTTATTTCTGTTTGGTTGACCTTGTTTTTGGTGTTGTTTATCTTTTTTGGATTTCTTCTTCCCTCTTGTACATCATATTTGAGTGTCTTTTGGCTACAGACTAGATCTGTGATTTTACCAGTTTGTATGTTGATGGTTTGCCCAATTGTTGTTCTCCTACCTTCATTTACTGGTCTGTGTACTTATGTTGGCCATGTTTTTGGCTGGGGTTAACTATGGGAGCTTTGTTGAGAACTAGGGCAATATTTGTTTTCTCTGTGTTGGGGTTGTTTTGGGTTTGCCCTATAACGTGGTTGTTGGGGGGCTTCTCTTAGTGGCCTTTTACTATTTCTAGGGCACAGTCTGAGCCTTTTTCATTTGTTTATTGATGTTGGTGATGGGCCTTATGGTGGGGGTTACTGGTGGCTTATGTGCTTTTCATCTTTTCTTTTCTATTAGATTGCTGCTTCGTCCAGGGACATCTTTATTGGTTTATGGGCTTCCTTGTGTCCGATTTATGGCTTCCTCTATTATTGTATGTTTGTGTTGTCTATCCTATTATGGCTAAGTTATTTTAGAGGTTGGATTGAGTGGCATTGGTCTACTCTAGTGATGGTTGCTGGTTTTGTGACTTCCTGAGCTCTATTAGCCTATATCTCTGGTTGGATTTTAACTGTTGTTTTGGTGTTTATGTGTTTCCAGTCATCCTGCTCGTCAGGTAATTGTTGATTGTTGTCATTGCTAGTTCCCTATTCATGTGTTCTTTTGGGTCTTTCTGATGTGTTTTTGGATTGACTTTACTGATTATAAATTTATTTTCTATCTCTTGTCATCTAATTCATTTAACTAATTTAGCTGTTGGTGTGTTCAATATGGTGGATATTATATTCCTTTTCAAATTTATGCATTATAATTTCAAACCACCCAATGATAATCCTTTTGGGAGATTGACCTACCCTAGTAATATCTTGTTTTATTCAAATATTATTTGTATTGTGTTAATTTCTATTTTTAGTGTTCTTGCAGGCCTTCTTTACAGGTTTTTGGAAACTAGTGCTTGTTTTGTGTAGGATCCTTTTTTAGATGATGAGGCTGAGCTGATTGCTGATTCTAGTGCCACTTCTGTTTTGGTTTTTAGAATGATATTAGCCCCTTTGTACTTGTGCTTAGTGGGGATCGCTAGCTCCTAGGTTTTCATTTTTCTTTTTATTTTGTAAGCTCCTTGGAGCTATAGTAAGCTAGCTTTCCCCTTAAAGACTTATAATATTTTTTTTATCAACGTGTAGGCCCCATATGTGGGTTATATATATATATATATATATACCTCTAATTACTAATTTTCTATAAAATTTTGAAGTTTTTTTATGCGTAGTTTACTTGCCAAATTTTCATGATTTAATTTGGAGAGAAATTTAACATATTAAAAAAACCTTAGTGCATTCAATTAATTTTTGGATGTAATGTATGTCTAATTTTATAAATAGTCTTCATCATATTATAGAGCACTTAACACTCTATTTTACATATATTTTTACCTATTTTTTACAAGTATTGAAGGAATGAAAACACGAAATTTGATATTGGATTTTTCTTCCTTAATGAAAGAAGATGTATTTGTGAAAGTGGGCTTTGTGTAATCATCTTGTGCCCATTTTGCGAACATTTTTCACCAGAATGTTCAAAACATGTGACAATCATTTTTTAATTTTTTGGGGCTTTAGATTTAAAATATTAGGAGAATTTACATAGACTTGATAATTAAAATTAAATAAATATCATAATTAATGTTATACACATGCTCATTTTTCTTTTATTAAACTTTCCATATACAAAAATCAGCTCTCAAGAAACCATTGTCAAAATAATTTCATATCCATTTGGTTTTGAGATTAGAGAGATAAGAAGATAAGGAGAAAAAAAAAGGAGAGAGAAAAGTTAGACTTAGTTGTCATAGAACTGAGATTTAGAGTTTTTTTCATCACCTAACTTTCAATCTGTTATATAGAGTAGATTATTTTGATCATATTAGCATATATAATTAAATTTAACATATCTTTTATGTTGGATGAATTTTGGCATTTTAACTAGAATATTGACACTTATAGATATTTCTATGGAATAATAAATGCTTCTAAACAATGTTATAGATATTGCATATAAATTATTTTATAATTCATATTTGTTGAAATATGTAGACAAATTTATCCCATAAACCCTTCTATTTCTTCATACATATATTTTTTTATATATTTATGAACTTTTTAGATATTGTTCATATATACATGTTGAAAGTTAGGTTGCGAATGAACCAAGTTGAGCTGAGCAAATATTTATTCAAGTTTGAGTTTGCTTATTATTAACTTGTTTAGGCTTAAATTGAACTCAATTCAAGCTTTTTTGTTTGTTGTCATACTTTGTTTTTTTAAATAATAGATGTTCATATTTGGTTTGAGTTAAGTTTATGTTCAATTTGTTTTATGTTTATCAAGTTTTAAACAATTGAACCTTACCATGCTTGCTAACAACCAATTACTTAAAGATTGTTCACGAATATATCTAGTGAGTATTTTCGATCTATCAAACTGACCCATTCACGAACAAACAAACTTATAAAATGATTTCTCTTATAAGCAAGCTTGTTCATAAACACCTTAAACAAAAAATACTGTAAGAAAGAACAAAAACCTCTTATGCATGAACAAATTCTTTCAATTGAATGGGTATAACATGAAATTTCTATGTTTATATCCAAAAATATGTGTAAGGAGTAGAAAGGGAAAAATGCAAGATGCTTGTAATTGGTGTTATTTTATGTGCATTTAAGTTGAGATATAAGAGCAAAACACCTTTAAAATTATCCATCCATGCCTATTAATATGCATGAACATAAATCAATAAGTGGAGATATAAGTAAAAGTAGAGGTATAAGTGGAAAAGGGAAAATAAAAATAAATGATGTATAAAGGGTATAGGAAAATACAAAAAAAAATTATAAAATGACATAATAAAATATTATTTTTCATTGTGTTATTTTGTTTATAACATCATGCATGCTCATGACTATATTACTACCTTTGACACTAATATGTTGTTGGCAATTATTTTTGTGCGAACATTACTACCTAGGGTGTCAAAATATATCCACGGGTCAGGTTCAGGTCGGACCTGTATTGACCCAGGTTCAAATGGATTAATCCTAACCCAACTCGATTTTGTAAACGGGTCAAAACTTCATACCTGAACCTGACCCTTCGGGTTACCCAGTTGACCCGACCCGACTCGCTAAATTGAATTTTCCCGAGTCAAGTTAGAATGTGCGAGCGTGAATGGCGAGCATCTAACGAGCGAGCTCAATGAGGGAGTGGTCAGCGATTTGTGTGTAGATGTGTTACGCGAGACGGCTAGAGGAGAGCGTGCCCATGTGCTACCTATTGAGACCTCCTGAGCGTGGAAGTCGGAACTATGCCATATGGGGGGGAGGGGCAAGCTTGACTGACCTACCTTGCATGGTCTCAAATGTAGGAGAGGTGAACTTACAGAAACTAGAGTGCTGTAGCGAGCACGAGAATGTCTAGTGGGAGGTCAAAACTGAGTCAAATCAAGTCATTTTAAGGTTTTCGAGTCAACTCGAACTCGACTCAATATTTGAAATGGGTCATCTTGTTGAACCTGAACCCGACCCATATGGTAAACGGGTTAACCCGAACCCAAATTTTTTTGGTCGGGTTTTTGGTCATGTCAAATATTGACACCCCTACTATTACTTAATAGTCACAACACATGATATAAATATCATGTTGGTTTATTTTAAGCATGTTTCATTATTTATATGATATTATACTATCATATAGATTTTTTTAGTATATATTGAATTTATAGTAAGATTTATGTAACTTACTGAATTATTGTTCCTCACCTCAACTTTATCAACATAAATTACATTTAAGGAAGGGTAAGGCTTCACTTGAGTTGAGATAATTGGTACTTGTTAAGACCCTAATCATATGTATGTTTATTATATAGACCTATTTTTTGATAATCAAGATTATATATATTTTTTTTATGAAGAGAGAGAGAGAGAGAGAGAGAGAGAGAGAGAGAGAGAGAGAGAGAGAGAGAGAGAGAGAGAGAGATGGAGAGAGAGAGAGAGAGATTATACCATAATTCTTATATATGGCTCTTTTTTATTTTATAATTCTATGAAGTAAATAAAAAGATGTTAATACTTTACTTTTTGTTTATTTACTATTATAGAAATGCTTTGTGTTTTAAATATTGAAGGAAAAAAAATATTCCTTCTAAATAGATCTTTGAAAAAAGAAAAAAAAAACTCCTAAATAAATCTCTAGAAAGAAATTAACTATTGCAAGTTCAATACACTGCGACCTACCTCAGGGTAGTAGTTTAAACGAGTAAGGTCATAACACATTTTGTTGACATATTACATTTAACTACATGTCTGTTAAAATTCAAGTTTGAATTGCCCTAAATTTAATTTCAACGGTTTCTGATATAAAACAATTCATTGAGATTCATGTCGATCAAGTGACTCTTAGCAACACATAAGTAGTAATATATTATAATAAAAATTTATAGAACACCTTTATATCATTCATCTACTTATCCTTTTTATGTGATATAGCATATATGCATGTATCTACATAAGAAGTAATATATTATAATAGATATGCACAATAGTTAGCACATATGAACTAAAATGATATGTAAATAAATGCTAAGTAATGTGCATATCTATTATAGAATATTACTTCTTGTGTTGATAAATGCAAATGCAATGTATCACATTAAAAAAGGATAAGTAAATGAATGACATAAAGGTGCTCTATAAATTTTAATTATAATATAATACTATTGAAGAAGTTGCTCTGATAATTTATATAGCATAATAATTGACCATACCTTCATCATATAAATTTGATTAAAAATATTAAATTTATAATTAAATAATAAAGGACATATTCTTTAGGCATAATTAGTAAATGAATTTATATAAGTTTAAATTTTAAACAATAAACAAACTTTATTCAAATATGATATTTATATGAATTTATATAAATCTTTTTTTAACGAATAATTTTTATTTTTAAAAAGACCTAGCAATTTAGCATAATATGCTGATGAGCAAGGTCAGTTGCCCATTAAACGTACAAATTGGCCAAACTTAAATTTTTAGGTATTTGCATTTTTCTCCTAAATTTGATTTATATAATATTTTTTCTTAATTTTAAGGCAATTGAGAGAATCGGTCAAACAAAGTTATCACATTGTATGTTTTTTATGATTTTCAATTATAATTCTTATGACTCACTAGAAAAAAAAAAGCACATTTGCCTAATTAAATGAATTAATGTTTTATTATTAAATAATTGTCTTCATACAAAATAATGAAGCTTCTAATAAAGTAGTAGAAAAGCAAAAACAATTGCACTTAGTTATGGCATAAATTGATTATTTTGAAAATATTATTATTATTCATTAGATATTTATTATTCTATTTATAAAAGAGTTCCATAATGCCAAATGCTTAATGGAGCACATGGAATGCAAAACTAAAAAATTAATAGAGTGCGTCCAAATCATCTGGCTTTACAAAAAACCTCCAAATTTCATATATGTACTTAAATATTTCTAAATATTCCTAAATTCAGAGAGACTATATAAAATGCCAATTCATCATATTTTGTCAACTAAACAAAAGTTTATAACTGGCACATTTATCTAGTATTATCAAAAACTCAAATTGTACAAACTAACTGATAAAAATGTGCATTCTTATAGCCAAATTATTCATAATAGAGTGCACTATGTTATATTAAAAGTTACATGATGAAATTTTCTCCAAACTTAAGAAAAAAATACACTTTTTAGCATATCGTTTTTATAGGAACACAAGAACTTCAATTAGAAATAGACCATATGTTGCCTACCTCGAGTTGGATAATTTCCTTAATTATCTGGAGAGATGATTCTCGAGTTCCGACCTCCAAAACCTCTTTTTCTCCTTATCTCTCCACTTTTCCTCCTCTCTTTCTCTTCTCCGGCAATAATGATTAGAGAGGTAAGGTGCCTAACAAATGGATTAAGATATTTATTATTTTAAAAAAACTCATTTTAATATACTGTCATGGAGCCTACATCCCTAGAAAATAAGTAGGATTATAGAGAGTTTATATTTTTATTCTAATATTATAATTGACTAAATTCTATGATAACATGAATGTAAAAACACAAACGTTTCCTTGCCCACTTATAACTCCCATTTACCACCTCTCAGTTGATTATGCAAGTGTGTAGAATAAAAATAGAGTAAAGTATTCCCATCATAGAGCCAATTCAGAGCTCATGAAAAAGCAGGGTAGTATAAAATGTGCATTTGCATTGGGCTCAATCATAGAATTCATATTGCACTTTCCTTGTTATAACAAAGTTCCAAAATATTATGGAATGCATAATAATGCATACAATGCAAATTAAAGAATTAAATAGAGTGTGTCCAAGCTGTCTAGTTTTACAATAATTTTCCAAATTTC
Source organism: Dendrobium catenatum (assembly GCF_001605985.2). Lineage (NCBI taxonomy): Eukaryota > Viridiplantae > Streptophyta > Magnoliopsida > Asparagales > Orchidaceae > Dendrobium > Dendrobium catenatum. The sequence continues at coordinate 680,656 of NW_021318693.1, forward strand.
ATAAACATACTCAAATATTTTAGAATATTACTAAATTCACACTTACTATATAAAACACTTATTCATCATATTTTATCCACTACACAAAGGTTCAAAAGTGACACATTTATATAAAATTATAAGAAATTCATACATAAAATACTAACCAATGGAAAATTGTATTATTATAGCCAAATTATTCATAATAGAGTGCAGAGCATTATACTAAAATTTACATTGTAAATTTTTCTAAAAACTTAAGAAAAATATTTTTTTGAGCATAACATTTTATAGGAACAATCGAATTAAAATTAGAAATAGAGAATAGGTTACCTACCTATTGTTGGATAATTTCCTTAACTAGCTGGACAGATAATTCCCGAATTCTAAACTTTTCTAGAGTTAATTTAGCACCACATAACTTATGAAATATAATTAAATGAATAGTAAGTCAATTACCTAAATTTTGACACAAAACTATTATAGGTTACTGGAACATAATCAGGTGATAATGCTCAAATGATTGTAGTTACGCAATTGTGGTTGGGAGATCACTATCCAATGATGGTGGTTAAATGATCATAGTTGAGTGATGATGGTCAAAGAACTATAGTTAGGAGATGGTGGATAGAGGATGGTTTGGGAAATGATATTCAGAGGATTGTAGTCACATGATAAAGGTTGGAGATCCTTAGTAAGACAATAATTATCTAATAGTGGTGGTTAGGTAATTGTGCAATGGTTGTTGATAAATTATGTTGGTTAGATTGTAATGGTCCAACGGCGAGAGTTATATGAAAATGGTCCAATAACAGTGTTCTTTCGATAATAATTAGATGATGATTCCACTACAATGATCAGTGGTGGCCCGATAATGATGGTTAGGAAGTAATTTGAGGATGGAGGTCCAACATTGGTGCTCAAATGGAGCTTCGAGATTCCTTAACCATCTAAGCTCTTTTAAATCTTAAGCCAAGGTCTAAGCTCTACCATAATCCATATAGAAATTAGAAGATAATTTATTGATTTTTGTAGAGTGGCCTAGTGTGTAAATAAAACAAAATTTTGAAACACTCCATTAAATGGCGGCCATATTAGTTTCCTTGGTCATACTCCATTCTTCCAACTTTAAGTGCCATAAGAATGTTAAAATTATATGATATTGAGCACATTAGATTTATTTTATCAAGATGCTCAAGATTTCGAAATTGTTTTATTTTCTAATTATTGTGTTGAAGTTTTCTATTATGCATCAACTACTTCATCTGGGCTCAGAGACTTTGATCGGACTACTTTCTAAGTATTTAGGTTTGATGTTCAGTTTGATTTTGTTAGAATCAAAGTTTAGATGATCATGAATTTAATTAAATGTTTTTCAACTTAAAAAGTATTGAGATTTGTGCCCGATCAAATCCATAGTGTGTGAAAAAAATAAATAAATATTCTATTTTAATGACATCTCTATATTATAATTTTTAGTAAAATGATCATGATTTTAAGAGTGCAAATTGTGTGATTCTATGGGAATGTTTGGTTTGCTTAAAAAGCAATGTAAATTATTCAAAATTTTGGGTATATGAATTTTTTTTTGTGTTTGGTTTCTTTTTTCACTTAATAGTTCATTTTTTTTATTTAGTATAAACATGCTCTTTTTTAGCCAAAGTCTTTTTTCACCATAAACTAACTATACTAATGCCAAAACCCACCATTTTCTGTTGCCCCTTATATATGTCTACTATCCCTCATCACTTATTACCCTTCTTTATCACCTAGTACAACTCTCCACCCACAACTGCTGACCACTCATTGTTTCCCATCTTCAGCCCTAGCCTACCATCCACTATCGTCCATTACCACTATTTGCTCGTTGTCATAGATGGATGCCAACCAACCAGAAAACCTTTTATTTTTTAGAAATGGCCACCTCTTCTTTTCTTCTAAATGTGAAGAGTTTACTTTCATTTCTTTGTGTATTAAGGTCAATGATCTCCCTTTATCATGTTAGAATCCTAAAGGGATTTCAAAGATTACTAGTATTATTAGTATCCACTTAATAGTTCATCATCTAATAGCCGATAAGTCCCATCTTATCATTGTCATAATATATGTCTAGGTTAACTATAAATCTCAACTATTATATGAGTTCCTTATCTTGGTGGCTGGTAAACCCCATGGTCTTTAAGTTCAGTATCACTAAAAGTTATCACCGTGTGAATCTAGTGGTTCTTTTGCTCATGCTTTAAACTTCTGTCACTTGAATTCTAATAATAACTTACCTAAAGTTATGCCTAATTGTGGTAGGAGCCTCAGCAAAAACCTAGGGGTTTAAGGTTTAGACCTCAACCTCTAAAAGTTAGTGTTTCAGTCCCTTTAATAGTTTTAGTAAACATGATTGCTTAGTAGGCTTCCCAGCTTGATTATCTTATTCATGCTCTACATGATCTGCCTCCATAACAAAATGTTGATCAACTTCATGAACCATCCATGTTCCTCCAGTTTTGACCCAATTAATTTAGTAGCTATTACCCCTCTAAACTCTTCATGCCCTTAAGAGACTAGCTCAACTTCTTTTAATATATCTCGTTCCATTCCTAATCAAACACTCTTCCTTTAGACCACTAATTTTCTTCCATTATTCCACCAAGGGAAGGTGTTGGGGAAGCTACCTAGTTACATATTTCAAATAAATTCAACTAGTTAAATAATGAAGATCCTTCGATGGTGACTTCTGACACTATCTCTAATGCTCTGGCCTTTGGCAGTATTACCACAAGATATAAGGGGACTAAGAAAGGATCCAAAAAAATTCAAAAACATAATGAATAAGTCCAATGTTATTGTGTGGAATGTTCATGTCTTTAATAACCTGGATAAAGTTCTTATACATAAAAACCTTGCTTGTAAGCATAAACTTAGTTTAGTTTGTATTTTAGAAGTTAAAAATCAACATCAATCCTTAGATGATTGATAAGTGTAAAATATGTTAAATTTTTATATGTATTTTTATCAGTTTAAATATGTTGTATTAGTTTTTTTTTAGCAGGAAAAAACTAAAAATGGCAAAAAATCTAAAGTAAAGGATAGCTCTATGGCATCTAATAATTCCACGCCACAGCAGCATATTCCACACCACCGAGGCACCACACTTCTGCTTGGTAGCACTGTATTTACTATCTTGAAACACTAAGGCGTCAAAATGGCCATCTTAGTAGTGTTGTGTTCAGTGCCTTCAAGCATCATGTCATCACAATCTTTAACGCCTTTGTGCCAAATCTACCACTTGGGCACCGCAAAGTTCAAAAGTCAATAGCATCACAATGTAGAAGTTATAACTTCCACGGGACACAATCTAATAGCAAAGCGATGTAACTATTTATTAATAATTCCATATCAACAAGCACCATAGTGGTGCAGAAGTTCTAGTGTCGAAGCGCTAATTCATTTTATAAGCACTACAACACCATGCCTTCATGCTCCAAAGTGCCACTTGCTATTTTTATGTTATCCTATAAATATTAGTTATGTTATGTTTGTAAGAGAGTTCACTCATTTATCTAATTCAACTAATTTTAATAGTACTTCTTTAGACTTATCTTAGAGGCAATTCTAAGAAAGATTAGAGAAGTACTAAATATAATCATTAGAATATTTAGCCAGTATTTGTTTGAGCAACTATGTACGTTAAGGAAGGAGTATAAAGAAGATACATTGATCCTTCACGGTGATATCAATCACTTATATTTTTATTCTTCCATGATTTCAAGAAAAATGAGTTTACTTATCTTTTCTTCCATGGCTGGCTGCTTCTCTAGTTTTAAATTGAACATGTAGAGAACATATTAAAGTACTAATGAAGATTCTTATGCTATAAAGTTAATTATGTTTTCAATATATTCATGTTCTTTATTTAATAAACATATAAATTATATGTGCAATTAAAACTTAATGTCATGCATGGCCTTGACATAAGAATGCATGAATAACCAGGAATATTGAAATAGTATATTTTCATACCAAGGTTTATGATGTAAAATATGCTAGGTTCTTAAGGATATAATATAATTGTAGGAGGTCAGCAGATATCATTTTTACCCCTATAAGCTTAACAAAGATATAGGGATGCATATACTCTAAATCATATTACCAATAAAAATTTTATTTGAAAAAATATGCAATTTGCATTCATCTATCTAAGAAAAATATGCAATTTTCATTCATTAATCCAAAACACTTTATTTAAATATTGTATCCATTATTTTACTATTTTTATTCAGTGATTAAATCTTCATAACCAAAATTTTTATTTCGGTAGGATAATTTTATAAAGCAAATAGTAGTAGTTGATTTCTAAAAGCATACTTTCTTGTGGGTTTGACACTCTACTCTATCATTTTATTATTTAATTTGGCATGTATACTTGAGTATATAAAATGAGATTTGATATTTTTATATATCAAAGAAAACCTAAGAATTATTTAGGGGAGAAAGAGCCCTAAATATTTTAACAATTCAAAAGTGCACTCTATAGTCTCCACCATCAAGTTTTTAGTGTCACTATTGGGGAAGTTTTTTCTTTTTTTAAATTTTAAATATATTGTTAAATTAATTGCACAGTTATACCTACTTATATATTTTTTTTTATTTTAATTACTTTGATTACTGATTGTATCTTTTTGTTTGCATGCTTTATAGCTATAAAAGGAATTTTTATTGTTTCATTCTAAAATTAAGAGAATTCTTTTTAAAATGATAAACCTATGTTTAATCAAAGTCATTATAGACCCCTTAAGGATTATGCAAACTCTTTAGTAGATGGAATACATCAGAGCATTAATATACCTACAATTCATGCTAATAATTTTAAATTAAAACCTGTCATTATTCAAATGGTTCAAAACTCTTAGTTTGGCATAACTCTTGTATAAGTTCTCAATTTACATTTAGCTAATTTTTTAGAAATTTATGCAATATTTAAGTATAATGGTGTTAGTGATGATGCTATTAGACTTATATTATTTATTATTTTTATATAAGAAATAAATCAAAGATGTGGTTGAATTCTTTACCCCTGGGTTCTATAACTATTTAGAATGAGTTGGCTCATAAATTTCTTGCTAAGTATTTCCTAACTTCAAAAATTGCCAAACTTAGAAATGATATAACTTCTTTTACTCAGTTTGAAGGAGAATCTATTTATGAGAGTTGGGAAAGATTTATGAAAATAATTAAAAAAATGCCCTCACCATGCTTTACACAATTAGTTAGCTATTCAAACATTTTAAAATGGAATTGTCGGATCACTTAGAGCTATAATTCATATTGTAATTAGAGACTCATTAATATCTAAGCCTTTTGGGGAAGCATATGAATTAATAGAGGAAATGACTATTAATAATTTCTAATGACCTACTAATAGGGTAAATCCTAAGAGAGTAGGAGAAATTTATGAATTTGATGTTTTATCAATCTTAACTATATAAGTTACAAAAAATTTTTAGAAACTGATAATAATAGGAGTAAATTCTATATTAGAAATTGAATTGGGGGATCAAAATTTAATAAAGATAGTAATATGTTAAGGGATTGAAAATATTAATTTGTTTAGAAGACAAAATAGCTCTATTCAAATATATATAATCCAGGTTAGAGGAATCATCCTAATTTTAATTGGTCAAATCATATTGGTGGTAATAATCATTGGAATATTCCTCAATCACCTACTATTAATCCTAGACTTATATCTTCTCCAAGATTTAATCAAAGTAATTGATTTGGAAATAAAAATTAACAAAGGAATATATAGTAATAAAATTAGGGAATCAATAACAAAATCAAACTATCTCTATTAAAAATTTGGAAATTCAATTAGGTTAGCTTGCAATTTTTTGTTAGTAGTAGATTTCTTTGATCTTTACCTAGAAATATTGAAGTTAATTCAAAAGAAAAGAAAAAGATCAAAGTGGAAGTCATTTGAAGTACAAAAATAATACCCCAACCAAATTAGAAAATCTAGACAAGTTTGGCTGAAGATTATAAACTTAGCGCTATGTGGGAGGAAACCCCCTTGTGATGATATGTGATGGTGCCTTAAAGCACTAGTAATCCTGCATTTATGTTATAATTGTATATCATATGTTTATGTATTTCCATCATGCGTATATAAATATGTGTTTGTTATGCTTATTTTTTAGTTGTTATTTACTTTGTATTTAAATTTTCTTATACTTAAATTTCTACATTATTTTCCATTAATATCTCTATATTATGAATAGTTAACTAGCCTTAATAAAAATGATAATAAAAAATCATATAAAATTAGGATAAGAATAAAGCCCTAATTCATAGTTTAAATGAACATTGCTTTGTACTTCATAGATTGGGAAAACTAAAAATTAACTAACTTGGATCATTTAAGTTATTGACTTAATTAGAATTTATAAGTTCTTAATCTATACATTGATCTTTGAATTGAAGATGAATAATTAAGGTTAATGATTAGGTATGGGTAGATAGAAAATGAAAATCATAAATAAAATTAAATTTAGAATTAAAGAGAAAATAAGTACATTAAAAATTGGTTTTAGTCAAAAGCCTAAAATTTGACTGAAATTGTATACTAAAATTCTCAAAAAACAAGATGGAAAAACTTACACAAATAATGGTGAACATATAAAATTTCAATTTTAACTACAAACTCATCTAATCATTAATCTAAATTATTTAATTAAAAATTCAATAATCAATGAATATCTTCATAACAAGTAAATTCTAATTAAATAGTTATAAGAATGATTGGTCAGGATAATTATTAGTATTTTCCAAACTAGAATTATAACTTTGTTCATTTCCACTACTTCTAGACTTTGATATATTATCTTATATTTTAGTCATTTTAAATTATCAATTCTTACTTTAGTTATTTAATTAAGCAGATTAGTAGAAATTATATAATGTTTTATATGTATTATTATCAATTTAAATGAGTTATTTTAATTGTTTATGTGCTAGAAAAATTAAAAATGGCAGAAAATCTTAAGTAAAGGATAGTCTGTGGCATCCGATAAATCTATACTATAGTGCCATATTCCACACCGCTGAGGTGCCATAATTCAGCTTGGCAGTTCTGTGTTTACAATCTTCAAGCTTCGAGGCAACAAAATGGTCAGCTTGGCAGAGCCATGTTCACTGTCTTCAAGCATCATGGTGTCACAATCAATCATGCCTTGGCACGAAATCTCCTCTTAAGCACTATCATATTCAAAAGTCAATAGTGTCGTGACTTAGCAATTGTAAATTCCAAGGAATATAATTTGCCAGCGAAGTGATATGACTATTAATTAAGTAACCGACCCACATAAGCAAGCACAACGATAGTGCAAAAGTTCCAATATTAGAGTGCTAATTTATTTCATGGGAGTCGTGGAACAACACTTTCAAGCATTGTAGTGCCACCTGTTATTTTTGTGTTATCCTATAAATGTTATTAATATTATATTTATAAGAGAGTTCTGTCACTTGTTTAAATCTATTACTTTTTAGAGTACTTCTTTATATCCCTCTTAGAGGTATTCTAAGAAAGATTAGAGAAGTACAAGATACAATCATTAGAGTGTTTAGTGAATGTTTTCTTGAGCTACTCTATACGTTAAGGAAAGAGGTAAATGAGATACATTGATCCTTCCTAGTAATATCAATATCTAATTTAGGTTTAGTACATATACTAGCTTATATTCAGCGGGGTTTGTTATTTTTATATATCAAAAAAACTTAAGCATTATTCAGGGGAGATATAGCCCTAAATATTTTAATAATTCAAAAGTGCACTCCAAAGCCTCTACCATCAATAATCCTTGGTTTTTAGCTTCCCATTGTGTTTTTTGAGAATGATAATAGTTATAATAATTTTAAATTTGGATCTCTTGGCTATATATGTGTTAAATAGAACTCGCCTAACATCAACTTTAAGGTTATCTATTTAGACAATCAAATTATCCAAGGTAAAATTTGGTTTGGAAATTACTTTTTTTTTTCTTATCTATCATTTATGCTTCTAATCCCTCTTCCAAGAGGGACTTTTTTTTGGCAGCACCTTATAAATATTGGAAGTAGTATTTCTCAACCGTGGGCTATGATGGGTGAGATTAATTGTTGTAGGTTCCCTAATATAAAATATGGTGGCCACTCCTTGCATTTTAGTAAGTTATGGACTTTATATAGCGTGGTTTTTATTAATGGCTTAGAACATTTAGCTTATATTGGTTTATTTTATGCTTAGTATAATCATAAGATTGATAATCCAATTCACATTAAGCTGGACAGCGTGTTAGTTAATGGTGTCTGGATTTAAAAATATCCTTTATCCTTTATGAGATTGCCTCCACTATTTTCTCCGGTCACTCTCCTTAGATTTTAGATTGCAATATCTCTTTGCCTTTAAATCATAGGTTTATGTTTAAAAAATTTTGGCTTAAATCTCATGATTTGGTATGCTCTTCTTTTTGTTATTTCTATGACTTATTAGGGGGACCCTTTTTCTATGTGGTATAAGATGATGTATCAACTCAAAATGGCTATTAACTCTAAAATTGAGCCTTCTCACTTGCTTTCTAACAAAATCTAATGTTAATTCTAGTTCTATTTCTCTTAATAGCCAGTTAAAATCTCTGAAAGTTAATCTTCCCTTTCTTCATGATTCCACGATCACTTAGATTATCCAAAAATCCAAGGCTAAATGGCACCATTATTAAGTGTAAACTTTATATAGTTTCTTACCTTAAAAAAAATGGAGTTTTATTTGATATTGTGCAAAAATACTAAAAAAAAAAAAGAGAAAAATTTAACATGTGTTGAATCCAAGACCGAAGCATTCTAATTACCAATGCCGCAACAATTATTACACCTCAGTGCCAGATCAGGAATCACAGTGCCTCATAAAAATGACAAATAACTCAGCACCTCTATACGGCCAAGGTTAGTGCCATAATGCTTCATAGTGCTATAACATCAGAAATCCACACTGCAATGCCTTGAGTCCTAGGAATTTGAGCACCGAAGTGCCAATCATTACAATATTGTGGCTTCAAATTCCACATTCAAGGGCCACAAAACTCAACTTTTGTAGAACTTTTAAAGAGTGGTTGATGAAATATGGAGCAATGTCAATTTAGTCTAACAATGCACCGGTTCAGCCAGTAGACTGCCAAGTCAGCATAGTTCCATAGTGAAGCAATCTCAATAGCACTGAGGTAATAATTCATCTAATAAAGCCACAACTCCACCATTTCAAGCATCGTGATGCCTAATGCCATTTTTTCACTTACTATTATAAATAATTGTTTAATTCTTTTGTTTAGGGTTTCTATCATTTTCAAAAGAGTCCTATAATTTTTAGTATAGTTATGTAGTTCCCTCTTAGAGTAAAGTCTAAAGAAGGGTAAAGAAGTGCAAGATACTTTCATTGGTGATCTTAAACTAATTGTGTAAGTAATCCTACCATTGGAGGAGGATGAAATATGGAGAAGTTCATTTGTATTATCCTAGTGAAATCTTTCCTATTGTTTCTCCTGTATATGTTCTTCTATGATTTAAATAAAGATATATTTACTTTTTTATTTTATTTATATTTGTTTTTTTTTTTTGGCTAATAATGTAAACACAATGCAAGTACTAATGTTGACTCTTGTTCCTTAAATAAATTATAGATCTTTTCAATATCTTTCATTTTTAATTTAATATATATAATGACCATGTTTGCATTTAATATCTAATGTGATATATTACCTTGATAGAGAAATATTAGAATAAAAATGATTATTGAAATGAAATGTTGGCATGACAACATATAGGATGCTTAATCTTCTAGGTTCTACAGAGATATTAGAATTTTTGGAAGACTAAAAAACTCCCTTTTTACCCCTATAATCTTTACAAAGATGTAGGGATGAATATTCTCTGATCAGCATAAGCATTAAGAGACTCTTTAGGAAAACTTTGGTGTTTTACTGGCATTAGTCCAAAACGTATTTTATATATTAGTATCTCATCATCTTTTGCATTCTTTATAATTGACTGCAACCCAAAATTCTTAATTTTCATTCAGTAGGATAAACCTTATATTTGTAGTAGATAGTACTAGTTTAATTGCAATCTAATAGATCACATCTTTATAGGATTAACACTCTCTCAATTATTTATTTCTTGATTGACTTATATACTTACGTATATAGTGGGCAATCTTTATATCAAAAAAAATCTAAGCATTAATTTACCCAAACTATATTTTATTTCATAAACTCATTTAGCTATCCACACATGTGTTTAATGCCCCCATCAGGTTTTTGGTGTCATTACCGGAGGAGTAACGTACATATTGTAATTTTAAACTATATTACTGAATGAGTTGCATTTTTGATCTATTTGTATCCTATATCTTTATTTTGTAGTTCATGTTTTAAAAAAAATTACAAAAGAAAATTTTTGTTAGTTCATTTGTTCTTTACTTTTTAGTGCATTATTATTACATGTGTTATAGATCTAGTAAGGTGCCCATGTTATTTAATTTGAAAATAGAAAGGATCCTAACAAAAAAATTGAAAAACTATAAAATTTTATAGATATCTAAACAAGTACAAGATTAGGATCATCCTAGACATCTTATAGAGCATGATAATCTTGTAGTATAAGGAATCCATAATTTTTTTTTGTCTTGGGTCCATATTTGCATTGATAAGGTTTATTTTTTCCATTAGTAATAATGGTGGTCTTCATGCGGTTTTTAATTCAACTTTAGATCTTAGGCATGGTTTCCTCCACTCCCCTTATTTATTTTGTATCATTATGATGCTTTCTTTAATATGATAGATTGACATAATGGGTCCATCTCTTTTGATGGGATTACATCTGCTGGGTCTACTATCTGTCATTTACTTTATACTGATGATTTGTTAGTTTTTGGAAAAGCCTCTTGTGGAAATGCTCGGGTTTTGGCTAATAAATTACATGTTTTTGAAGATTCCTCTAGTCTTAAGGTTAACAAAGATAATAACTCCATTTTCTTCTCAAAAGAGTCTGCCAACTCTATGGGCATTGCTAGCATTCTCAATTTGCCATTGAGGGAGGGTATCTTAAATTATTTAGGGATACATATCTCCTCTAAGAGGCTTAGAGTTGTTAATTTTCTTCCTTTTATGCAAAAATCTCCAACATGTTAGATGGCTGAAAGGCCAAGCTTTTATCTTTTGCTAGTGGATTGTAATTTGTTAGGTTTAGTATTTGGAACTATATTACCTACTGTATTAGAGGTTCTATCTTACCTAAGTCCTATTGGAAGTTTATTAATAATTTTTTTGCTAGGTTCCTTTTCTGTGGTGATAATCAAGGTAAGAAGTTGCATCTTATTTCTTGTAAAAAAAAAAACTTGTTAGCTCAAGAAATCTGTTGTCTTGGGTCTACCCACCATTTCTATTCTGACACATGCCTACTCTATTGCTTTGATCTGGATATATCTTTCTTCTGTTTCTCTTCTCAATTGTTGGTTTAGAAATATTATATTTCTTTTTGGAAGCTCATTTATAGGAAGGTTTCTACTTGTTGGAAGAAATTGGTTAAGGTTGCTTGGTTAATTAATCCTACTATCTCCTTCAGGATCGCTAATGTTAGTCATACTACCCTATGGTGGGACCCCTAGTTCTTTGAAATTCCCTTTATGAGGTGACTTATCCCCTTTTGAATATTTTTCATGGATGGTAGACTTTCTGTGTTGGTTGCTGCAGGTAATTGGTCCATCCCCCATAATTTTCATAGTTCTCTGCATAATGTTATCTCTTCTAATATGATTTCTAATTCTATTGTTGATTGCCCTCCTTGGTGTGGTTCTGAACATCCTACTTTTAAATTCTTTATTGCAGAATTTTATAAATATATGAAAGTTGCAAGCTGGTTTAGCTTTGCATAGCACAAGAGAGCTTTTATTCAATTTACCTATTTTTCTTGGCTTGATATGGTTGGGGGTTTAAAATCAACTAATTAGCTTATTTTAAGTATCCTTTTTTAGCCTCTTTGCCTTTTTCTTTGCAACTTCCATAGTAAATCTACTTCTCATCTCTTTTTTTAATGTGATTTTTCATTTAAAGTTTTGATGTTCCTCTTTCCTGGGGCTTCTATTTTCTGATTCAACCAAACATCATGCAAGTTTTTAATTATATCAAATGATAATCTCAATTCTCTAAGGAAACAAATAAATTCTTCTATCTGCTTATTTGTGCTTTAATTTGCTTTCTGTATTGAACGCAATGTGAGGAGGTATGGTGGCGCATTCTCTTATCTCAATACTAATTTAATTAAGCTTAAGAAAGCCACTTTGGTCTTATTTCATTTTCTAATATATTTAACACCCGTTAGAGAGAGAAACTCCTCAGATTTCAAATTTTCCATTTCCCAATTTTTCTGCCACCTTCATCGCTTGCCTTAGGTGATGATGGCGGATGGCTGTCGGCCATCGGTTGGTGAACCTAGTAAAATTGGAAGATTAGTTGGACAAGTCAGAGATGATGAACATCACCGATATATGAATCTGCATCTGGATGCGAATGACGCGCATACAAAGTTGTCTATGTGACCTTTGGTAATCAAAGAGGCCAGTGATTCACCTATTAAGAAGAAGATTGATTTTGTGGAAGGTAAGGGCAAAGGTATTTTAATTAACCCTGAATGTATTACTCCTTGACTTCAGAAGTCTTGTGCGAATTCACATCAGAAATCTAATGAACTGGAAGCTTCTTCATCAGATATGAAGATTTATATTAACAAATTCAGTTATTCAAATGCAATACCTGACCTCAGGCCAGTGATAAATGCGAATTTCTTGAATGAGGTTAACAATAATTCTCATCCTGATGATAAGCGACCTTCTGATGATAATGCAGACTTATCTGCTAAGTCGAATATGCAATTTTCTGAGAATGCTGTAAAGAATTGATGTGACCATTCTGTGAATAATGCTGACAGTGACCTTAAAGGAAATTTTCTTAATGCTTGGAAGAAGACTCAGCACATCAAGTTAAACTACAATATGAATTTGACTCCTATTACTTAGGATGGAATTGTTGTTGTAATGAATTCAGATTGTGAAAATGCCAATTCACAGATATTGAAGAATTCATTGGTTATTAAAGTTTTGGGTAACAACATCTCTTTCCCAGTTTGCAGTAGAGAACTTCGAAGGCAATGGGCTAAATTTGGAAATTTCCACCTCTCTAAATTGGATTCTATGTTCTTTTAATAATCTTGAGGCATAGGAAGAAGTCGTAGAAGGGTGCCCTTGGTTTATCGGAGGAAATATAATTGGCATGGACAAATGGTCACCTTCATTTTCCCCCGAATCTCTCAAAAGGTCTTACAGCACCTATTTGGATTCGCATGCCTTGTTTATCGTTACACTACTGGGATGAACAAAGTATTTCAAGAATTGCATCTATGATTGGAGTTCCTTTATATCTATATGGTATATCTTTTAAATGGGGTAAGAGAGAGTAAGCCCGTGTATGTGTTTGAATTGAATTAGATAAAAAACTACCAAAAGGTGTTTGGATTGAAGGAATGCATGGTAGATCTTTTCAAAAGGTAGAGTATGAAAAGATTTCATATCTATGTTATCATTGTGGTAAAATTGGCCATCTGAAGAATACAAGCCCTCTCATCAATAATCCTCCTACAAAAATAGTTGATATTGTTTCTAATATAAAGAAAGATGGGGAGATTCATGAGAAAGGAAATTCTATTGAGCATGATGAATTAGGACCTTGGATACAGGTCAAATTCAAGAAGAATAAAATTTTCAAAAACTAAAGGCATACAGAATAAAAAAACGGTAATTCAAGACCAAATAAATGATCCACCAGGCCACAAAGATTCCAGCATTGAAGAGGGTGAAATCATCCAATCAAACAACAATGTTGAAGTTCTGATCACAAAACTTGTTGTTGAAAGAAACTCTTAGGATTTAATGAAAAACATCTGTTTTGAATTATGTTTGAAAAATAATTTCAGTATTCTGGAAGAGGTAATGCAAGATACATGAATGGATGAAACTATGGAAGTTGAATGTATTCAGGAACCAGTTAACTGTGGGAATTTGTCTCCTTGTACAAATAAAGGAGAATGTGCTTCACCAGAAAATCCAACCAAACAAGAAACATTAATAACAGAAGATGTTTTTTCTAGTGATGTTGTTGTCAAAACAACTTCTGGTAAATTAAAGCTTGCCAAAGAAGTAAGACACTTGGGCTCTGTTGATGCTGTTTGCAAGAATAGAAGAGGTGGAAACAAGAATAAAAAGAAAAGAGGGGATTCATCCCCTCCAGGGAATTAATGACCTCCTTTATATTCTGGAACTGTAGGGCCCCAAAAAGAGGGAGGCTTCTCTTTATCTAAAGAAGATAGTGAAGGATCATGAAGGATGTTTTATTGGTCTTGTAGAGACTAAGATATAAAAAATTGATAGATTTTATGTTGATAAAGTTATTGGAAGGGAATGGGATTTCTTCCATCATCCTGCTAAAGGTACATCTGGTGGAATCCGTATTTTGTGGAATAAAATAACGTATCTTTTGAAGTTATGGATCATTCTTCTCAAACTTTTATTGGAGTGCTTAAATCTCCTTTGTTTGGTTCTTGGATTGTGAGCACTGTGTATGCTAGCAAGGACTATCGTATAAGGAGAAGTTTATGAGAAATGCTTGAGAAGGCTGCTATGGGAAATATTTCTTCAGTAATTGGAGGAGATTTCAATTGTTTATTGTCTAAAGATGATAAGAAAGGATGCAAGATGTTCCTTTTTTCCAAAAGGCCACAGGAGATGAAGTTGTTTATGACTAACAATGATTTTCATGATGTAGGTACTATTGGACCTAGATACACTTGGTGCAATAACAAAGAAGGTACTATGAGAATATTGAAAAGTCTTGATAGGTGCTTGCTGAATGGGGCTGCCTTCAAAAAGTACCCTTGGCTCGTGTTAGACACTTAGCAAGGGTTGCATCTGATCATTGCCCTATTGCTTTCAAGATATTGGAGACACAATACAAATCTCATTTTATAAGATTTGAAGAAACTTGGAAGTCATATCCAGCGGATTGGAGCATTGTATCTAATTCCTGGACAAAATCAGATTATGGTAATGAGATGGATGTTTTGCAAAGGAAGTTAAGAAGATCTTTGAGGTCCCTATTTTATGGAGCAAGAACAAATGCAAGAGCTTGAATATGTTAAAAGATGAATTAAAGAAGGAAATCTTTGATTGACAATTGGAAGAATCTACACAAGGCAGTTTGCCTGTAGAAAAGCTAAATTAACTCAGAACTAAAGTGCATGAACTCAATGTAACTTTAGGAAGACTATCTACTTGGTGGAACCAAAGAGCCAAGGTAAGATGACATGAAGAAGGGGAAGTAAATTGAAACTTCTTTCACAGATTTGATTCAGCTAAAAGAAATGGCAATCTTATTAGACAAATTAAAGGTGAAGATAATGTCTTGGTGGACAATTTTGAACAGATTTTATCTGTTTTCTAGATTTTTTTTGAAAAAAAATGGAGATCCAGAACATGCATCCTTACGGGATTGCCTGCTTTCCTTGATAACCAAAGACTTAATTCTATGGATATAGAATTTCTAAATGGTGATTTCACTTAAGAGGAATTAAAAACTGCTGTTTTTCAGCAAGGAAGAAATAAATCTCCAGGACTGGATGGGATTACACCTACATTCTTTCAATTCTTTTGGAGTATTGTCAGAGAATCAACATGGAAAGCTGTTGAAAGCTTATTTAAAACTAGTCACATGAAGGATGAATGGAAAGACACATTGATCGTATTATCCCAAAGGTGAAGTATCCTATGGTGCCATCCAATTTCAGACCTATTATCTTATGTCAAACCACCTATAAGTTGGTCACAACTATGTTGGTTATCAGAATTAAAATATGTATCTCCAAGATCATTTTGAAAGAGCAAGTTGCTTTTATCCTCGGTAGATCAATGTCTGAGCATTGTCTTCTTGCTCAAGAGATCTTCAACAAATTAAGGACCTCAAAGGAAAAGAAGGGATTGATGGCAGTGGAATTAGATATGGAACAAGCTTTTGATAGCATGGGTTGGCCAACATTGTATCAAGTGTTACAAACTTATGGATTTCCTAATTTTTTTTGTAAGATTATCATGGAATGTGCCATGAATGTTAGATTTTCTTTCATTTTAAATGGAAGACTCTCTAGTTGGATCAAAGCTAGAAGTGAGCTTTGGCAAGGCTGCCCATTATCTCCTTATTTATTCATCATGTGTTCCCAGCTTCTATCTCATGCAATAAATCAAAGAGGGCTGCTTTTGGGAGTTAATTTAACACCCAAAAATAAAAAATTACACATCTATTGTATGTAGATGATGTATTAGTTTTTTCCCAAGCTTCTTCAAAAGCAGCTCAAGAATTGAAAGCCATTGTGTCGGACTTTTGTATATGGTCTGGACAAAGAGTCAATGATTCCAAATCTCTGATTTTATTTGGCAAGGCCGTGAAGCTTCCAATGAAGAATCAAATAAAGAAGAAGTTGGGTTTTAAGGTGGTGAAGGAGATGCTTTATTTGGGTGTTAAAATTGCTCTAAGAAGATTAAGAAGATAAGATTTTCAAGGTATGATTGACCTTATATTAGAAAGACTCAATGCTTGGGGAAGCAAACATCTATCCATGGCTGGTAAGATCACTCTTGTTAAAACTTCTCTTTTAACCATACCAAGCTTCTTATCAACTCATTCTTTGATTTCAAAGAAAATATTATATCAAGTTGATCAATTCTGTGAAGAATTCATTTGGCATAAAGGCTTGGGGAAAAAGGGAATACATTATGCTGCCTGGGACATATTATGCAAACCAAATTTTGAAGGTGGTTTGGGAATACAATATGTTGTCTAACGTATGGGGCCTCTTAGATCAAGGTTAGTATGGAGATTCATTCAATATCCAGATAATTTGCTACATAAGAATATTATTACTAAATATAGTGATAATATTTTGAGTGAAGAAAAGAAAACTGGATCTTCTATGGCATGGAAAATTTTGCTAGACGGTGGAAATTCACTCAAATATATTGTGAGATGGAAAATTGTTGATGGCAAGAAAATAAATGTTATGAAGGATATTTGGCTCTTGGATAGGTGCTTCAACACTTGTCCCACTCTAGCTGCTTGTGTGGAGCTGAGAGCATAAATCTGAACTTCTTCATCACGCAAGACTGCAGATGGAATGAGAAACTGCTACATCAATTCTTTAATAAAGAACTTATTGTGCTGATTTTGCAAGTTAATATTGATCATGAAGCTGATAAAGATTATTTGGAGACTATGCATTGCCACAATGGTAAATCTATCACTGCTATGGCATATGAGGAATCATTGAAGAGGCATCCTAAGGAGGAAGATTACGATTTTATAAGATGGCTAAGAAGTTTAAAGCTAAACCCAAGAGTTGAGCTTTTCTGGTGGAGGATAAGAAAGTTTGGTATTCCAACATTTGAGTTTCTTAAATATAGAAAGCTAAGCCACAATGATTTATGTCCAAGAGGCTGTCAAGATGTAGAAAACTATGCTCATATTGTGGCACATTGCAAATTCATCAAAGAAATCATTCTTAGATTACGAGAATGGGGCTTCTTTATTCCAATATTTCATTCCTTAGAATTTTTTTTTTTTTGAAGAGCTTAGAGGTCTTTCATTTCGGTTTCATAACATGGTAAAGATTTACTTCACATCTATTTTTCTATGTTGGAAAAATGGAAATGATTTGGTACAAGGTAATTCCGTGACCTCTAGTGCATTTGTTGCAGCAAATGTCATGTTTTCGGCCAAACAAAATTTGTTTCCAAATCTAGATAGTTGGGGTGCTAATCTCCTAAGGGAGTTTACTAAAGTTTGGCACCCTCCACCGCTAAATTGGATCAAAATAAATGTGGATGCTTTATTATTGGAATCAAATCAAGATGGAATTGGAGGTGTATTTAGAGACCATAAAGGAAGATTATTGTTGGCATTTGGGAAGAAGAAACTTCATTTGGACATCTCTCAGCTTGAGTTGGAGGCTGTTTTGACAATAAAGGATTTCATACAACCTTGGATGTTAGATGCTAAAGGAGTGATCATAGAAGGAGACAACATAAATATCATCAACTTTATTCAAAATTCTTTGAATAAATTGTAGTGGGATTTCAACAAAAGGTATAACAAAGATCTCTTATTCCATAATGACTTCAATAAAGTATTTTTTAATCATATTCATAGAGATTGTAATAATGCAGCGGATGGTTATGCTACTTTAGCTTTAAATAACAGTTTTTGCTTTGATTGTTACTCTTTTGCACACATTCCTTCTAAATTGTCTAGTTTGTTAAAGAAGGAATGTGATGTTTTCTAGTTCTTGTAATTAGTTTCCCTCCTTTAATGCAATTTCTTTAAAAAAAATAAGGAAGCCATTAAGGCATAATCCTACTCTTGGAAGAATTCTGAGCAATTTTTAAAGTATCTAGACTAATATATTGTTTTTTTCCTTTTTCAAATATATTATGATTCTCAGGCTAGTTCGTTGGATCCTTCCTCTTATGTTAGTGGCTAGAGGTGTCAATATTTAACACGACCCGAAAGCTCGACCCGAACTCGATCTAGAAATTTCAGGTTTGTGTTGACCTGAACTCAACTGGTCCAGTTTGGGTTCAGGTTTTTGACCCATTTTAAAAATCGGGTTGGGTTCAGGTTGACCCAAAAATCTAAGATTAACTTGGAATGAACCGCACTGCCTGCACTGATCAAACCTACCCACGACTGACCAGAGCTGCTCAGCCTGCTTGTTCGAGTCTCAAAGCCTCGCATGGCATCCCGAGGCCAACATCTCAGACCTGCCCGTCGTGCTGACCACTTACCCACCTGCCCGCATCCTATAATCGGTCGCAAGCCCTCTTCTGTCGGTCGCAAGACCTCTTTTGTCGGCTTCCACTACTGCTGGCCCACCGCTGAAGGCGTTGTTGTGTTTGCGGTTGGGATCCAAAAAATCAACCAGTTTGCAAAAACGGGACGAATCCGGGTTGACCCGAATAGTGCCAGGCCAGTTTTAGGTTCGACCCAAACCTGACCCGTGACCCGAAATTGACATCCCTATTAGCAACTGCTCTTTGTTTGCTAAGGATTTAATTTCGGTCAGACTATGATGAAGCATGCTTCCTTCGTGCTTCTCTGGATAGCCTTGGCTTTGCTTTGGTGACCTTGGTGGGCTTCTCTTGGAATCTGAATGTTTTGTTTGCTGGTTTATTTGTGGATGTTTCATATTTTTTTGTTTGCTGCCTTTATGGATGTCTTGTAGCCTAGGCAATTGAGTTGTGCTTAGTCTTAGCTGGATATTTTTTCGAGAAGTTTCACATTGCTTCCTGAGTCTAGCTGGCCCTCGAGCCTTCTAGTTTTATCTCATTTATTCTTCCTTAGCTTTTTTTAAGGTTGTTTTTCAATTTTAGCTTTATTTTGGTACGTAACGTTATACAACTTATTATTTTGCGTCCTTTTTATATTATTTCTTTAATAATAAAAAAAGAGATATTTATATACATATCATCATATACTTCTCTATTTACATATTTAACATCTAAAATTTTAATATTTTATACATACTACCCATAGTTCATTTTCATTGAGTGATAGAAATGAAATATATGAGTGGTAGGAAGAAAATATTAGTATATTTGATATTAAAATAATATAGGGTGATATATATGTAGTATTAAAATTTTAGATATTATATATATATAAATAAAATGATATAAAATGATATGTATATAAAATTCTCATTAAAAAAAAAAGCATGTTCGGATAATTTTTTAAAAAAAATAAATAAATTTTACTCAAACTATTGATTTCAGCCATTCTAGTCACCCCCTCACTTGTCTGACGCTGTTGTGAGTCTCTACTCTTTTTTTTCCCGAGATGTCTAGCGAACCACCGGCAAGCGGCGGCGGAAGTGCCGGGTCGCAACGGTATTTCTGCCACGAATGCAACCGAACCGTGGTGATCGAACCTTCTGCCTCCGGCGAGCTTGTTTGCCCCATCTGTCATGGTGGTTTCATCGAAGAATTTGACCTACCAAGCCCTGGTCCTACCCCCAGCCCTCCCATTTTCTCTGTCAATCCCTCCGCTGCTCCCTTCTATCCCTCCGGCTCTCCATCACCCTTTTTCCTTTCCCGCTCCACAAGTTTTGACCTTCGCAATTCCAGCGACCTGTTCTCCCTTATTGGCCCTGAATCTGGCCTCTTCCGCTCACCCGTCGATTCAGGCTACTTCTCCTCGTCATCTACTGGATCTGGCAGTGGCCAGTTCACTTCGTCATCCGCCGGCCCTAACCCCTTTAACCCCTTCGATTTTGTCCAAAGGTACATTCAGACCCTTTTGAATGACGGAGCCAATATCCAGATCGTCCTCGAGGGTGGCGACCATCTTATCGGTAACCTCGGGGATTACTTCAATGGTCCGGGCCTTGAACAACTTATCCAGCAGCTCGCTGAGAACGATCCCAACCGGTACGGCACCCCGCCGGCGGCCAAGAATGCCATAGCATCTCTTCCTGATGTTAAGATCGTACCAGACCAGCTTGATTCAGATGAGGCGCAGTGTGCCGTTTGCAAAGAGTCTTTTGAGACGGGGGAGGTGGCCAAGCAGCTTCCTTGCAAGCATGTATTCCACAAGGACTGCATTTTGCCATGGCTGGAACTCCACAACTCTTGTCCAGTTTGCCGGTACGAGCTCCCAACGGATGATCAGGACTATGAGCAGCGAAAGAGTGATAGGAACGAAGCGCCAACGTCGGCTGTGGAGATGGAGATCGCGAGTTCTGGTGGTTCGAGTGAGACACTTGCGGGATCTGAGGAGCAGAATGCCAATGGGCAACGGTCAAACCCGGTGGAGCGGAGGTTTAGGATATCGCTACCATGGCCATTCAGGGGATTAGGGTCTCAAGCTAATGCCAACAGTGCAGGGGATGCGCAAGGTAGTGCGAGTGGGAATGATGAAACTTCGGGCGGCCAAGGAGCTTCTGGGACGGAGAACAGGCCATGAGACTTGGATTAAGGAATTTAAGGTAAGGTTGTTGGGAATTGATTGTTGTTTTTCTTTGTTAGCAGTTTCTTCTCTTTTGCAGTAGACATTTTCAGATTTTAATTTTCCTGATATTTTTATGACCATAGTTGCATTTGGGTTCAGGTTTTTGAATCCAAAGTACATTCTTGCCAATTAAAATGCACTATTACCTTTATTGCTTTTAAACTGGTTAAGTTATTTACCTGTTGGAATATCAAGGATGAAATTAGGTTAGAACTAACTTTATGTCAGGTTCAATATGCCTGATCAGTAAATGCTTTGAAATTCGTGGTTATATTTTCTAGGTTATTTACTAATGCATTATTCAATAACAACATTTTCAACTTCCACCATTAACAGAGATTGAGGTTTCTGTCTATGCTGACTTTTTTGCTCTTTTAGAAGGTTCTGGTTGTGGAGAATGGAGATTCATTAGATGCTAGTGCAGTTAATAAAATACATGGTATGACTAATGTAACTGCAAGAAATTGGTTGTTTTTCAATAGAAAAATCTCTTGGAAAATCAGTAAATTTTGACTGAAAACATGTTTCCAATGGATTTTTGTCTATAGAAAATTTTTACTAATGAATATAAATCTATTGAAAAAAAAAAAAAAATTGGTTGATTTTATGCGAATAATTGTTGGAAGCTATATGGGGAAAAGCGATGGAAAATATGCCACAATGTGCATTGGAAACAAAATAGGTGGAAATGATTTGATGAGAAAAAATCCGGCAAAATCATTTTCACCGGTTTTGTTATCGGCACTCAATGGATGCCAGTTTTGTTCTCAATGGATATTCCTTCAATTTTCTATGTCAAATTTTGGCAGATTTTCCTTAGAAACATGTTAGTTTGTATTTCTTTATTTTTTTTTTTATAATTTGGGTAACACCATCTCTAAAACTTTAGTGGTCCATATCACAACAACAACAACAACAACATGCCTTTGTACCAGTATGTAGGGTCTGCTACATGAATCCTTTTTTGCTATTGTGTCATGTTAAAAGTCAAATTCTCATTTAAATCTAATAATGAAAGATCATTTCTAATGTTTTCTAATCAAGTTTTTTTAGGTATGTCTCTAACTTTCTTAACATAAGTCAAATCTAATACCTCAACTTTCCTAATCGGGTCAACAGAAGGCCTCCATTTAATGTGACCAAACCATCTAAGGTGACTCTCTCTAATCTTATCTTTCATTGGAGCTACTCCAACCTTTTCACATATATGCTCATTTTGTATCCTATCTCCAAGGGTAAAGCCACTCATCCACGTAAACGTCCTTATCTCTGCAACACTTAACTTAGTATTATGTTTCTCTTTTAATGGCTGTGGGCTCCGAAAATTCGGCCCCGGCCTCCCCGCCGCGCTTTTTCTTTTATTCGGCTAGGGAGTTTTAACTGAACTAAGTTCCGGGGTAAATTTTGGAAGGCAGATGGGTTTGTAGATAAGACACTACCCAGAGATTTCGCCCTCATTTTGTGAGGACTTTATGATCTGAGTTCTGGTTTCCTATAGGCGCAAGCCTCTATAGTTAATTACCCCTCCCGATCACGAGAGAGAACTTTCAATTAAGGCTAGTCGTCAATTAGATTCGTATAGAGATACATGCATCTGGCATATAGTAGCAGCATAAGTATGGAATGGTTGAAGAATTTGAGAATTTTGGAAAGTAGTTGGGAATTTGAAGATTTTATATTTAAAGTAGAAATTTCACCATCCTGCATTTAAAGCGGATGGTGGGGGAATGGATGATAGACCCGATCAAGATCCCATGGTTCCGTCGTCCCGAGCCATCGTGGTCCCTGGTTTACTTAGTCAGAGGAGGTAGTCGACCCAACCTGACAGAAATCCTTGTCGGCAGCCATGGGTTGCTTCGTCCAAGGGAACCTTGTAGACCGGGGTTGAATGTTTGTCTAAGGGGACAAATTTGAATCCACCTTAGCTTGCAGAGAGCTTTGTGCCCTATCGATTATATCCTATTGATTCATATCTCAAGAATTTGATGCCAATAAGGAACATAACGGCGTTGGCCATAATCGGTATTTCGTGGTGCCATTTGGCGGCAAAACCACTCGGTTCAGAGGGCCCCGGGTCATAATCGTTTATCCTGCGGTGCCATTTGGCGGTAGACCGCCGGTTAGAGGACACGTACCACGTCCTTATTGGTAAGAGATTGTTTGAGAATGGATCATAGTGATATTTTTGACTAGGCATTTGACTCTTTGTGAGCTAGAGTTTATTTGAATTTGTCCACCCCGACAGACTGTTGCAGAGGGTGGATGGGTTTTGCTTTAAGCATTGATGAATGATTTCAAATTTAAATGTTTTTGGGTTTTTGGGATTTTGAGATTTTTGTGGAGTTTTCTGGAATTTTAGGATTTTTGTGGGTATTTGGGTGGAGTTATGAAATATTTGAAATTGATTTTGGATATTTTGGAGATATTTGAAAAATATTTGGGAAATCCCTCCGGTTGAGATTTGCATTCAACACGGCCATCATCGGGGTGTTCGGAGCCATTTCTCCTTATGGATCGAACCTTGTCAACTCTGTCGGGCTGTTGACAGAGGATCTGGTTTCGTAGGCTTTGTGCCCTTATTAGTGAATTTATATTGTTGTGGACCTTGAAGGCCTAATATGAATATTTTAGAGCAAATATACCGGTCGCCACAACTTTATATTTGCTTAATGGTTCGAACCCTGCCGACTTCTATTGACATGTATAGAAGGATCGGTTTCGAACCTGAATTCACTTGTCAACCCGCGCAGCATCCCTAGACGTCACATGTGTACCAATTCACTTGTCAACCCTGCCGACTTCTATTGACATGCCGGGGCCCATGCGGGTTGAGATTGTACTTTCCCCTTTAGTGTACCTATGTGTATACAATTTATAGTGCACGTGCAGGGGTATTTTGAAATAATTGTAGACGCCTTCTGTCTGCTTGTACGAATGTTGCAGATCCGGTGGCGTGAAATAGCAGTTCATGGATCCGTTGTTTACTGTTTTGTACAGGTAAACTGTCGTGCACTATTTGTTGATTTTTGCAGGCGGATCATAGTGCACTAACTAATCTCCTGCCTTGGGTCGTAGGAGCTTGCACTTGTCGTATTCTCCATGCATTTTATTGTGGTCTTTGATCTGTTCAGTACATTCGCCACTGTTTCTTGTAGGTAGGTAGATATTTTCCTTTACAGACTGGAATTGACTTCAGGATACTGCATTCACTGAAGTCTTTCTACATCTACTCATATATGGCATGTTATACATACATCTGTATTCGTAGAGAGCTTGTATGTATTGCAGATCTTTGGTGTTGAATCGTTGCTGATCATACGAACTTCCACATTATACTCCATGACCTGTGCGAAATCTTCTTCTATTGTATTACTTGTAAGGTTGAATATGGTTGACTGTAGGAGTCTTACAACATTCACTATTATGCTTATTGTAACCTCTCAATATTGTTCTATGTTGTTATTCGCATATTGATTGACATGATCATCGTCTTCATCAAGAGCCTACATTGTTGCCAATATTATACCTACCTTTCACCAATCTCAGGTGGTTTGATGGTTGCATTTATTGTGGTGATGGGTTTTCCGCCATAAATTAACAGCTTTGCCTTCTTTAATCAACACACAATCTTGTAAGGAGCATCTTTTTTTTTGTGTTATACATCTCCATTTGTAAGAAGGCGATGTATCTGACTGCCATTGAAGAGTTGTTGAATGAAGACAATGGCCCTTGTGATATCATTGAGCTTGTATTGTTGCTTATGAGTGAGCCAATAATTTATTTATAGTTGGGATTTTAACGAATGTCCTTCCTTCATTCATTGATCTCCACTAGCATAATCAAATTTGATGAGTGATGTTAAGATAATTATACATCCACTTGATTTTCTAGTTATGATTCAGATCTGAGTTCATGTCTACTATGCTTGATCCGAATCAAGTCCCGGTGTTTGGATTCTTCTGAAGTCTAACTCAAATTCTTGCTTGAGTTCAAATGTTTGAATCAAGTCCAATTTCAGCTCTTTTGTGTTCGTTTGGGTCTAAGTCCAGTTCATTTAGTGTCAAGCCCAAACTCCTTGGGCTCAAGTTCTTATAGTTTCGTTGAGTTCAAGTCCAAATGCACGAGTTCAAAGTGTTCAAGTTCACAGATCCTTTGATGTTCAAAAGCTTGCAAGTTCAATTTCAAGTTCTCTTGTAGTTGTTCAAAAACTACAATCTCAAGTCAATGCTCTTTGTATTTGAGTTCAATCAAGTTCTCTTTTGGGTCCATGTCTTGTTCAAATTCAATGTCCACAAGTTTTGAGTTCAAGATCATGTTCTAATCATTTGATTTTTAAATCAAATGTAAACTCCAAATCTTATATTTTCAAATTTATTTGAGTTTAAGTTCAATTAGGTCTATTTGAATCAAGTCCACAAGTCCAAATACAAGTCCTTCGCAGTTCAATCAAGTTCAGATCTCAAATTGTTCAAGTCCTTGGATTTTCAATCCAAATTTCGGCAGCCTCCCGGCGTCTCCCCCGTTTAGGGGAAAAACCAAGAGGCCGTCTACCCGCCACGTCAATAAAGACGTGCACGGTTGGTGTTGGTGAGACACCGCGGCAGTTGTATTTTTGTTTTTCTCCCACCACGCGCACTAAAGGCGTGCTTGGGGTTTTAAAAAAATCATTTTTAATAAAAAGCAGTTTTTTTATTTCCCCCCGCTTGGGGGTACTTATAAGCGACCCCACTTCGCCGTAGGTGCCGCACCGGGGTCCCATCCCACCACGCGCACTAAAGGCGTGCTTGGGCGCCTCGGGGGTTTGCCGGCTCGTTGCAAGCTTTGAAGAGGGATCCTTAAATCGTCGCAAGCATCGCATCGGTTTCCCACCCTCAACGCTACGTGAGCGCCTTGGGGGTTTGCCGGCCCGTCGCAAGCATCAATAAAAGAACCTTTTCTCTTTTTTTATTAATAAAATATTTTTTTTATATACATATAAGAGATACATATTATGTAATAACAAATTTATTAATATATATATTATATTATATAATAACTGATTTATTATATAATAACAGATATATTAATATAATAATAATTATATTAATATATATGATACTATATAATAGCAGGATTACTATATAATATATAAATATATATTAATAACTAAAACAAATATATACCTAGATAACTAAAGGATCAGGTAGAGGGAGCTTGCGGCTAAGGCAGAGAGGGAGATTGGAAGAAGAGGTTCGGGTAGAGCAGGGAGGCGTCGGGCTCGGCCAAGTAAGAGGTGCTCTCCTCTCTCTCTCTCTCTCTCTCTCTCTCTCTCTCTGGATCGGAAGCAGCAAGGGAGATCGGGTAGAGCTGAGGCTCGATGCGGCTTGCGGAGATAAGGTCAGAGATATCGGCTGAGGTAGGAGCTCTCGGTCGGAGTTGATGCGGGGTTTGTTGTGTAGAATCAAACAGAGGAGAGGGTGGTCGGGATTTGGTCGGAGCAGTGAAGGGGGACAGGTGAGAGTGAGAGCGGGATTGAGGAGGGAGTCGAGAGTCGAAGAGGCTTCGACAGAGAGTTTTCGCGTGTGTGGAGTGCTGTCCCGAAGGCTTCCTTCGTTCGGTATTTAACGATGAGAACGGGGCAGCGATCGAGAGCAGATTTCACGCAGGAAGTGCGGAGAAATGACGGGAGCGGCGCCGATTTCAGCCGGATTCGCTGCAGGATTCGTGGAACCAACGGTTTACAGGTATTATTTTTCGTTTTCTTTTTGGAATTAAACAGAGGTTAACAATGGCCAACATTCGGCACCATAACTCATTGCAGGTCTCACCACCATCTTATAGAATTTTCCCTTAAGTTTGAGGGAGACTTTTCTATCGCACAACAAGCCTGATGCATTCTTCCACTTCAACCAACCAACTTGAATTATGTTGATAATATCCCCATCTATGTCACCATCACTATGAGCAATATATCCAAGATATCTAAAACATGTACTCTTATTAACGATTTGATCGCACAAAGTCACAATATCCTCACTAGGTCTATTGCTGCTAAAATTATACTCCATATATTCAGTTTTATATCTACTCAAGCGAAAACCTTTCGACCTAGTGAGGATATCATCAGCATAAAACATACATCAAGGTACATCCTCTTGCAAATGTCTAGTGAAAAATATCATCAGCATAAAACATACATCAAGGTACATCCTCTTGCAAATGTCTAGTGAGAACATCCATGACTAAAGAAAAAAGATATGGACTTAAGGTTGATTCTTGATGTAATCCAACCAAAGGTTATTCTCTCTATATGTCTCCGTCAAACCTCTCGATAAATGTATAGCTTCCATAGTAGACCTACCCAGCATGAATTCAAATTGATTTTGAGAAACATTAGTATCACATCGCAACCTATGCTCCATAACTCTCTCTCATAGTTTTAAAGTATGACACATTAACTTAATTCCTCTATAATTAGCACACTCATGTGCATCACCATTATTCTTAAAAATATGAATTAACATACTCATTCTCCACTGATCTAACATCTTTTTAGTCTTCAAAACAGTATTAAAAAGTTTAGTAAGCCAAAAAAATTCTTTCATCTCTTAAGCATTTCCACATTTCTATTAGAATATCATCAGGTCCAACAACTTTTCCACACTTCATTTTCTTTAAAGCCTCTCTAACTTCGATTTTACTAATACGCCGATAAAAATAAAATAATTATTTTCATTTAGGGTGCTAAAGTCACTAAAGTCAATTGTATTTTCACATTTTTCATTAAAAAGTTTAGCAAAATATCTTATCTACCTTTATTGAATATCGTCTTCTAAGAAAAATACTTTTTGATCTTCATCCTTAATACGCTTCGCTTTTACTAAATACTTCTCCTATCTCTTTGTTTGACTAGCTTATACATATATCTTTCTCTCTCAGTATCTAATCTATTATATAAATTATTAAAAGCTAAGTTATTTGCATCGCAAATAGCTTTCTTAGATTCCTTATCAGCATCTTTATAACTTTCCCAATTATCAGAATTTTTATATTTAAACCAATTTTTATAACAAATCTTCTTATTTTTTATCTTTTCTTGCACATTTGGATTCTACCATCAACTATTTTTAGTATTAGGAGCTTTTTCATTCGAAATTCCAAGCACATCTTTTGCAATATTCTTAATATCACTAGTCATTTTTCTCACATTATATTAGCATCCTCATGCACAAATAAAATCTTAAGATAAGAAATTTTACTCTCAAAAATACTATTGTTAATATTCTTTAATTGCCCCATCTAATCCTAGAAAATCATTTTACTTTATTTTTTTATTTTCTGCCCCTTATCTTAAAGTTTAAAATTAATAGTCGATGTTGAGTACATAAATTTTCACTCGGAATAATTTTACAATATTTGCAATCTAAACGTTATAGTTTTCTTATTAGAAAATAATAAATCTACATTTTACTATATCTATTTTTATAAGTGATAAGATGATTATATCTTTTTTTAAATAAGGTATTAGCTATTAAGAAATCATAAGCTAAAAAAAAAATTCTAATATAGTTTTACCATCTTCATTTGTCATTCCAAACCAATGGCCATCATGAATGTTTTAAAAATCATCTATCTCTCTATCAACATGTCCATTTAAATCTCTCCCAATAAAAACTCTTTCTTCAAGAGGTATCTTTTGTATTAATTCTTCTAAGTTATTCTAAAATTTTAATTTTGAACTCATATCCAAACCTACTTGATAAGCATAAGCACTTATAATATTAACAATTTTATATCAACAACAATGTTTAAAACTATAATTCTATATTCAAATCTATTAATTTTTATAACATTATATTTCAAACTCTTATCTTTAATCACACATATACCATTTCTAGTACGACTACTTCCCGAATATCATAGTTTATATCCTGAACTATCAATCTTCTTAACATTCTCTCCAACCCATTTAGTTTCTTGAATGCATATAATATTTATCTTCTTATGGATCATAATATATATTAATTCAATTAATTTTTCTATAAGGGAGTCAATATTTCAAGTTCCTATTCTAATTTTAGTTTCATGGACTATCTTCTTTGCCCACATCCATCTTTGATATGGGAACCCTTGCCTATTTAACACTGCACCCGGGCGCTAGCGCAACGGCCCTTGCACACTTGTCGCTGTATTCAGGCAATATAACGCGTCGCTTCCAGGGGATGCCCTAGCATTAACACAATTTTTTAAAGGATCAATGTAATGATTATTTGACAAGTTTTACGTCGGTTGTCGACTACTTAACTCAACCATCCACTTTTCTCATCCAGGACTTGAGACCTGGCAATGGCATTTTTAAATGTTCTCATCACAACATATTTTAAATGTTAAACACAACATATATTAAATATTAAACATATGCAAAATCAAATACATAACAAATGTAATATTAAACTAAAAAAGATAAAAAAAATAGTTTGTCTAATATCTTTCTCATTCTCACGGACTCTCTTTGTTTTCTTCCTTGACTCCTGCTAATTGTTGACTACTTTGTTGTTGCTACTACATATATTCCATTTTTATTTGCATCTCATTCATGCTTGCACACAAATCATCATTGCTACTTATTGCCTCAGCATTTCTTATATATCGTCTTTTGCGTGGACATGATTACGGGTATGGGAGGATTAGACGTCATAAGCTATACCCTATGTGCCTAACCCATATTTCCTTCATTTTTTCTTCCTTTACATTGCCTTGCTCCACAATTCTAAATCAAATTGCTAAGATGATCCGCTGACTGACACATCTTCTGCAGAAGTGACCTATAGACCCTAAGGCGCACATACTTATATGGTAGATAATTAATATTTTTAACAATTTTATAAATTAAAATAATTAACATTCTGATTATGATATTTTTATACTTATCTAATGCATTGCAATCTGCCATCAACTCATTGCTGGTATTCTTGTCTTTGATGGGTGTGTGTGTGTGCTGCTCCATCGTGATTGGATCTTTTCTTAACATCTCTTTATGTGAAAACACATATAAAGTTAAGAATATATAGAACATATTCTATATATAACTATCACATGCCATTCTCCTCTTATGGTCAATGTGTGGAATTGAACGCTAACACGGAGGGAGATGCACATTCTACCACAGTTAGAGGCCCAAATTTATTTATTTTTAATCCTTTCTTCTAGGCATAATCCTAGCTACCCCAATCTGTGTATAAATCTTCGCAAAATCTCCCCAATACATAGAGGTCTCTTGCCAATTTTGCGGATGTTGTAAACATACCCCTCAATTGAGTTAAGCCTCATCATGCAAAATTTTCTTCTAATCATGTCATGATTTCGTGACAGCCAGTAAATTTTTTTTTGTAATATTGAAAAAAAATTAATAATATGATAAAATATAAGTAATTTTTATTTAAAAGTTATAAAACATCAATGCCTAGAATATCTCTAATTTAATGTGTTTACATTTAGAGGGATAAATCCTACCTAATATAACATATTAGTAGAAATATGGTATATTTTAGGCTTTTTAAATACATCTTGCGCCACTTCGCATTTTTCATAGAGTCTTGAAGATAGTTGATGACATTAGAGTTATCCCCCTCAATAATTATCCCTTTGTAATGAAACAACCAACTTTGGATATGTTCTCTAATGAAGAGGACCGCTTCCAACTCTAAATTAGCAGCATCCCAATGTTTCATTTGCATTCCAACCGCCAAAAGAAACCATCTCTTATGATCTTTGAAAACAACACCAATGGCCGCCATATAAGATTTCATAAGAGAAGCATCTATGTTGATTTTGATCCAATCTAGGGGTGGGGGGTGCCAAACATCAGTGGACTCCAAGAGGAGGTTAGCATCCTAGTCTTCTAGCATCAAATATTTAGATGGCTGCATAAAGGATGTTAAAACATTTGATGCAATAACATTTATGAAAGATGTCGCCAATCCAAGTTTTATTTGATTTCTACTCCTCCAAGAATAATAAACGACTGTACAATATACTTTGACTTTGTTCAAATTGAAATAAGAAATCCTTTTCAGCTCATATACACACTCCATAAAGGATTTGAAGATAGGAACTTGCAAACTCCATTCACGCAACTTATTAAGAATCTCAATTAAAAATTTGCACTGAACTAAAATATGCATTTGGTTTTCCACCTCATTACACCCTTTAGCACAACAATTCGATTGTAAAAGATTCCTATAATTAAGAAAAGAATTAGTAGGAAGAGCATCCTTACATAGTATCCACCAAAACATTTCAACCTTAGGAGTAAGTTTGAAATTTCTGATCTAGTTCACTGTCTTAGACCGCTGATCTCCATACTTTATCGTTGCTTCAAATGCTAAGGATGTGATTGTTCTTCCTGAATGCTGGTTTATTAACTCAATACAGTCTTCCTACATATCAGGGAATACAGGAATCTGCATAATAACCAAAACAAAATCTTCATTAAAATATTTCTACAACTCTGAACAATTCCAGCTACCATCCTCTGCAATGAAATGCTGAACCGAAACTCCTAATTCAAAACAATTAGCAAGCGCTGGCCACTTAAAGAGAGGCTTATAAAAAATCCACTCATCATTCAAAGAGCTCGCTTTTTTGCCATTTACTTACCTTCTCAGGGTCATTTTCACTCCCAAATATTACAATTCTTTAACAAGTTTAAACCCCAACTTCTTAGCAATCTTCCTCTTTCTCCTTTCATTCATCGATTTCCCGATTTCCCAAATAAGATTTGAGACTTCAACTTATTTACCTTATGGCCTGTCCAACCATAGATTTCAGACATAATTCTCTTCATAGTACAAGCTGCTTTGATGGATGCAACTGAGAATAATAAAACATCATCAGCGTATATTAAGTGTGAGATATTTTCATATTTAGGAGTTAGCTTAATTCCCAAATTAGATCCACTTTGATAGATGGAGTTAGATAATAATTGTGAGCACATTATGTACAAGGGGACAAAGGACACCCTTGTTTAAACCTACTTCTAGCTTCAATCCAATCTGAATTTCTACCATTTAGAAGAATGGAAAATCTTGCATTTTTAGCACACTCCAAGACGAGGTTTGAGTAGAAGGAAACTTAAACCGACTCAAAGCCTTAGCTAAGGTTGACTAACTTATACTATCATATGCCTACTCCATATCAATTTTAAATGACATAAATCCCTTCTTTGCATTAGAAAATCTGAGCTTATTAAAGATTTCTTGAGTCAAAAGACAATGATCAGATACTGATCTTCCGGGGACAAAAGCAACTTGATCTTCAGTGATTATCTTCGGCAAGCACAATTTCAATCGGTTCATAATCATTCTAGCCACCACTTTATAAATGGTTTGATAGAGGCTAATAGGTCTAAAGTGGGAAGGCTCCACCGGATTCTTCATCTTTGGAATGAACACAATCAACTTATCCTTCCATTCAGGATGCATTTTGCATTTTGTGAAAAAGTAATCCACAACTCTCCATAGATCTTCTTTAACAATGCTCCAAAATAACTTTATGAATGAGTAGGTGATACCATCCATCCGTGGTGACTTGTTATTTCCCAAGATCTTCATAGCTTCCACCAACTCCTCTTTTTGTAAACTCCGCATTTAGCAGCTCCAAATTAGATTTTTCAATTCTCTAATGATTAAAAATTTCAGACCATCCTGAAAGATTCCATCTTCTATCTTCTAATCTGATTTATCCACTTCCCAACTCTTCTAGTTGAAGCATCTGCATGAAAGAACATAGAATTTGTATCTCCCTCTTCAATCCAGCTTGCTTTCGCTCTCTGATTCTACCAGGTGGCTAACCTGGCTAAGGTAACATTCAATTCACGTATTTTACTTCTTAGAAGCTGCAGGTCCTTCTAATCCAGTCCCTCTTCTGAACTTTCCTTCAATTGCATCTCCAAGATCTCCTTCTTCAAAGCCTCCTTCAATGTTGAGAGGTCCTTTAACTTGTTTTTATTCCAATAATAAAACGATTTCAACGCTCATTTCATCTTCCTTTGCAAAATCTCGTCTTCATTACCACAATTAGCTTTCTTCTAAGCTTTAAGAATAACATTCCAAGTTGCAGAATAAGACTTCCAAACATCTTCAAACCTGATAAACTTATGAAGAGGTCTTGAAGTCTCATTAAGCTTGAAAATAATGGGTAAATGATCTGATGCTACTCTAGCAAGTTGCCTCACCATAGCATAAGGAATCTGATGAAGAGTTGCTGAGTTTAATAAGCATCTATCCAGCCTTTCCCATATCCTTGATCTGCCTTCCTTATATTATTGCACCAAGTATATCTTGGTCTAATAAAACCTGCATCATGAAAAACAATAGCATCTTGAAAATCATTGTTAGTCATAAAAGCCCTCATATCTTGAAACCCTTGGGAGAAAATAAACCTCTTTCCCCTTCTTTTATCTTCCTTAGACAAAATACAATTAAAATCTCCTCCCACTACAGAAGGGATATTAGAAACCAATTCCTTCTCAAGACACTCCCATAAACTTCTTCTAACATACTAGTCCTTACTCTCATACACCGTAGCAACATACCAACTACCCTTATTAGGAACATGAAGACTCCCAAATACCAATTGAGACGACTCAAATCCCACATCAAAGCTACCCTCCGACCTTTTCCATAACACAAGAATGCCTCCAGCTGTACCAATGGCTGGATGATGAAAAAATCTCACTCCTCCCCGACAAGCCTATTGAACTCCCTTCTATCAATACTAGACACCTTAGTTTCCACCAACCCAATAAAAAAACCTCATTATCCCTAACAATGTCTCGAAGATAAAGAGAAGCCTCTCTTTTCCTGGCTCCTCTACAATTCCAGAATAAAAAGGAAGACATTAAGAGTCCAATGGGGAGAAGTCCCCAGCACCTTGGAAACCTCCCACTTCCCCTTTCCTCTCCTACCAATTTCTTCAATAGGGCCTAAAGCTTTAAGCTCATTAGTAAGCTTATGTTTACTGCTTACAAAACTTACACCATTATCAACACAAGAAGGAGAACTTTTACTATCTTTCAAACCAGAATATTTCTTAACATTATGAGCATCGCCATTACCACCTTTGCAACTTGATTCAAGGATATCATCTGGAAAAGAGCTTTGATACCAACAGTATTACAAGAAATACCATTAAACACCACTAGAGCTTTCAGATTCCCGTCAGAATATGGCAGTTAATCCCTTTTGATGCCTTCATTTACATCACGTTCCACTTGGCTGACTATATCTTGCTTACTAGACTGATCGCCATCAGGAGCATCAAAGGAACAATTAACTTCAGAGGTAACATTATCAACAAGAACTTTTGAATTATCAGAGCTAGGAACATCATAAGTTTGACATTACTTATCATCATTAGACCCGACCAGAACATTGAATTTGTTTGTTTTAAGCAACTGGAAACAAACTTCCTTGTCATTCTTATCTTGAAGATCATCACCTGAACTAGTAATACGAACTTCCTCCATTTGAGTTGAATCTGTTATGACAACATGCTCCGCCACCATTTCTACATTCTCACATTTATCTGTAGCCTTCAGAACTGACTTCTCCATCCTTTTCTCACCAAGATCCTTGCTAAAAGATCTCCCTCTCTTATTTTGAAACTTAACATGGATCCAAGGTCCATATTCACTCTCATAAATCGGTTTTTTGCTCATCAATTGCTTGTTGCAATCCATAGGAGTAGGGATGGAACCACCCTGACCATTAGCTATATTCTTATCAACAGGAGCTAAAACTTCCGGGCATGAGTTGACCTTGTGTCCTATTTTGCAGCATTTGAAGCAAAATGAAGCAATTTTCTCATACTAAATCTTTTGGTAGAATCTACCACACAATCCATCCACCCAAATACCTCCCGACAATTTTGAATCCAGATTAATTCTTACACAAACCCTAGCAAATTCCCTACTTCCCCATTTGAACATATTACCATCAAGAAGCATAGGCATACCAACTTTAGAAGATATTATATTATCCTCATCCAAACAATACAAAGGGAGATGGGGAAGCCTTATCCAAACAGGTGTTGATAAGCCTTTCAAAGATAAAGGTGAAAAGTTCAGTAACCATTTATCAATTCCAATTATATGGCCACCTATGATGCACCGACACTTCTCCTCAAAGAGGCGTGCAGTGTCTGACACTGTATCCGACACGACACGCCGAAAACGTGTCCGATTAAAAAATATTAAATACAAATTGGACACGCGTATCCGACACTCGTATCTTAAATATTTTATGAATTTTTTAAAATATAATTTCTTGTATTTGGCGGGATTTAAACTAAATTTCTTATTTCCTATCCACAACACCAAACCAACGTCCGCACTTAATACCCAATCATCGAATATTCTCATTTTCATTTCTTTTTAGTAGTGAATGTATTTTCATCTCCTCTATCGGTGACTGATAAACGACATCGACGTATGACTTTTGACATCCTAATACTAATCATTTTAAGCACAAATTCTAGTTAAATGACTTATTAATTTCAAATTATTTTAAAATTATACTTATTTAATTTTTATACACAATTTTTTAAATATAAAAACTATAATACCGTGTCCAACCCGTGTCCGTGTCCTATATTTTCAATAACTGATGTGTCCCGTGTCCGTGTCGTATCCGTGTCGCCGTATTCGTATCCGTGCATCATAGATGGCCACCTACATACCAAGGGCCTCCACTCATTTCTCCCTTTAAAGCTTCATTAGACTGGAAAGAACATAAAATCCAATCTAAACCCAAAGATGTTAGATGAAATCCTCCAAACCTACTCCATTGCTTTCTTAATTCCACACTACAATAAGAAAAAGGAACATTTTTTCCTAAAACTTTCACAATCAGAGAAATTTTTAACACTTGCCAGCTCCTTTTTAGAATTTAACTTCACAGCAATTCCATCCTCAGACATTTCTGTCGAAACTAAATTTGAATTAACTTTGATATGGCGGTTGATATTCCAAGAATTAGCCGAGTTCTGGTTATGCAAGGAATCCCCAACATCTGCCATAAAAACTATAATACCGTGATTTGGAACAAGAGAAGAAAAATAATCTTTATGCAATGGTTTACCTATTACAGACGAATCAACATTGAAGCATTAGACTACATGAATCTACTGATTTTCAGCCTCAAACCAGATGACGACATTTCGAAATCATTCTTCACTGGAATCAGACTCTTCATCATTATCTGCATTTCCTTTGGCATCTTCAAAATCTCAGCCACCTTCTTACCTTTTCCTTCAACAATAGACATTTGCTAAACTGGAGGTCGAAACCCTTCTCTAATAACCAGAGCTGAACTTATAGAATTTGTATTACGTAGTCTTCCATCTGAAAAAAAAGAAAAAAGAACAAATGCTTCCATCTAGCCCAGAAGAACCTACATTCTTTGTAGACCCTTGATGAAGAAGTGGAGAGATGACATTCGGCGATCGCCGCCGGTTATCTTCCGCCATACCGGACGTCCCGCGAAACCGCAGGACGTAGAAAATTTGAAAAACAATATTGAATTATTGGCTTTTGCTTAATGAGCTTGGGCTTGTATGTCTTTCTTGGATGTTCTTGCATTTGATGGTCAATTAGGTTTTCCTTCTGATTAGCTAATTACTTGAACTCTTAGCTTAATTTATAGATGTTATCTTTTTGCAGATGTTACCGTTTATCACCTAAGTGTGATTTAGCATTACTAGTTCAATAAGGGAATGAATGAGAGTTGAAAAAAATTGATGTTATTTATGCTACGTAGAAGTTGCCATTTTGAAACTCATATTGGTCGTTTAAGATCATTTTATTCAATTTTATTTTTAAGTTTGTTTTATTTTTTATTTTGTTTGTGTTTTTTTATGAAATAAAAAATATGTTTGATATTAGAAATTTTTTTAAAACAAAAATAATCTGCAAGTGCACTTACCTCCTGCATACTCAACACCTATTTTGAAACTCTTAGGGGTTGTTTGTAATTACTTTTACTATTATTTTATTTATTTTTTTATTTACTTTTTTTCTGTCTAATGTGAAATAAAATTTTTTTTGGTACTATGTTATTTTTATTATTTTTAAACAAAATAACATATAAGCACATTTGTACTTATATATTTTGCTCTCTCCATCTTCTAATTATCTATGACTTCTAATTATCGATGATCCATCTATCTCCTCTGGGCATCTGACTGCCCACTTCCTACCTTTCCTCTCCTTTGCTAATGATGCTTCCATTAGTGACCTCCCACGCTCTCTCATTTACCTCTTCTTTTACCAGCACAATCGACACAGCTACAATCATAAAAGAAGGAAATTAGGAAATTACAATGGTGAACATCACTATTTTGAAGTGAGTACCCAATCCCTGAGGTGATCCAAACCAGCTACTCAACCATGATGCTCATTGACCTCACCTCTCACATTAGCTCATTGGGTGTTGGAAGTTCTGTCCTGACAGCCCATGTACGCACTTCAAAGCACCAGTCGGCCTTCTACTTGCTTTGCAAAGCTTCTGCCTGCTTCAAACTCAGCCTCATGGTAGTGAATCTCTCCATTCTGAGAGTTTCCAAAGACAATCTCAAGGTTCATGTCCTTGATTTCAACATTCAACATGGTAGTTAGCTTAATTCTCTCATTCACACTCACTCACACAGTTATTGTCATGTGCAAATATCATTGATGTTGGTCCTCTATTGGCCAATAGAACTACCAATCTTATAGTCATCAACAACCATCTTGTGAAACTAGATCAACGACTATCTTTTCCCCTTGAGCATGCATGCGGATGCCAAACCCAAGAAATGAGTCGATGTTGTTTTCAAATAAAAAAATGAAACCTATAATATGTTCTCATTATTTAAAAAAAAAAATTGATTAATTTTAATCTAGCAAACACATTTTATTATCCATTTAACCTATTTTCTTAAAACAGAAACAAAGTGTTCCCAAACAAGCTTTTTGTTTTTCTGACCAATAGTTCAGTTTGACAAAGTTTATAGTTAATCTCCCATTTTATGTGTTGATCATTCTTGCTTGAGTGCTCATTTGTTTGCAACAGTTGATCGTGCATATTCAAAGAGTATGGATACTTTAGTATTTAAAAATATTTGCACCCACGTATTTAAGGCGTTTCCAAAATTGTTAACCCGTGTTATTGAAGATTTTCATTATTTATCTAGCTAAGCAAAAATTAACACCGACTAATCTCCAAATAGAAAGATTAAAAGATTCACAAAACCAAGCCTAATCAAATTGCTGGGCTAAAGAGGAGGATTGATTGAGGTGGATGCAAGATTTTGTACCTCTGCACCTTTGGCTTAACTCGGGTTTTAAATTAGTTTTGCATGAGTGTGAAGGAAGGATTGATTGGCCAGAATTCGTTTGCTAATCAATTGTGATGAATTTATTGCTCTAATATGTTCTGCTAAAACTAGAATATTTCTTACTTAAGGTGCTTGCAGGGGCAATAGGTGCTCCCTGGATACTATGGTTTTGTTAGTATTTAACCTTCCATGCATTTTTGGATGGGTACATCTGGATGGTGGATTACCAGCCTGTCTGCCTAGCTTGTTCAATTTCAAGCTTTACACTAAATACAACACAGTAGTGGAGGGGCCCTAATGCATGCCTAGCTTACTGTTTCTAATCAACTAGGAATGTGATTGTACACTGAAACAAATCTCATTAATAGTTTTGTTATGCTTGATTGCATTGCGCATCGTCATTTAACAATTGGAATCATAAAAGTACATGCTTGAAAACGGTTAAAACAGATGCATAACATGCTCTCATGATCTTGTCAATTTGAAGCACATAGCATTGTCGTGGTACAGGGACCTAATGTCTTTATATTAACTTTTTCTAATCAGGTGCGTGTAGTGGTATAAAGAAAACCAAATTTTATTTATAGTTTGTTTTATTAATGTTTACCTGTATAATAGCTGTGAAATGGGACCATAAAGAATACTTCTAACCTCGTTAATACATTAGTTTGATCATACTTAATAGCATTCTCTCATGGTGTTACGTAGTGAGTATGTTCTCAAATATCTATATGGTTGTCTGAAAGTAGTTTTCTCTTTCAAATAGCTGACGTTCTGATCAATTCTCAAGCGTATCCCTATTAATTTTGTTGGTATCAAAACAAAGTAATTTGTTTTTGTTCTTGAACTCATTCTTTAATTTGTGACCATCTCTATTCGATTTGAGGTGGTACTTTTAACATATACTAGATATGGAGACTTGCTATTCTCACCAATCACTAAGAATTGGGAGTTGTTTTTACTATGTAGTATGTACATACATGGAGGATTTATTGGTCTGTAGTAGGGGTCAAAATAGGTTTTTGCGTCGGGTTCGTGTCCAACCCGAAATTGACCCTCCTTCAACTGAGATGACCCAAACCCAACTCGATTAGACCAATGGATCCAAAACTCAGACCTGACCCAACCCAACCCAACCTACACCTGCGGGTGTGAGCGTTGAGCGCGACTTCATTAGCGCGGGTGCTAGCGAGGGCATGACAGCGAGCAAGTGAGGGGGCAAGCTTGACCGTGAGTGGGTGACAGGGCGAGCCCTACTGCGAGTGGGCAAGGGTGAGCGCGGGTGCTAGGCTGCAAGCATGACTACACACAAGCACGAGGTCGAGGAAGACAAGCGTAGGTGTGCAAATGAGTTTAGTCAAGCTCGAGTCATGCCTAACTTGAGCTCGACTCATGAGCCAAATTTCAAGCTCGAACTCGAGTCAAGCTCATAAGGGTAGCTCGAGCTCGGCTCGTGATAGTGGATGTCGGTTCACGAGCTAGCTCGCGAGGTCTATCACTTCGGCTTTAGCCTTCCTCTTTCGAGCCCCCGATTCCCATTCTGCCTTCCACGCCGGAGCATGTCCAAGCCCGCTCTCGCAATGTTGCCTTCCGCATTTGAGCCTTCCCTTGTGGTTCCACATTCCTCGTCCGAGCCCGCAGTTCTGCTTCCACACACGAGTAATTGATGCTAGCATCATCTCGGTTGAACTCGAGCTCGATAATCCAACGAGCTCGAAATTCTGCTCGAGATCGAACTTGAAACTCAATAAGCTCGATTCTCAATCTCATTAGCGAGTCAAGCTTGAGTTGGTTGTTTGCACCCCTAGGCGAGCCATGATGGTGGTGTGGGTTGTTTTCGTGGCGCCGTGCAGGAGGGGGGATGCGGGTCGAACTCAGGTTGAATCCGAGTTAGCGGGTTGACCTGAACATGAACTAATTTCTAAAACGGGGCGAGAATTAGGACTCGAACCCAACCTTTTTGTTAAAAGGGTCGACCCGAACCCAAATTTTCTTTGTCGAGTTTGGGTTGGGCCATTAATTAAACACCCCTAATCTATAGAAGGCATTTCATTGAGTGTTGCAAATGAAAATGTATCACAAAGCGATTGTGAAGTTATTATAGATATGCATTATGCAATGGTAGTGATTATTAGAACTAGTGGCGTAGCCAAATAGTTTTCAATCAAGTAAGATTTCATCAAAGATGACCATTATGGAGTGTTTTTTTTTTTGTTTATCGAGATTATTAGAGAACTCATAGTGAACACATTTGTGGTATGTTTTCATAGATACTATAATTCTAATGGATGAGGCCATTTTAATGTAATAAAAAATTATACGGAGGAATTTTTAGAATAAAAGGGGCTTAATATTTGTAGAATAATATATAACTGATATACAATGCAATTTTAGTGAATATAAAATTGATTATTGTTAGTGAATATTCTTTAAAGATCAAGTGATTCACAAGTGTTATCATTTTAAGGAATCTATTAAGTATATAGAAAAAATCAATTACTTAAATTTTGGACTTATAATTCTTTTGTTAAAAATGGATACTTAGATACTCTCGGAGAATATCATGAAGATTTAAAATATCAATTTAATAAACTATATTGAAACCAATACATTTTAATAAGATTATGTGTTGCACAACAATAAGTTATTGATAGCTATATGAGTATGATAGAAATGAAAATATTAAAATGAAGGTATGATAATTTAGATTTTCTTATTCTTTCCATTGAATCTTCCTCTATTTTCAGTTTGCCTACAGACTGAATGTAATCAAACCATATTCCTTTTGAATGAAGGTTTACCTAAATCAAGTATAGTTAGTCATGGGAAGGGGAAGCAAGGGTTTTTGTGGTTTAGTATTACTTGGTTCGGTGTTCTTTTTTTAGCAAATCCTTCCAAGATATTATCTCTACCTGCATGGCAAATTACATTCCTTTAAAATTGAAGTAGAAAGCTTTTTTGTTACAACTCATTTTTTAGATAGATGCCATTTACTCCTATTCTAATAAATTTAATTTTTTTTTAAATTGTTTTTACATATCTTAATTTACATAGTAATTTAAATTGATTTTTTTAGTTTATTTTAAGCTTTTTCTAAATGATTCCATTGTTGCTACCCTTCCGATTACCTTACTTCTGTCGTTTAAATCTTGATTTCTTATTAATCTCACTTGTATTGGAACTTTTTGTATGTACTTTTGTATTTACTATTTCATTTTGGTCTTCTGAGATCAAATAGCTATTCCATTAGCATGATTTAGCATACATATGCTTTGGCTTGGGATAAACTACAACAAAAAGTTTTATGACTTTTGCCTTATTCTTCCTTAATAGACATAAATGAAATTTGAAAGTGTCTAAGAACCTTATCAAGTATTGCAATCTAAGGATCATAAAAGGATTGATCCAATGATTAGAACCTTATCAAGATTTGTTGACTTATGGGTCCCACGGTCATTCAACACTCTCCCCTCAAATTGAATAGTATAAATATTTCATTTTAAGCTCACGTATAACATTTTTGAATGTGGGGTTCAGAATTTTTTGGTGAGAATGTTTGTAATTTGATTTTTTGTTGGCATATGTGGAGTGCAAATCAAATCACTTTTCAATTCCTCTTTTATAAAATGTTTGTCCACTTCAATTTGTTTGATATGATCATGTTGTACTAGATTTAGAGCAATGATGATGATGGATTTATTCACAGTATATCTTTATTGGCCTTTCCTATTTAATTTTTAAATCTTCTAAAATAATGTTGATTTATAAAAGCTCATTGATTTCTTAGACATTGACTATAAATATAGATTTAATGCTTGATCTTAAAATAATATATTATATTTTGCTCCTTATGTTATGAGATTTCATCCAAAAAATTATATTATTTAGTTATGGATCTTGTATCCACTAGTGATCCTACATAGTCTGTATCAATATACCCTTTAAATTGTAAAATATCTCACTTTTTATAGAGAATTTATTTACATTGGTTTGATTTAAGATATCTGTGGATTCTATAAGCAACTTGAATGTGAGAATCTTTGAAATTGTGCATGAATTAACTAATGAGACTTACTACAAATGAGTATGGATGGGTGTGAAATAGATAAATCATTTTTTCAACTAATCTTCGATATTATGTCATGCATACTTTTTTTTTTTTCATTTGCATACAATTTTTTTCTTGTTCAGTTAAAACATCTTAAAATTTGCAATCATTTATCATTATTTTTTTTTCACTAGATCAATGGCATTTTTTAGTTGAGGGAGGATTATTATTGTTATGATTGAGCAACTTCTATTTCAAATAAATATTTGAATTTGCTCAACACTTTGATTTCAAAATTTTTAGCAAGATTTTTTTTTTTCTGAAAACTTATTTTCTCTCCATCACCAGTGACAAGTCAATTGTTAGCATAATATATCTGAATTGAAATTTTATCTTCAGTGGCGTATTTATGAAGAGGGTATGATTTCCTTGGCTTTGTTTGTGTCCAATTTCATTCACAGCTTTTGTCAATTTGTCAAATCATATTATTAGAGATTTTTTAAGAGCATAATTTTTTTTTTTAATTTTTAAATTTTATTCTTTGTGAACGAACTATCAAATCCAAGTGGTTGATCCATATATATCTTTTCTTCAACATCTTTATGTAAGAAAGTATTCCTTACATCATATTGTTGTATTGACAGTCCATGATTTACCGCAAGAGAAATTAAGATGTATAGTGTATTCATTTTTATAACAAGAGAAAAAATTTCTTGGTAGTTGATTCAATATGATTGACTATCTTTTAATCTTGCTTTATATTGTTCAATGCTTCCATATTCTTAATATTTTATAGAAAAAATTCATTTGTATTGTAACATTTTCTTTCATTTTGGTTGTTTAACATCTCCGAAGGAAAAAGTTTTTTCTAGAGCATTTATCTCATCTCTCGTGACATCCTTTTAATTTTTATTTTCAAGTGCATCATATGTAGTTTTTCGATTGTAATGAAATTAGATATGATATTTATAAAATTAAAATTTTAATTGTACGAAATTTTTTTTTGAAAAGATGCATACTAAGAGATGAGATGCAAAGGAGAATGTGTAGTGATGGGTTATATTGTTACCTAATAATAGCTCCGAGTTTTGAGTTTGCTAGAGGATTTGGTTGGGCATATTCCTCTTTGTACAACTAGAAGGGATACATTGTTTGAATTTTTGTTGGGCATATTATTTCTTGTATAGAGTTGAAGGGGTACAATATCTAATTTA
Source organism: Dendrobium catenatum (assembly GCF_001605985.2). Taxonomy (NCBI): domain Eukaryota; kingdom Viridiplantae; phylum Streptophyta; class Magnoliopsida; order Asparagales; family Orchidaceae; genus Dendrobium; species Dendrobium catenatum. Next base: position 724,431 of record NW_021318693.1, read on the forward strand.
TTATTTTGTGTTGTATGAATGTCAAGATGAAAGATAAATATTTTATAAAATTTATCTTTTATAGTTCTCCCCCTGAGTATGAATTTGATTGAAAGAATTTTGCTTCTCGTCAAAGGTGATATCTTTTGAAGTAAAGAATTTTCTTTTGATAGCATAATAACACTTATACTCTTGTTGAGTGGTGGGTTGCTCAATAAAGCCACATTTAAGATCTATAGGATCAATTTACCCCTATGTTATTTGTGAACATGGATATAGACAATACACTTAAAGATTTCTAAGAAAAAGTTATTTGTGGAGAAAAAATTAGTTATATAGTTTATAGGACTTTTGAAGCTAATTGTACTTAAAGGGTATTTTATTGATTAAGTATTTGGCAGTTTAGACTATTTCTTCTCATTATTTTCTTAATGCTTGGTTCTAAAAGAGAAGTCATATTGTCATATGGAAGATGATGATTTTTTCTTTCTACCATCCATTTTATTTTATTGGGTAGTGTCAAAACAAGTTGATTGATGGATGATGCATTATTTCTAGAAGAAATATGATGATATTTTATTATTATCATGAAATTATTTTTGTGTCATAGAAGTAAATATGGGGAGAATAATTTTGACATCATATTTTTGTTTGATAAGATATACTAATTTCATATGAGTGCAATCAATAATAAAGATGACAAATCTTGTAGCTCTAGAAATATTGGGGCTTTTGAAAGGTCTCCAAATATTAGAATTAACAATAAGAAAAGTAGTGGATTTAGAGTCACTTTTAGGGAAAATATTATGATGATGTTTGGCAGTTTCAGATATCTCACAATTAAGTTTATTTCATGTTTATATTTAAAAGAAAAAAAAAAACTTATGTTGTAAGATTTTAAAAGAGGGTTGCCTAACTTATAATAATGTTTACAAATGACTTTTATATTGAGGGTGAAAATGAAAGAACATGACAAGTAATTTTTATTTTCAAGAAGATGTAGCCATCGTTTTCTCTAGTTTTCCCAAACATGTTTTCCTTAACAAGGTCCTAAAATACACGATGATTAGCAAAAAAAAATTACCTTGTAGATGTGGTCTTTAGTGATTTTATGGATTGATAAAAGATTTACTGTTATATGAGAAACATGCAATATATTATTGAGAGTAAATAGGGAGGAAATTGAAATATTTTCTTGATTTGTTTATTGATTGGGCTGGGTTTATAAGATTGAAAAAGGCTGATAAGGTTGGTCATGTAAGCAGTGGCTTTTGAATCTAGGATTCAGGTGTGAGAGAAATTATTTAGGACACTGAAAATGCATATGTTATAAGTCATATTATTTTGAGCTAAAGAGCACGATTTGAATGATTTTTCAAAGAGTTGACAAAGTTTCTAAGCTGATCAAATTTTTATTGATTGAGCCCTTCTAATTTCATAAGACATGTCTAACCTTTTTGGTAACCTTCTCTATTTCCACCATAACTTGGATGTTTTCCATGGTGTTTTTATTATTTTTCTCTAAATGTGTTGTTCTTCTTATAGTAATGACACTATAGATTGCCTTTGAGGGGAAGAGTCTGAAGTAGTAAGTTCCTTATTGTGGGGTTCAATGGTTATTATGGCAACTGTTTAGGAGATTGGGCATCAAACATTATTGTCTTTCTTTGCTTAAGATTTGGACATTAACTTAATTGAACTCATTATTGAGTTTTGTAAGAAATTTAAACATACTTTCTCTTTCTGCAAATTGCTTGAGTATTATCACATCATTATAACATATAATTTTGAGATTTTAATAATAATTCATTCGATCTAATAAACTTCCAGTGCATTAAAGTACTCAATAATAAGAAGGTTCTCTTGCTTGATTCTTTAAATCTTTGTGTTGATCTCATAGATGAATACAGAATCCTTCACTTTTTAAGTATGTTTGTTTAATCATATCCAAAATGTAGTAGAGAGGAATATTTACAACTCATTGATTTCAAGTATCACGATATTCCATATTCATGTCATAACCATAGAATCTTCTTTATCCCTAATGCAAACTTCAGATCTTTCAGCTCTGATGGATTATCCATAAGGAAAGAGGATAATGGTTGGAAGTCAAAAATATATTCACTATTAGGAAGCACTTCAGATAGTTTCTCCTATTAAAGCGATATTAGACTTGTAGCCCTTAAAGTTCTCCCTTTTTTTGATTTTCACCTTTCATGACTGTTGACTCTTAGATGGGAAGTCAAAAAAATCAAACATTATGAAGAATAGGAAGAATCCCATAAGGAAAGAGGATAATGGGTGGAAGTAGGAAACACTAACCTTGTGCTAATATAATGTGGAAAAGTAGTAAAAGCTTCTTTAAATTTTATTGCATGATTACATACAAAGTGTAGAAGTATATATAGACTTCTCATTATATATCTCATATATGGACTTCTCCAAAAGTCAAAGCTATTTATAAAAAATAAAACAATAAAAAGAATCTCCAAGAGGGTCGGTGACTATAAGAGGAAGAGGGAGTATGTGGATTGCATTCGAACGGTCATAAGAGGATCGATCGAGTGGTTAAAGCATTTTAAGTTTTATGCTTAAGGATCACTATCAATATTAGTTAACTTATAGGTCCCACGATGTTTAACATTTTTCATAGCTTATCAAATCTTATTAGGCATTTCATATGGGCCTAAAGTTTTATCTTTATTCATCTTCTACAATGTTAATTCAACTTCATTTTTTTTAATTAATTATATATCTCATAATTAAGTCTATTTTTTATTTTAAATGAATTTATCTTAAAAGAATTACTAAATTAAATTTTAAAAACAACATTTCATATTTCTTTTACATCTTAAAAATCATTTTTTAAACCTAAGTTATATTGCTAATAATAAAACTAGAAGATTTACCTAGTGGGTAGAATTTAAAGTTGAAGTTACAATTTTTAATGTTTTGTATAATAAAGTAGGTATTAGGTAGAAAGAAAAGAAGGTATTTGAAATAGCTAAAGCAAGTGATAATAAGTTTAGAAATATTGCTTTTTTTTTTTTTATTCCTTACTTTTGTTAGGGATTGAAGCCTATTTTAGACATTTTATTAATGAAATGATAAGGTTGATACAATGTCGAGTAAAGATGTTTATTGACACAAGATCATATATGATGTGGTGGTGGGATTTTTTAGTAAAATTGATAGATATTTTAAATTATATCTAGTAATCTAGAGTTGATGGGGTTTATTGATTGGGTTTATGAGGGGTTAATTTGGCCTTGGACTCCATCTAGGTCAATTCTATCCAGAAATGACCAGTTGTGGAAAAATGATTCTAGATTTTAAAATATTGGATATATTTTTAAAATCCTACTTAGAAAGGATAATAGACATCTTCAATTAAATTTTCACAAATTTTTATGATTTGTTTTTAATATTTTGATATTTTTGAAATTTTATAAGTAATTTGATAGATGCTAAAAATTGGAAAATAAATTCTAGGGTTTGGAATTTTGAGTCAATACAAAACGTGAAAACAAAGAGGGAAATCCATGAGGGAATGGATCTATTAGATGTTTAGATCAATTCTTGAAGTTTTACAAAGTTTGGATTAGATTTGGTTAAGTTAAAAAAAAACTCAACTAGGTTAAGTGCTCATTCAACATTTACTGACCACTCAAAGAAAAAAAACATGGGAACAAAAGATTGAGAAATTCAAGAAAAGTTTACATTCATAACAATAAACATTGAAATAACTTCCCATACAATTATTAAAGAAAAATTAAATACAAATTAATTCAAAAGGTAAGCACTAGACTCACTCAAGTCAAGTGCATGAAGGCGCACCAAGCCACATCTTTGGATCAAGCCACCAAGCTTTCTTCCTTAAGTTTTCCACTCAAATTCTCTAGAATTTCATCAACAAACTCTCTCATTAATCAATAAATAGTCTTAAATACACAACACAAAATTATTCAAAATGAGAATTTGGAGAAGTAGTCAGCCACTACATGTGATAACCACCCAATAACCACCCCTCCTCTTGGTTTGTCCCACATGTTGACCAAGTCAACAAAATATACATTCACAACTACTTGGTCGGCCCTCACACACATGAACACTCACATAGGGTTACATAGGGGTTGTCAAATCCACAAGTGCACTCCTAATTAACTATACCACAAGTGCAATTACAATTATAATGAAATATATACAATACATAGGAAATAAATTATAAAAAATAATATTCCTAAGCCTTCATATGATTCTTTGTCATAGGTCCACTTCTCTCCAATGTGGCTCTCCTAGTCTGCATCCTAGCAGTCACTAATTTGTGTAAATGCTACACTAATAAATAGATTAAAGCCCACATAGGGAGAAAAAGAAATTATTTATCATAGCTATCAAGTCTCAAATTTAATACCTATGCTCTAAAAATCTAAGTATACTACTTGAGCCAAGGCCCATTGATGAGGCATTGATCTATATCTTGGTGTATTAGACGTGAATATAAAAATATTTCAGTTAAATGTATTAGACATGAATATAGCATATTTTAGTTAAAAATAAAAATATTTAGAAAAGAAGCAATTAGTGCTTTGAGAAATTATTAAATGAAAATGAAATATTTTTTTGAATGAGAGGTATTTTGGTATCCTTATTCAAAAAATCAATAATCTAATTATTATAATGGAATCAAACTCATAAGCCATACAATAAATTTATAATGAGAGTGGTTGGGATATAGACTTGGAGTAAATCATATTACTATCGAGGAATCAATTTGATTTCATACCAAAAAGGTCCATTATGGAAGCAACTTGTGCTAAGATAATTCATGAAAAAATATAGAAAATATGAGGATATTCATTTGTTTTTTATTGATATTGAGTACTTTTGACTTGATTTAGTTATGCATTAAGGAAAAAAATGTTAGTCAAAGTATTTTGAAGTTTTAAAAATGTTTATAGTATTAATTAGTATTATAAGTAATTGACAAAAGAGTTTTCAACAATAAGACTATATCAAAGATTGGCATTAAGTCTGTATTATTTTGTTTAGTTAGGAAGATGCTTAAAGAGAATGTTCAAAGAAAGGAGTTTTATATCCTTTTATAAATGATATGTTTCTAATTGATGAGATATCTGCTTAAAATAAGCAAAAGTTAAAAAAATGGAGAAAATATTTAAAAGATAGTGTTTTAGTAAAATAAAGATTGTGTGTGATATATGAGTTTATTGGGTTTGACGTCTAAGTGCGTGGATTTAAGTACATTAGATTTATTATATTAAAAAAATGAGGATTTAGATGAGAATCTTACAGGTTAAGGCAAGTGATGTGGACGTGCAACAACAACAACAACAACAACATCAAGCCTTATCCCGCTACGTGGGGTCGGCTACATGAATCTTTTTTCTCCATTGTGTCCTATTAAAAGTCAAATTCTCGTTTATACTAATAAAGAAAGATCATTTCTAATATTTTCTAAACAAGTATTTTTTGGTTTGCCTCTACCTTTCTTAACATAAGTCAAATCTAATACCTCTACTTTCCTTACCGGGTCATCAGAAGGCCGCCGTTTTATGTGACCAAACCATCTAAGTTGACTCTCTCTAATCTTATCTTTTATTGGAGTTACTCCAACCTTTTCATATATATGCTCATTTCATATCCTATCTCTAAGGGTAAAGCCACTCATCCACCTGAGCATCCTCATCTCTGCTACACTTAACTTAGTATTATGCTTCTCTTTTAATGGCCAACATTCGACACCATAAAGCATTACAGGCCTCACCACCCTCTTATAGAATTTTCCGTTAAGTTTGAGGGGTACTTTTCTATCACACAACAAGCTCGATGCATTCCTCCACTTCAACCATTCAACTTGAATTCTGGTGATAATATTCCCATCTATTTCACCATCACTCTGAACAATAGATACAAGATATCTACAACGTGTACTCTTATTAATGATTTGATTGCCCAAAGTCACAATCCCCTCCTTAGGTCTACTACTACTAAAATTACACTCCATATATTATGTTTTAGTTCTACTCAAGAGAAAACCTTTAGACTCTAAGGTTGACATCCATAATTCAAGTTTACCTTCAACTCCCTCTCTAGTCTTATCAACAAGTGATCTGGACGTGCATTTGAATTTAATTATTTGAGTCATTTTATGGCACGTAATATAATAATTCTAACAAAATAATGTTGTTTGAGAGACATAAATGCTTATAATAATTCTAGAAAAAAAATCATGTGTCTCACCTAAAGCTTATAAAATATGCACTAACACCATTATTATTTATGATCAAATTTGATCGTAATAAAGAAAATATAGTTCATTAATATCTTTAAATGATTAATGATATGTAGAAAAACATATATGGTTATAAAATGATCTGATATTTGTTTTTTTTTTCCCAAAACCCATTTTAGATAACCTTTTTAGGCTACATGAGAACATGCTCATGACTCTTAATCTAAATATTGAGCAAATGTTAAAACCTAATTTAGAAATTGAATTTGAGAACATGTCTAAATTAAAACCTTAATTAAAAGTTGAATCTATTTCTCTGAGACTCTGACCATGAAATTGAACAAATTATGCTTTTTGAAGTTATTGAATCAATCAAGAAATTAGATAGTACAACTTCCTAGAAAGTATCTACTCATATTATTCTTATGATGTATAATCAAGTTGATATCAAATTTGTGTTTTGATTCTTGTTTTTTATTTTTTAATTTACAAATTTTAAAAGGAATCTTATTAAGAAAGTTAAATGATATCAGCTTCTCTTGAATTTCTCAACAATTTTCATTGGAAAAAAAAACTTGAAATTTAAAATTCTATCTTTCTAGCTGAATCCGAAGGTGCATAATTATCATGAATTTAAATTTAATATATACATTCAGATAACCTTTATTTAAAAGGCATGCTTGTCTATATGATATGCATGTACCTTTTGTATAAAGTCTATCTGCATAATTAAACACTTTTTAGAAGAAGAATTTATAAAATCAAAGACACAAAAAGTTAAGTTTCTTTCATCTTTCCCCTCTTTTAGGGTTATATCTTCGGTTCATCTATTAGCAAGAATATGGGAATTTCATCAAGACTCCCACACAAGAAAGTAACCCCATACATTGTTTGAGAGAATAAGAAAAATACTATTTTCTAACAATTCTTATTCTTGAGATTATGTATTATATATATATATATATTCCCAATCATTGCATGGGCCTACTTGGAGAGGATAAAATTAATGAATACTTATTCTTCCTAATTAAAAAATAAAAGCTAAGCTTTGTTTGGAAATTGAGCTCTCAACGTATTGTAGGCTTCAAAGATGGTGGACTTTCTATATTTTGTCCATTAAAAATTTAAAACTTCATATAAAATTTAGAATTACTTAGAAACTATTAATAATTAGGAAAGAAAAAAATAATGTAAAATTAGTTAGTAATGAATGTGACAATTCAGAATGTATATGATGTTATAAATTGAATTAGATAGCAAATATATGTGATGTGCCCCTTTTTTTTGAAAAATTTATTTTGTTTTCCCACATATAGAATCAAATAGTTAAAAAACTGAGAGCCCGATTTTGAAGTAGTTTTTCTCCTCTTAATTTTGAAATTTCTAAGAAAGAGATGTTCTTTCTAATTAAGACTTAACATAGCATATCAATGTATCGTTAATCGTTAATAATACATGGTTTCTATGAAAACATTTATTGGAAACTTTTATTAGTTATTGTAGTTGTAAGTCTAGGAAATATGTGGAATTATAATTCAGTCATGTTGTATGGATTTGAGAGTTGGGTAGTGAAAAGTCATTAATAACTAAGTTGAGCATGACATAAATGAGAAAGTTAAAATGCTATACTTGGAGGGCCATATTGAGGGATAAAGAATTATATTAAAGAGATGGTTGAGATTGTATTCATGAAGACAATGTAATGGTAAATTGACTTAATGGTTTGTATTATATAAAGAAGGGTAGAAAATGCACCCATAAGACATGTACATAAACTTAGTGTTGACAGATTAAGAAAAGGGGATGACCAAAGGTGCTATGAATAGAATTTGTGTAAAATAGTTTTGTGCAGAATAAGTGTAATACCTCATGCAAAGCTCACCAAGAATGAATAGAGAATGATGTTTTATAATATCAACCTCAAATATTTGGGATAAGTTTAATAATGATGATGATGGTGATGATATTTCTTTTATATCTTCATGCTTAGTTAGTATTATATTATCTTTGCAATTGACATATTTAACTTGATCAATTTCTCTAGATTTTTTTTCTATTGGCTTAGTTATTATATATATATATATATATATACCCTTTGTGGGCCTTGGCATACATAAAAATAACAATTGGTTGTTTGAAGCATCTCCATGCTTATTATTTAATTTGATGGAACTCTTGATAGGCATGCATCCCAACTTATCTATCTCTTTCAACGGTTCTGATATTAATGCTTTTTGTCACTAATCTAGCTATATATGTTTTAAATCAACAATTTTATTTTTATTTTATCGTAAAAACTCATGTGCATTCCACTGATTTCTTTTCTTTTAATAACTTAATCAATTCTTATTTTAATTTTTAGAGCTTCAATTACTTCCATCATAGCATTAATACAATTCTCTTTATTCAAAGCCTTAGAAACTATCTTAAGGATAGAATAGAGCACAGGTTAGTGAGGAATTATTGGTGATTATGAGTAAGTGGCATGTTTTAGTGAAATTTCTTGATGTAGGGCCTATAGGATCTTGATGTTAAAGGCAACAATTTGATTGGAGTCCCTTGGGGTGGTCGTGGAAGAGTTATGTGGGTAGTGGGAGAAAGTGGTATTCAAGGTTTGAATAAATTTGATGCTGAAACTTTTAGGCATTAAAAACCTAATTTTTTCTTAGGGGAAAGTAGTGAGAAACTCCTGATCAAAGGTGGAATGTTAGGAAACTAATGGAGATGTTTTTATGATTTTTTTATTAGTAGTTTAAGAATTGTATCTTTTTAATAATGTTGCTCATGACTTAAAGCAGAAATTTCTCTCTGTGTATTAGTCCTTTGGTTTGGATATTTTTGGGTTAATAGGTATTTAAGGCATTGGGAACTTGTAGGGGTTGCAGAGGAATGTATAGGAGAGTTTGGAATGAGTTAATATGTTTTATGGTTGAGTGCGGATGTCATTTAGGTTGGTGGGGGGAGGGGGATTATATTAGATAGCAGAGGAGTAGAACTGAGAAAAGATAACTAACGACACACAAAATTCCTAAACAATTAGCCACTAAGCTTACTAGAAAGCAGAGTAGCCACAAAATATTTTCACACAAAATTTGCACAAACAAAAGATAATTTTTATTCAACAAAATAAAAAATATAAAACAAGGTCCTATTGATAAACTTTTTTAAATCTAACCAAATTTGAAATGACTTAGGAACCAATAAAATACTATAGTATGAATTGATGATTTTTCCTAATACAAAGGAAAAAGAAAATAAGCAAAAAATTACAAAATTTAAAGATTCCATAAATATAAAAATTCGGATATACCAAATATGGCAGGTGGAGTGATCCTGAAATTAAGCAATCTTTAAAGATCTTTACCTTATAGATTAGTATGGCCAATTCATCCATCAAGGAACTTTAAATTGAGTTTTTTAGTTATTCTCCAATGATTTTATAGATATGTTGAGCCGTACCTATGCTTTATTTTGAGAGTTGTGCATGATGAATAGCTGAAATCTTAATACAGTGCATTGATTTGTGATATTGTTATTGGCCTTTATGTTGGTGTTGCATCAATTATTATACCTTTGATTGTAGGTTCAGTGCTTACCTCAGTGGAACCAATGATAGGAATTAATCTAGTTGACTGAACTTATGTAGGTTTTGATGCTTTTCTTTTTTATTATACCTATAATGACCAAGTAAAAAGTGTTTCCAATATAGGCTCAGTTTTGATAGGAATTGGTAGTTATAAAATGGAGTTTTTGTTAGACAGAGAGCTAAGAAAGGCAATCTATTAGAAAAAAAGTCTTTTGTCAATTCTATTTTTTTCCTTCTCTGAGTAATGATAAAATAGTAATCTTCTTCATTGAAAGTGATATTAGTGGACACATTTTTCTCGTGGAGAGATGTTAATTTTTGTACCATTTTTGTATGGTAGAATAGCTAATAAAAACACATGTAATTACTCATGGATCAAGTTTTTCTCTTCTTTGGGATGTGTAAGAATAATGATTCCAAATATTTTATGAACAATGTTGTTTTAGGTATTGAAATGGAGAAAGAATTTGGATTGAACTTATAGATACCTAGTTTATGATTTAAGTAGCTTTTAAAATAGCCCCTTAAGAGTATTTTAGAACATCCTTTTGATAAAAGAGAGCCCTTATGATAGCTAGCAAGTAGCTTTTTTTTTTCATTCAACCAGACTATTTTGTTATAGTGTAAACAGATAAGAGGGCATGTGGATTTTTCCTTCTTGAAAGTATAAGGAGAGAGAAGGGTTAAAATAGTCTCTGTCATTGTCAAATCTGAATCTTTTTATTTCAAGTCCAATTTGAATTTTTATCATGTTGAAAGAGGCAGGAAAGATGGCACTCACATCACTTTTGTTTTTTAGTAAAAAAGATCGTAACACATAATTATCGATAAAGGACACAAACCGGTAAGCCTCAAATATATTAGGTGTGAAGGATGGTCCCTATATGGTATATCATGAATGAGAAGAAATTGACTTAAGAATTTTGTCACTTATCAGAAAACTGATACTTTTGTATTTTTTTCCTAACTCTCAAACATCATAATGAAATTTTCTAATACTTATTTCTTTGAGAGATTATGGAAACATAATTTTGAGAATGGCAATGAATGAATGATCAAGATATAGGTGTTGAAAGCATATATTTTTTTGGATTTATGGACCACTGAATAAAAATATATTGTGAAAGCTTGTGTGGAATTTTCTTGATCATTGGATTTTTCAAGGTGGTAGGACTATTCATGTCTTTAGTAAGTTCAATCATTCTCCTCACACCTTATTCCTGGAAAGACACATTGTAAAGGATAAAATAATACACTATGTTTAGAATATACAATAAGCTTTTGGATAGATAATAAGTTAGTGAACAATTTAGATACATTGAGGATCTTTTAGAGTATGAGTGATTTTTTCTTGAGAATGTCTTCCTAGCTGGCAACATTCGTACAAAGATCCATCAATGATGGTTATTTTTTTGTTGGTATGACAAGAAGTCTAAGACATAAATTTGTGTAAAGAGTTGGTCATATATTTTGTAGATCTTGAACTAATAATCTAGGAACTGGAATGAAGCATGTCTAATACTTTAAAAGCTTGTGAAGATGAGTTAATACCCACGAATGCTAGAGAACAAGTACTTGTTGTAGCTATCGATGTCAGCAAGTTTTTATACTTTTTATTTTTTTCTTTTGGGAACTCGATTGACGGTTCTTGATTGTTGTCTTCTTTTATGTGTTATATACACATACTTTTGTTTTTTTGCCTATCCTCGTTACGTTGTCTAATCTTTATTTAGTAGTTTGTCATAAAGCTTCTAGCATATTTCCTTTGTATGTCAAGCATTTTTGTAATATTTTGCTCCATAGATAATCCAAATTGATCATTTTTGTTGGGTTGGCTACTTGTGCTTTTTGGTAGAAGAGGATTTTGAGTCATAGTTTTTGATGTTGACATCTATTGTCATTAAGATCAAACCTTCTTTGGGGTTGTTAGTATTCATGAGTCTACTTCTCCCTTCTTCCATTCTAATAATGGCATTGACTTTATTTAGCAAAAGAAAATCCTCCTTGCATTATCAAACTTAACGTTTAATCCAGCAAGAAAATAAAAAATTCAGCCTTTCAACAAACTTTTTGAGGTTGGTGGCATCTTTGTTATATTTCATTTGAAAGGGTCAATAATGATTCATCTTTTGCCATTGGCCTTGCAGTAGATTGCTGGATTATATGATGGATCATCCTCTTTATTCGTTCTCTTTATTGTATGGATGAGATATTAATCTTGATTTCATAAATTTGGACTGCATATATATATATATATATATATATATACAAAGAAATGTGCATGTATCACTTATCTTAGGAACAATGAAGTTCCGTATCTAGGACATTATCATAGAGTCATGTTCATCTCAAACATTGAACGTGGGATCGCCTTACTAAGGTCCAATGCTAAATAAATAGATCAAATTTTCTCTTCCCTTCAAGAATATGCGAATCAATTGTAATCACTGGAGATAATTTTTTTCATTCAAATGACATGTTGAATGGATGCTTTACAATTCTCCTCTTGAATTTGGATTGTGGGCCTCAACATTAAAGTGACCTACAGACCAAGAGAATATGGATATTGTTGTCCATGAAGATGGAAACTGCAGCAGTAATTGGGCTTGCAAAAGAAAAAAGGGAGAGAAACAAGACTGTAGTTATGAAGGCTACAACTATCAGAAGAATAGGAGGAAGTAATAGAACTATAGCAAAGAAGGTTGCAAGATGTGGCAATACAGTGATGAAGGTTGCAACTTATGGGATTACAAAGAAATGAGAAGCCTAAATCTCTGATAATATGACACGGATTTGAGAGAATTGGTTGAGTACTTCATTTCATCATTTGTAGAATTTATATAATATAACAAATCAGGGATTGCAAATCAACTATATTTATAAAATAGGGGAACCCATGGATTAGTGACATTAGTGAGATGGCAATAATTATCCCATGAATCAGTGAGTTGGAATGAAGAGAATAATGAAGTTGCGGGCTGAAAGTAGTTATGGGCTTGGTTAAAATGGCTCGTGATAGCTAGCTAGGCGTTAGGGCAGATAGAGCTGGCAAGAGCCAGTTGGAGCTAAATTTCAAGTGTAGAGGCTGTTGGAGCTGGCAAAAATCACGTTACAATCTTTTCAAAAAGGTTTTCTTTCTCTCCAAGTAAAAAAACAATCTATGTATAAAGTTGTTCCTCCACTCTTAAAATTAACTAACTCTCTTATTTCTTGAAGCATACTGACCAAAATTGGTTTCTAGTTTAGAGGTTTGAGGAGCTAATTTTAACGAATGCATATACGATGAATTTCTTTAAATCCAACTAAAATTTAATATTTGTATATGATTTTGTGCTCATCTTATGTCTATATTACTTGCCTTGTTATCTTTATATTTGTATTGATATTGAGCCCATTCAATGAAAATTTATGATAAATTTCTTTCTTTGAAAAAGAAATTGCCTGAAGATGCTTTAGATCACCAGTGGAGGTGTTGAATCCTTTGATATGTAGTTTCTATGTTCTCCAGCCAAATAAATGTTTGCATGCCTTTCTTCCACCATCTATATTCCTTGCGATATTATTTGTTGACAAATGTAGTCTTCATGTTGTATTTATCAATGCAGGCAACGAGCCCAACTCTTTGTACTGAATGCTTCGAAGAAAAGCATAGGCATATATACTTTTCAGTTGATTCAGAACTGCTATCATTCTAGTAATTAAAATATTTACAACATAAATGCGTTATATTCTGTACTTAAGAATAAACTTCCAGTTTGTCTTTTGATGTGCAATTCCAGATATAGTCATCAAGTAAGCACAAAAGCATTACAATGCCTTTCTATCGTTTGTTGTGTTTTTTTTTTTCTGGCCTTTATAATGCTACCAGGCTATTTATTTCTGCATAAGTGAAGATTGAGATGTTATATGTTAGAATCAAGCATTGGATGTTGAATTTTTTGTTTTATTTTTTACAAAGGGATAACTATTTTTGTTCTTTGTTTTATGCATTTTGTTTCTGAGATTTATTGCTTTCATGATCTTATTTATATTTGATCATTTACTTGTAATTGTCTGCTGATTTGTCTTTGTTCTATTTTTCAGATCTGTTTGACTCATGGGTTTCATTTGGATCAATTGTTTTATTGTTTTATAAACCAATTTTTTTAACTTGAAAATTTTCAACTAGAAAATTGCTTTAAAAAGCAGTAACAAAGTTGTCATAAATGAAGCCTTTGACTGCAGTTGGGACAACTTTCTTCTTACTTTTTAGAATAGTTTCTTAGTACAAAAATTTTTTGAATTTAAAATTTTTGTACTATAAAGTTATTTTATAAATCAGTACGAAAGCTGCCCAAATACAACCTTAGTGGCAAGTTTTTAAAATTAGAAACAAGTAACATTATTAGCTTAATAGTTTTACTATGAGCTATCTTGTCATAACAACAAAGCTTTTGATTGTGATATCTGATCACATAGATAATCCAACATGAAACAGTTTTTCTACATTTAAACATTGAACATAGAACATTACCCTAATATGATTGTCTCCTTTTGTATTGATTGAGATATGGTAAGAAAAAAGGGGGATTTACAGATATTGCCTAGTATCTTGATGTATTTGCATTTTTAACATTAAATATGTATGTTTATTTATAAAACATTTAAATCTTTGAGTTAGATTAAAAGTTTTTACTAATATTAATTTTTATAATGTGAAATATATTTTTATATTTATTTATATAACATTTAAAATTTTAAATTGCATTAAAGTTTTCATTAATATTAATTTTTATAAAGTGAAATATATATTTTTCATGCATATTTCTTTGATGTGATTGAGATAATAAAGAGTTATATAAATAAATATGCAAATTAAAGGTTATACTTATATATGTAAATAAAGAGGAATTATCTGGTATGTGTATAAATTGTCCTAATAAAAAAATGATGATGATTCATTATATTAAAGAAATAAACTCGAATGTCATATTAATCAATACTGTGTGAAAATATTTAAAAAAAAATAAAAAAAAATATTTAAAAAAATATCAAGAAGAAGAACCTTAGAACCCTATTGTATTTTTGTCTTAAATTCCTTTTAGCAATCTTTTTAACAATCTCTCTTTCATTCTCATTATTTCATTACTCTTATATCCATCAATGTTTTTGCTCAAATTTACTCGACAGATTCAATAGGAAACAACATATAACTATTAATCCAGGTCTCTAAATAGCATGATATGTAGCCATTTGTTGTTGGTTGAAGAGATCCGCCAATGTTAATCAAGTTATTAATCCCCTTATTTATAAACTTAACTCCTAATTACCTTAATGTTTTTAATTGAGAGCCATTTTTAATTACATAAGATATAATTAATCATCAGAGCCCTGCATTGGGTACCCACACCTACCCACGTACCCACCCATACCCAATGGGCATGGGTGGGTATGGGTACGCCCATAGCCTCGTGGGTGGGTACTCAACATCAGAGGAGAATCGTTTTACATTACTAATCATCATATACATGCAGTATATTATAATAATCTTTACTATGCAGTGCGCAACACTGAACGTCGTCACGACCATGATAAATTTTGATATGTGGCTTGAAAGTTTACAGTCAGAGAAAATGGCAAAAAATCTCAAGGCCATTATTCTATGACAGATTGCATTCATTAAGCGTAGAAAGTTGGTGGGTGTGGGTGGGTATGACATCCGGAAAGTCACCATATGTGGGTGTGGGTGTGGGTGGGCAAAGCCCGCCAACGCAGAGCGTGGGTACCCAATGGGTATCCAACCAGCACCCCATGTAGGGGTCTGTTAATCATACATGCTTATGGTACAAAAAATTTCAATCCTTATATCTAAAATAAAATTTATTTATGTTTTGATTGAGATAGTTTTTTTTTTTACCACTTTCACAGTCTTTGTTAGTCTACTGGTTTTAAGAATGTTTTGTGTAACTAAGATTTTGTTTAGGATGGCTTTCTTACTGCTTTTTATAATTTTTGTACTAAAAAGCTGCTATAAGAAGCAGTAAAAAAGCCGTATCAAATGAAGCCTAAGTTTGTTTTTACCACAATTTAAAAAAAAAACTATTTTTCACACAAATGTTGTATAATCATCTTTACAAAAAGTTGCGGCCATTCTAAATGGAATTTAAGGCTCATTAACTAGTTGGAAAATATCCTTAGGATCTTATACTTTGTGGAAGACCTTTCTCTCTCATGATATTGCAAATAGATGCACACACATAAAATAAAATAATATAAATAGTGGGTAATCCCTTTAGAATCTCACAAAGCTTCTTTAGATGTCTATTCTTCCCATTAATGTAGCATGAAATTATTAAATGTTACTCTATAATTAGCATAAAATGATTATTAATAATCATATCATTATTTAAAGCCCTAGTAATTATGTGAACAAATAAACAATTAAAATGCTATAATTAAATATACCCAATGAAATTTGTATTTAAAAAATGATACAATTAAAAAAAGACATGAATTAAATATTCGAGTAAAATCCATCATATTTATAAGAACTAATACTATTGAATGAACTTATAGGTGCCGTAACACTATCAAATAATTGTATGATGTTAAAAAAATTAGGTTAAAAATTTCTCATGAAGTTTAATATTTCAATGAGATTTAATTAATATGGTGCATTTTCTAAGAATTTTTTTAAATCAAATCTCATTCAAATAGTTAATATTTTTTTTAGAAAATTGATTTTAATTTTATAAATAATTAAAATTTTGGATAATTATAAAATTGCCCTCATATTTTTTCATATAAATTTTTTATATCTTCATAGCTAAATATTTTTATTTGTTTATATAATATATATTTTAATTATATTAAAATAATTACTAATCTTAACCTACTATAAATATATATATATATATATGTTAAATATGCAATTCATGAAAATTATAAAGGTTTCGAAGTAAAAGAGTCAGGCCATGTCGCTTGGAAAGCGTCACGAATGAGGGATTTCACTCAGCTTGGACGATAGAGAATAGAGAGCACGCCGTCTGATAGCACTTTCGCTAGCGAATTGAGGGTGGTCGCCTTCTTCATTCGATTTTCCTGACTTTAGCTGATAGCGGCGAGCTATGCCTTCTCACTGTTTGCTAGTTTGTCAAAGAGGAAGAAGCGTTCGATCCTCTGTTTGAAATTTTCCGATCAACCGCTTATTGTTGATTGCTTCCAACCTTTTGTTTCTAACCTAAAGATTTTTCCATGGTGTGGGGATTGGTCCCAGCTGATGCCCTTCGAGGTGCTTCCTCTAACCAGCAATCTAAACCTTTTTTTTTTTTTCTTCTATAACATTCACATCTCAGGGATTTCATTTCATGCATTTGAACCATTCGGCTTTTGTAGGTGCGCAGAAGTATTACATTTTGGCTCCAGGGACGTATAAAGTCGGCCGAAAAGGTTAACTCGTTTTCTTCAAGTTCTCTTTTTTGTTTGGTACGTTGAATGCGTAAGCACAATACTCTCACATACACCCATATTCTTGATTGATCCCATAACCTCTAAGATAAGAGCCTAAGTATCAATCATCGAGCCATGATGCAGAGCACAGTACAGTGTATCTAACATCATATTTTTCTCCTACGCTGGAATTTAATAAAGTTTCTACAATTTTGGCTTGACATGTTAGAGTTCTTCCTGTTGGTCATTTAACCTTTGGCTCTGCAGACTGCGACATTATTGTTCAGATGGACCCATCAGTATCTCGACTCCATGCTGAGATTGTTGTTGATCAGATGATATCTTCGATGATTTTAAATGCTGGATCCACAAAATCAAATTCCCATGTTCGGATTAGAGATAGTTCTAAGTTTGGTACATTTGTAAAAAAGGAATTGGGACCCAAGGCCCGTTTGCGCCAGGGTGAGGAGGCAACCCTTATAGAGGGGGATATTGTGACGTTTGGAACTGGTAATGCATCATTCAGGTGAATGATAGTTTTGATTTATTCATCACCATATTTGCAGTTCTTATATTTTGATATAAATGTTAGCTGTACTATGTTAAAGAAATCTAATGTTGGCAGTTACTTTGTGGCTTATTTCTAAAGCTTTTTTTTTTTTTTTTGTAGGTTTTGTTGTGTTCCCTTTAGAATATTTATTCATAGACCAATGCGTGGCCAACTTAGGTCAATTCAATCCATTGCATCATCTATTGGTATGCAGAAATAGCTTCCTTTTTATTGTCTTGAACTGTATGGTCTGGAATACAAATATTATTTCAAAGTTTGATTATAATTTCATTTATGCATTTCTCAATCGCAGTTGCATGTGCCCAACAATACTGAAACATAGCTTTTGCATATTACAGTAGTAGAATAATGATACAGAATAATGCTTAGATAATTTGATTTTTCTATTAATTAGATACTAGAAGTTGTGCCAATGTATGTTCAAAACTATGTGGAATAAAAAACTCTAACAACTTTGTGCAAAGTGGCAGGACCGGCTAAAATCATAAATAATTCATGTTTTAAGCTGCATCAAAAGTACAATTCTTGAAATTGTGATAGGAAACACTTGAAGATTTCAAGTAAATCCTATCATTAGAGCAAAAACAGCGAGAAATCTCCACGATTCCAATGGAAAACTAGTGAAAAACATTAATTTTATTGCAAGAAAACAAACTATGGAAGATAATAACAAGATACAATTGATCCTCTATTCAAGAGAAGGATCGATCCCTCCCAAATCTCTAGACGTTGCTAGAGCCCAAAGAAAACCTATGAGATATCAAATTTCAGCCAAATTCAAGAAGCCCTAACCCTAGAAAAACAAATTATTTAATGCATACAAATCAAAAGGAAATCCCTAAATAGTCCATCCATTCAAATTTCCCTCCTAACTCCCTCAAAAATCCTTCCTAAACATTTCACGCATGCCCGAGCGTGCGTTCGACGCGTACAGAAGGCGAAAATGTCTGCCTCTATTCGCGTAAGCCAGCCCCGTCGAACCAGCTAGACTAGTTTAACAATACTACCCTCCCAAAGATCCACCTTGTCCGCAAGGTGGAAAGACGATGCCCTCTTCTATTTTTTCTTCATCACAAACAGTTAGAACCTGAAGAGTTCGGTCCTTACACCTGTGCTCCTGCGTATTCCTCTCGTCACATCTAAAACAGATCCCTTTCGCCCTCTTTTCCTATAATTATGTTTCTGTGAGTTCTTGAAATTGTCCCCAAGTCTTCCTCCGGTAGTCTTCTCCTTCAAAGTCTCCCTAAGAGTACTCGGTGTTGGCTCTTTGCTTGTCAAAAAGGTGGTGGTCATCTTGTACGAGCCTCCTGATCCTCATGCTCCTTGTTCCAGGTGCCTCTGATCCTCCACCAACTAAGCTAGCTTCATAGACTCTCCCAAGTCCTGAGGTCTCATCACTCTGACTGCTACGCGGATCTTTAGTTTCAATCTCTTCATAAAGTTTACTTCAAGTACAGTCTCTGGATGCAATACAAATAACTGGCAAGGTACTCAAATTGCTCATGGTAATCCATTATTGTCCCCTCCTGTATCAAAGAGAAGAATTGCTCGTAGAAGTTCCCTCCCCTACTAGTTTGAAAACATTCCAATAGGCAGTCCTTAAACTCCCTCTAAGTTCTTATTGGTCACCTCGTATCCCTCCACTGGTATCATTCTAAAGCTTTCCCTTCCAATTATATCCCTATTGCCATCAGTCTCTCCCCCTCCGTTAACCTGTTGACGGTAAAGTACCTTTCCACCTTGTAAATCCACCCATGGGCGTCCTCTCCCTCAAAAATAGGCATCTTCATCTTCCTCACCCTCATATCGCTTTCATTCCCTCTGTTCCCTTCATAATTTCTTCTTCCCCAAGAGGGTGGTTACCCCAAGTGTCTCAATCATCCCTTTTATGTTCATACCCAAGCTTTTCATCAAATTCTCACATTCTCCTTTCAAATTCAGCTCCTCTTGTATCATAACAAACCCCTCCCCTTTCAGATGCAGTCTCCCTTTGGTCCTAATTACCCTTTTCCCTTACAACTTCCGCCCCTCTCCTCTCCAAATTATCACATCTTCGTTCTCGCTCCACCTCCTCATGCTTCTCCCCATATCCCCTACTCGGCTCCCCCATAGGAATAAGCTCCACGGGAGGCAGTCTCTCTTTTCTCTTTTGAGTCTCCACCTCCTAATCTTCTCTTTTCCTTATTGGATTAGTGTTTTCCCCGCTTCTTGTTGGAGGCTTCCCTCACCTTTGACGATGATGTTTTGGATTGACCCTCAAGCAACTTCATCATTGCCCCAAGGCTGGAAAAATTCCCATCCATCTTCTCGTGGATGTCTGAAATTTGATTTTTGACATCTGAAAGTTGAGTTTGGAGATTTGAAATTTCAGTTTTCAATTGTCTGATGTCCCCCTCCAACAATTTTATCATTTTCCCTGCCATCGGTACCCGGATCTAGTTTCCAAATAGCAAAAATGGCAAAAAAACAACAGTTTCTAGCCTTCAAACAGCAGCTTGAAGAGTGAAACGTAGTAGAAACTTGCGAGGAGACTTCGATTTCTAGCCAGGAAATTGCTCTGATACCAATTTGATAGAAAACATTTGAAGATTTCAAGTAAATCCTATCAAGAGAGCAGAAACAGCGAGAAATCTCCATGATTACAATGAAAAACCAGTGAAAAACAGTAATTTTATTACAAGAAAACAAACTACGGAAGAAAATATACCATTGATCCTCTATTCGAGAGGAGGATCAATCTCTCCCAAATCTCTAGACGCGGTTAGAGCCCAATGAAAATCTATGAGATCTCAAATTTTAGCCAAATTCATGATGCACTAACACTAGGAAAACAATCTATTTAATGCATACAAATCAAAAGGAAATCCCTCAACAATCCCTACATTCAAATTTCCCTCCTAACTCCCTCAAAAATCCTTCCTAAATAGCTCACGCACACCTGAGCATGCGTTCAGCGCGTCCGCTTCTGTTCGCA
This sequence comes from Dendrobium catenatum, assembly GCF_001605985.2. Taxonomy (NCBI): domain Eukaryota; kingdom Viridiplantae; phylum Streptophyta; class Magnoliopsida; order Asparagales; family Orchidaceae; genus Dendrobium; species Dendrobium catenatum. The sequence goes on from NW_021318693.1 coordinate 745,222, forward strand.
TAAGCCGGTCCCGTCGGACCGGCTGGACCCGTCTAACAAATTGGTTCTCCTATTTTTAAGATGCTAAATTAAAATATTATATGTTTTAGACCTTCTTTAGCATGGAAAATTTGAGATCTTTTGGCAAACAGAAAAGAACTTCTATTCGTTAGCTATTGATGCTGCTCAACTACTTCAACATGTTTAAAAAAAATAAAATAAAATAAAATAAAAAAACTGCTTCAACATGTTTTATTCTCTCCATGGATGAGAAAGCAAGGTGTAATATTAAGAACTGATGTATAGTATTTATGATATAAAAACTTTTAACATTGAAGTTTGAGGGCATTATGATCAACCAAGATTTGTGCTGCTCTAGTATATCTTCATTGGATAAGCTATTATTGAATGTTCATCCATACAAAAAATGCCAAGTATTCATTTATGTTACTGACTTGACTACTCTTTATGGCTTACTGACTTGACTACTCTTTATGCCGTCATAACCTGAGGTTCACACAAGTTTGAAGTTGGTAAACAAAAGTATACAACTCAAATGATAGCTATTCACATGGGAGATCCTTGTTTTCATTTTCATTTCCTGAAATAAAATAAAATAAAAACTGAGCAACTATTTTGCATTTAAGACCTTCAGGCTTGCCAACTAATCCCTTGCAACCTGCATATGTGGCAGACGTCATGTTTGTTTGTACAATTTGCATTACCATCTATAATTTTTAAAGAGAATTCTGCTTGTATATCAATGCACACTAGCCGTATTATGTATATCAAACCCAATCCTTGAGGACCACATAAATCTAATAACTTTGACAAACATTTTCCATGGTTAAAACCTAATAAAGATCTTCAAAATGTTTTGTAACTTTGGTGTGTGGCCTAAGGATGAAACTAATTTAATCATATAGCTGGAGGTGGAATGCGATTAATTGCTGAGGTGGAGTTTAACAGCTTCTCAACACTATAAAATAGGTGTAATTTGTGTTGTTATATGAAATTGAGGGGGGTGGGGGGTGGGGGGTGGGAATGGATGTGACATGTTCATGTATGATTGTTGGATCAACCCAATATGTTCATGGTGTTGACCACCAATCAGCCGCTGCACCCACCTCTAGATCTGATTCACCCAAACCCGACCGCTTGAGCCTTTATCCCGACCATCCTGCTCAACCAATCCAACCTCGTGGGATGGATGTGACATGTTCATGTATGATTGTTGTATCAACCCAACATGTTCATGGTGTTGACCACCAATCAGCCGCTGCACCCTGCGTCTAGATCCGATTCACCCAAAATCAACTGCTTGAGCCTTCATCCCGACCATCCTGCTCAACCAATCCAACCTCATGGCCCCCACCTCACATGTTTCACCACCAAACAACGTAATTGTTCGCTCAAACGACACAACCACCAGCACATTTTCACAAAACCGAGGGCATAAGCCTTCCGTAGGCCATTCGACTCTCACGCATGTAGGAACTCTTGCTCTCTTATTCTCTGTTTCGCATGCTAGAGCTGCATATTTGCTCGTCTCCTTCGACCCCACTCCTGCTCACGAACCCAAATCCGAGCTCGCTCGGTATCTCTTCCTTCGTATGCAGTGAACTCAGCCGCACACGATCTCCAGCCCAATCCCAGCCTCAGCCGACACCTGTGACCCACCGTCCCAATCTCCCGTGATATGTTCATGTATGATTGTTGGATAAACCCAATATGGTCATGGTGTTGACCACCAATCAACCGATGCACCCCACCTCCAGACCTGATTCACCCAAACCCGATCCCTTGAGCCTTCATCCCGACTAGCTTGCCCAACCCATGCAACCTCACATCCCCCATCTAACGTGGTTCACTACCAAATGATGTAATTGTTAGCTCAAACGACACAACCACCCATTTGTTTTCACAAAACCTAGCACAGGAGTCATCCGAAGGCCATTCGACCCTCACCCATACAAGAACTCTCGCTCTCTTGTTCTTATTTCGCATGCTAGAGCCGCACATCTGCTCCCATCTCCTTCGACCCCACTCCTGTTTATGAACTCAAAACCAAGTTCACACGTCTATCTCTTCCTTCGCATGCAGTGAACTCAGATGCACACAATCTTCAGCCTAATCCTAATCGCAACCCAACTGCTGCACGCGACCCAACATCAGCTCTCCCATGACATGCTCATGTATGATTGTTGGATCAACCCAATATATTCATTATGTTGACCACCAATTAGCCACTGGAACACACCTCCAAATCCTATCTGCCCAAACCCGACCGCTTGAGCCTTCGTCCTGACCAGCTCGTTCGACGCATTCGACCTTGCGGCCCCCACCTCACTAGGTTCACTACCAAACGATGTAATTGTTTGCTTAAACAACATAATCACCAGCTCGTTTTCACAAAACTGAGTGAATGAACCATCCAAGGGCCATTCAACTCACGCATGCAGAAAATCTCACTCTCGTTCTCTTTCTTCACACACTAGAGCAACGTCTCCTTCGAACCCGCTCCTTCTCGCGAACCCAGACCCGAGCTCACACACCCATCTATTCCTTAGCACCCAGTGAACTCAGTTGCATGCAGTCTCTAGCCCAATCCCAGCCGCATCCCGACCAAAGCATGTGACCCACCGTCCCGATCTCCCGTGACAAGTTTATGTATGGTTGTTGGATCAACCCAATATGTTTATGGTGTTGACCACTAATCAGCCATTTTACCCCACCTCAATACCAGATCCGCCCAAAATCGATCGCTTGAGCCTTCGTCCTGACCCGCCCATTTGATCCATCCGACCTTGCGGCCCCCACCTCACGTGGTTCACTAGCAAACGATGTAATTGTTTGCTCAAACGACACAATTGTTCGCTCAAATGACACAACCACCCGCTTGTTTTCACAAAATTGTGCATAGGAATCATCCGAGGGCAATTCGACTCTCACGCACACAAGAACTCTTGCTCTCTCGTTCTCTGTTTTACACGCTAGAGCTACACGTCCTCTCCCGTCTCCCAAGCTCACATGTCTGTCTCTTCCTTCGCACGCGACAAACTCAGCTGCATGCGCTCTCCAGCCCGATCCTAGTCACAGCCTGACTGCCGCATGCAACCCACCGTCTCGATCTCACGAGACTCCACCTGACTCCCTCACCAAATCCCATCGTCAGCCCTCCGTCCCACACACACGTTGACCCAATCTCTCCTTCACGTTCGACTCCCTCTCTAGCTTGATCCATACACATACAGGGACCATCTCTCCATCTCATTCACTCTATTTTGCACGCAAGAAGGCATGCTCCATGCACTTGACCGCGCTGACAGTTTGCTGCACCTGCCCAACCTGACATTCCCAGTGACCAATCTCATCGCCAGATCCAACCTCTGATTCTCCACACACCCATATATATACTTACATATATTATTGTATGAAAAAATATAAGAGGTATAAATTTCTTCCCTGCTTGCTCAACATGTATCGAAGACTTGCGCCATTGTATCTTTGATCCGGGCTGAAGAAATGAATATAAAGAAGACATACATCCGAGTAGAAATGAATATATGAAGACCTCGTGCCGTTGTATCTTTGATCTAGGAAAGATGAACAACAGCAAGTGCAATCTCAATCTCTCTTTGAGAGGATGGGATGTTGGGAGACTGTCAACAGTTTAAATGAAAAGGGACCCCAACATAATTAATTCCAAATAAATTTTTGTTATTTTAAATGATTTCAAAATTTAAAATAAATTGTGTTATTTCAATTGATTGAAAGAAAAAAAATAAAAATATATAAAGAAAGTAACTATTTAAAATAATAATAATAATAAAAGAGAGGCAAAAAGACTATTCTTAGATACTGTGAAAGGGAAACTTAAGGCTGAAGACAAATGAAGTGAGCCAAAACTTAGCTCATGTATTTTAAACCTAACACAACTCTAAAATAGAAACCAGACATGCTTTCTCTCCAATAATAAATTCCACAAGCACTAGTCAAATCCCTTGCTCTACCATCTCATAACCTTAATTTCTAACCCTAGTAAATTCCTCCTTGCCGTTTAATGTTATTTGAGAGATTAAAGTGTGGAAATAATACTTCTTACATGGTGATACAGAGTCATTGCAAGAAGTTTCAATTCTAATGGCGAGTATAGATGGACCTTCAAATGTGAATATTGATCGGGCAGAAGAAATTGAAATCTTAGGCAAGAAAGCATCTAAGGTGAATAGATTTTCTCAAGCTATTAAGCTATACAGCCAGGCTATTAATCTAATGGGCATAACACTATATATTAGGCAAATCGGACATTTGCACACACCAAGTTTGAGGAGTATTGAAATAGACCCTAAATATTTAAAGAGCTATTATAAGTGAGAGGGCACCATATCTAGCCATTGGGAAGTTTAAGGAGATTTTGAAAGATTTTTGGCATGTGAAAAAAAATTGTCTGAATAGTCCAAATACTACTAGAAAGTTGAAAGAATATGAAAACACTTACCAAAAGATACGATTTGAAGAGGCTATTTTTGTAAAAGAATTCTCAAAGACATCATGTTAGGGAATCAATAGATTATTATATTAGAAGTGGAGCCGCAATATAATGGCTCAAGAATCATAGTTTTATAATTTATTGAATATATTTGAGCTAAATGGGCTTTATTTAGGAGAGGATCCTTATCTTTTTAATGGAGACTTGGTGGATTGAGGATCTTTCTCTGTTGACGTCATTTTAACATTAATTGCATTCAAGTGCATTATACCATTAGCTATGCATCTTGCTAGGGGAAATCATGAATAAGATGCTAGAAAAAATTATTTAGCTCTCAGAGGAAAACTTGAAAATTTGATGATGACGAGCTTCTTATATTTACATGTAAAATGCTACCTATGTGCTCTCAACAGTGAAATATGTTATATTACCTTTGGGGCATGCTCATAAGCATAGTTTAAAATTGCGCAATAAGAGGAGCGCCTTGAGGCGTGCCTTTGCGTAATTTGGATCGAGGACGCCTTATTGCCTAAGCAATTTTGGTATTTGCTGAGGCTTACGCCTCAAGTATAGTGAGGCGCGCCTCAATTGCGGTATTGCGCAATTTAGCTTGAGGCGTGCGCCTCATAGAAAGGGTCTCACTCACTTTAGTTTTAAATAAAAATGAAAATTTCCTTTTCCCTTCTACTGGTCCAAGTTGAACCGAAAGCTCCCGAACCCACAAGCTCCCAATCCCGGATCTCCAGCACGTCTCCGCCGCCTCTCCTACCGGCGCCGCCACTCACCGGTGAGTCCTTTATTTCCGGCCCTCCCTCTACATCACTTCTTTAAGAGTTCTTAGAGTTTTTTTTTAAGTTTAGGGTATGATTTTTCGACTTATAGGAAAGCTAGGGTTTTAATTTTTTTCAGTTTTTTATTTTATTTTGCTTTTTTCTTTTAGGAAATGTGATTAAGGGCAAGGAAAAGTCTAATACGTCATTACGGAGGGACCCTTCTTGGAAATACAATGTATAGGTTGACGTAAACGGCGGTGAGAAGACTTATGTGTATTTGAAATGTAATTTTTGTGATAAAGTAGTGAAGGGCAGAGTTACCTGCATGAAAGAACATTTATCATGCTCTCATAAAAATGAAGCAGCGTGTGCAAATATGTCGGACAAGGTGAATGATGAAATTATTGCTTACATGAAGAAGAATACCATGACAAAACATTTACAACATGAGCAATTTGATAAAAGGGTCGAACAAAGTACTTACTATGAGAGCGAGAGTGGAAAGGGCTCTTTCTCCACTATACATAATATAATTTTTCTTCTTGAAAATAGTTGAATGGTGAATCCAATTTGGTGATTCCACCCCTGAGTTGCAGAGTTTTGCTGTTTTAAGCATCACTTGTTCTTCTTCTGGGTGTGAGCGAAACTGGAGTACATATAATCAAGTACAAACAAAGAGAAGAAATCGACTTTCAACACTCAAAATGAACTCCCTTGTGTATATTATGCACAATAAGAGGTTGAAAGATATGAGGTTGAGGAACAAGGGGTTGAAGGATGATGAAGACCCGTTGGTATGTGATGATGTGTCATCTGATAATGAGTGGTTCATAGATAATGAGACAGATTTGTCATTATCAGACCTGCAGTTAGAGGATTTAAGTGTGGATGTCTTGAGGGGCGTAGCAGATCCAGTGGGCACATCCACTAGTACCACACCACACACATTCACTAGTTCTGCAACACAACAAGTAAATAAAGGTATTTCACAACTCCTTATGTGCTATTACATTATATATATATATATATGACTTGGGAAATTAATATGACAATAATCATTCTTATTGAACAGGGAAGAGAAAACTCAGTAACATTGAAGATGATAAATATATGACATTCATAGATACAATTGGAGAAGAAGATTCCCTTGAAGACCCATTTAGTAATTGGACATGATTGAATTTTATATGTTCTTTCTTATTTTTACTTTGGGAGTTTTGATAGACTAATATTTTGTTGTTCTGTACTTTGGGACATGATTTTATTGCATATATTTTCTTATTTTCTACTAATTTTACTTGTTATTTAGATGATTTTATTGTATGATAGAATATTACTATTATTTACCTGCTAAAATCCTTAAATTCTCATTTACACATTTCTTCGTCTGTGAGGCTTACGCCTCACACCGCCTCACCTTACAGACGAAAAATGCTTCGAGACTTATTTACCCAATTTTAAACCTTGCTCATAAGCAATAGGAAGCATGGCTTATTCCGCATGTGCTCTGATCTTTATATCAAATTCCTAAATGCAAGATCTGAGAATGCTTCGTGGATTCACTAAAAGTGTTCAAATACCCGATGATGGCCGTGTTGATAGAAAATCTCTGCCAGACCCTAACCTTTTAAAATATTCATGAACTCTAATGTAAATACAAATCTTTTAAAGTGATTGTAAAAACACCCTGATAATGGTCGTGTTGAATCTAAATATCAATCAGAAGGGTCAATTCTCAAAGCCTATTAAAATTTCAAAAATCTAATATCTATCTAATTTTAAACATCTAAATGAAAATTTAATCACCAAAAACTTTAAATTAAAATCCATCAACACTTTGCAATGGTTTGACGATGATGATGAATTGAAAAATAACTTCAACTCACAAAGAGCCATTGTATTGTGGAATACATTACTATAATTCATTCTCAATTGATTAATCACTAATAAGGATGTGACACGTGCCCTCTGACCGAATGATTTTGCCGCAGAATGACACCATTATATTATGATAACAGACAAAACCTGTATGTTCCCTAATGGTTAAAAGCCTCTTGAGTAATGCATTATAGGGTGTACTCTATAAGATATAAAGCCCTTTTTTAACTAATGTTAACTTAAATTCATCACCTTAGACAAACATCAATCTCAGGTCTACAAGGTATTCTTGGGCGAAGCAACCCATGGTTGCCAACAAGGTTTTTTCTGTCAGGTTGAGTCGATTATCTCCTCTGACTAAGTAGATTAGGGACTATGATAGCTCGGGATGACGAAATCATAGGATTTTCTTCGGTCCTGTCATCATTCCCCCATCAGCCGCTTAAAGTATATGGTGATAAATTTCAAATATAAAAAAAAAAAACAATTTTGGAATCCCTAAAGTTGTTGCTACTAAATGCTGGATACTAAGTGCCTATCTCACGACTAGCCTTAATCAAAAGTTCTCTCTTATTATCAAGAGGGGTAATTAATTATAGGGGCTTGCACCTATAGAAAACCATAACTCATATTGTAAATTCCTCGCAAAATGAGGGTGGAATTTCTGGGTTGTCTTTTCTAAATCATATTTGCCTTTTGAAAATTTACCCCGGAACCTAATGTTGACCCCAATACTGGTGTCAGGTTCAATTCGACCGCGCAAGGTGAATTTCGAAATCAAAAAGCATGAAATCGCGCATAATTCACCCGGCGCGTGTCGACCGAAAACCCAAAATCGTCGAGACGACCTCCGTTCGCGAAACGGACAGCGCCGATGCGTCCGGAGCAACGGAAACAGCTAAGATCGACACCCATATTGGTGGGGGTCGTCGGTCGGCGAAAAAATTAAATTTTGGGCTCGCGAATCGAGACGACGACTTGTGCGAGCGGCGACGCGACGACCAACTCGATGCAATATTAAAAATTTATTTTTATTTTTGTGCAATATAATTAAAAAAATTAGAAAAAAGAGAGAGAAAGAGAGCTTTTAAAAAAAAAGAATTTTTTTTAAATAAAAAATACCCTAAATACCCCCACTTAACCTCATAACCCTCCTCACTCTCTAACCCGCCAAATCCACGATCCTCCCTCTCCCTCGCACGACTCCAAGCCGCCTCCCTCTCCCTCTTGCGATCCAAAGCCGCCGGCCTCCCTCCTCCTCCAAGCAAGGTGAGATTTCCTCTTCTTCTTCCTCTTCTTCCTCCATTTTCTTCTTCTCCATCTTCTTCTTCCTCCTTCCCCCTTCCTTCTTCTTCTCCATTTTTCATCTTCCCTCATCTTCCCTCCAAGTTTCCCACCATTTCCTTCAATTTTCTTCCTCCCCTCTCTTCTCCTTCCTCTCCTTCATCTTCTTCTTCCTCCTCTAACCTTTTTTTCTCAAAACCTACACCAAACCCTAACCCTAATTATTTTTTTCTCTCACTTCCACTCATTAAACCACCCACTACCCTTCACAAAAAACACTTCCCTACACCTCCTACACCATTCCAACAAAAAAAAAATTTCATTCATCACTTTCTCTCTCTAACCTAGAGAGAGAAAATTTTCTCTCTCTAGAATGAGAGTGAAATTTCTTCGTGAATAGCTCCATATCCACCCCAAGCATCTTCCCTCTCAACCATACCTCCAAATTCCTTCTCTAGAGAGGAAAAAATTACACACTCTCTCTTTCTCTCTCCAAAATTGAGAAGAGAGAGATTTTCTCTCTCTAAATCTCTCCTCTCACTTCCTTGCACCTCCTAAACTCTCTCTACGCAAATTCCCTTCAAATTTCATCTTTCCCAGATCATAAAGTCCTCACAAAATGAGGGCGAAATCTCTGGGTAGTGTCTTATCTACAAACCCATCTGCCTTCCAAAATTTACCTCGGAACTTATTCACTTAAAACTCCCCTCGCCGATACAAAAAGCAAATCAGAAATCGCGCGGCGGGGAGGCCGGAGCCGAATTTTCGGAGCCCACACCTAAATCCATTAAAACTCGTCCTCTCAACAAAAGGTGTAGAGAGGTCAGGGCGCGAATTTTCGGAGCCCATATATGGTTGATTAAATTGAATAAAGTTAGGCCATGGGTAGAATTAAGTGTCAATGTAGCACGTTTGTAAGGCAGAGCATTTACGGTGTCATATAAATTTTAGCTCAAGTTAAGTGAGGCTTTTAAAGATCGGCTAGTGATAGTCGCACTTGCTTTTTTAATAGAGTTTTTTATGCAAGGGCCGCATAGTTAATCTTTAACCATGTTTTCACTAGCATAATCCCATCTTTAGCTAGATAGTTTGTTCTGACAAAGTAATTCATTTAATCAACTTCTTGAATAACAATTCATCCATTACAGGTGCAACAGTTACATCGAATTGGAGCACTGAGTGTACCCATACTCTTGTCAATGAATCTTCTTTGGTGACAACAGAACTTATTGAAGCAATTCTGGCCAAACAGTTAGTTATACTTGTTCATTGGTTTGAGGTATCTTCTTGCAAATTTCTTTGCGTATGTTTTTTTTTTTCTTGAACTCCAAGTGATTGAATGTTTAATTGCAATATTAAGTTACACGTAGATGTTTACTTTTGCTTATTGCCAAACTTTATTAAGCACGTTTTTACTTTTCACTTATTTAGTTGTATAATGACTCTTGCTCAGGCTTTCCTTTGCGTTATAGATCATTATATGTTTACATGGAGCATAGTATTCGTTATTCTTTTATACATGGTTTATGCTAATATTATAAATTTTGACGTCACTTAGGTGCTTGCTGAGAAAAATATTTGTACGGAGTTTCCAAGCTGTACAGCGTAAGTTTTTCTTTGTTCCCTTAATTTGAATTTTTTCCATTTGGCTAGAACTTTTCTGATGAGTAAATGTATTCTTTTTGTTCCTAAGTTTCTCAAGTATTGCTTAATTTACTCAGCTATTTGCCAAACCTGAACCTTGAGGATAATATGGTAAGGATTGTGGATCCTAAGATTCGAGAAAATTGCCTTGACGGCTATCTATTTGTACTGGGATCATGTCACGAGGTAAGATGCTCTAGTCCTCTGCTTCACTTGGTTTGGATGGCTACATCTGTTTCTGCTTGACTGGTAAACATGAGGTATTTTCAGCAGTATAAATTTGGCGATAAGTTGCAGCTACTACTTGAAATGATTGGAGCAAAATTTGTTGGTGCTGATGAGTATCTGTTAGATAGCCAAGTAAGCTTTGCCACACTATAATTTTATAAAAATGTTTTATGGCTCTTCTGATGCTAACAATCTATCTGTTAAATAACTGTGTAATCTAGCTCTTATTTTGGTTCCCTCATTATTACCAAAGACGTCCAGTCGCTCTAACTTTATGATCCTTCTGTCTTAGATAATTCCCTGATGCCCAATCATACAATCATATTTATTTTTTAGGTTGGCTCCAAAATCATCAGCAGATTTCTTGCCTGGGGCTACCAATGTGACTGTTTCATAGGCTATTCATGGTTTATTAGACTGGTTAGTGCCTTCCCAATTAGAATAGATTGGGGTTCAGGGAGGAGTTAAAAGTTGCCTAAGGTCTTTTATCCAAGGAGATAAATTTTCCATTAGTTGATATAGTAACATGGAGGGGCAGTCTCATAGGAGAAAGGAAAGGAACCTGAACTAAACTTTACAGCTTTTTTCCATGACCACAAATGAATGTATGCTAGAGAACAAGCCCAAAACCTCACCATAAAAAATTATAACCAGGTTAGCGAGGGAGAACACTTAATCCTGCATATTTGTTCTGTCATGCTTGATGATGCCTCATTTTGGAAAGATCCAATGCAAGGACATGGGAGCTTGGGTTTTGTAGTGAAATTGACAAACATAGAACTTTACACACTGGTGACAAGAGTCAATTAAGTAGAATGCTGTTGCCTTTAGTTGGGTATATAAGTGCCAAAAAATGCTAATAAAAAAACATAGATGTAAAGTGGATAAATGAAATTAACACGTCATTTGAACTAGTTTCAAAAGCACATGTGAGTTTTGAGGTGTAATACTTGCCTTATTTGAACCATAGAACATGTACACATTGGTTTATCAAATGGTATCAAGAAGGTGCGGATTTGTTTTGTTATGGAGACTTGCTTTTGTTGTATGGAGGCTTCCATTGCAGTTTCCAGCATGTCTTTTATATCTCAAATATCACTTTCTAGTACACATCATTATATGTTTTACAACTGCCACAGAAAAATGGGAGTAGTATTAGTGGTGAGATTCTACGGATGGAGTAAAGAGAGTATGCATTTTTTTCTTGATATATATATATATATATATATATATATATAAGAGAGAGAGAGAGAAGGATCAAAATGACCCCAAACTCTTTGTAAGGGATCAAAATGACCCCCTAACTATTTTGAGGGACCAATTTGGTCCCTCAACTCCTTAAAATGTGACCCTTTTGGTCCTACCATTAAAAGATAATGGAAAATTTGGATGGTAGTAGGGTATGATCGGAATAACCACCAAAACAATAATAAGAAAAAAATGGATAATGATAGTAACCTTCATAGCGAGCGAGCTCACATTGCTATGGCTGCTCCAACGGGAAGAACGATGAAATTTCACAACTTTTGATTCGACCAAGGAGTGTTGTCAGCGAAGGCGAAGAAGGCTTTAGCAACTCGTTCAAAACCCTCCCGTCACCAGTGGCGGAGCCAAAAATTTTATTTTGGGGACCCTAAATTAAAATAGTTCTGCTTGTCGTCTCATTATCGGGCAGTCTCCGTTTGGGGGCAAGATGCATATATAAATTTAAAATTTATAAATCTTTTATAAATTTATATATTTTTATAACTAAATTTTTGTATGTTTGATCCATTTTAAAGCGTTGAGAAACCAAATTGATCCCTCAAAATAGTTGTTTCAGCCTAACAGAGAAGAAGTTGAAGAAAGGAACAGAGGTGTTCGATCCCATTTTATCAGCGAAAGCAATAGTCGATCGAGGCGAGTAAATCTTGGGTTGTTTTAGATCCATTTAGCTGGAGATTTCAGCTAGACTTTCGGCGTAGAATGTCCGAGGTAATTTGGATTTCGATTTGATTTTTTATTTTTTTATTTTATTGATTTATAATAATAATAATAATAATAATAATAATAATATTATTATTATTATTATTATTATTATTATTATAGAAATGACAAAAATGATGTCGAATTTGCATTCATCGATTTGCGCACAATTTTCTCAAAATTCGTGCATTTTTGGTTCAGGATGCATACTGATTTTCTCACGCGATTTTCGTTGAGCGAAATTATAGTCATATTTTGGTATTGTCGACGTTCCAAACGTAACGACAAAGTCTGTTTTGCGATCAGACAACGTTTGGGCAGCGTCACATGTCGCTTTCAGATGTTGATCACCGATTTGAATATTTTTGTCTGATTTGATTGCGACGGGTCCCCTCTTAGGAGAATTCGACGCTCCGATCGTAACGGTGCCATTCGTTGAGCCATCGAAGGTCATTTTACCATTTAAGTGATGCGTCGCATCCGCTAACCGTCGCTTAAGTCGTCAAATTTACCTCCTTTCGCGTGTCTTTAGTGTAGAGTTAACATAAATCATTACCATATTAATAATTGCTAATTACTCAATGTTATTCCTTTATCGCTACTATCCCTTTATTATTGTTGATGCCAACCTTTTGATTGCCATTATTACTACATGGTAATTATGTCTTAATTGTTGCTATGCATAGTAGCTTTAGCGCCTCCATATTATTTCTTTGCTCGTTATTCATTATTACCACCTTCAATATTTGCCGCTTTCTACTTTGCCTTTCTCACGATGGGGCTCTATCCACTTATATTTCTTGCTACCTATTTTGCTTGCTATTCCTATTATAATATCATGCTGCCTCTTTCCTGGCTTTCCATTTATGGTACTTCCTCTTTGCTGAATCCTTTAAGCAATTTTGGAATTGGGTTTCATGGGAGGATTTCTACCATTGGAATTAATGAACAATGAATTAATGAAAAATGAATTACATATTTTGAGAAGTTTATTTTTATGTTTTTTTAGGTTATAAATAAGACACTTGAGTCATTAATTTTAGTGAACATCATGTATTGCAATAAAGATTTAATTTTTCTCTTATGTGTACCCGTTGGATGTGCATTCTTCTAGTTTTTAACCAGTGTATTCATTCCTTAAGGGTGATTTTTATCATCGTTCTTGTCTTTTAAATTATTTAGTCGTCGGTTTTGCTTGTGTGATTGAACATTTATCAAGTAAGATATATGTTGTTTTTTACTCATTCGTTGTTAAAATTCAATGTTGGTTTGTTGTTTTCTTGTAAAATTTCTGATTTGTGTGTTTATTGAATTACCTTTTGGAGTGAGTTAAGCATGCTTGCTTTTCTTGTATTAAAAGCATTTGACTTTTTGTTAATTAATAACCCGTAAATTGCAAATTTTATGTTTTCATATTACATATCATCATAAGTTGCATTCTAATGTAAGCACACTAGTTAGAAAAGCAAAAACAAGGAGAACAATGGGCAGAACTTAACCAGACTCGATTCAAATAGTAGCAATCATCTATAACATCCAAAATACGACGAAAATTCTAGAAGAAAATCAAAGAAACAAAGAAAATAAAAAATGCTATCCTCAAACAACCGTCAGAGCGGTTCCTCACATGCATCGAAATATAGGTTAAAGTAAAATAAGTGCTTAGGGCTAGCAAACCGATGGTCCACCACAGCAAGATCGTCCAATCCGTCCAATCCAAACTCCTCCAGCAAATGCTCCCAAATCAGCCAACAAACACCACCAAAGCTCAAGAAGAATGATACAAATGGAGTGGAACTTGCGGAGAGACGAAAGAGGTAAGAAGCCAAGACGAAAGAGGAGAAGCTCGCAAGCTTTTCTAGAGGAGAAGGAGAATGGAACAAGCTCGCAAGCTTTTCCAAGAAGAACCCTCAAGTTTATAGCAAATTTGCTCTCAATATTCAACTCCTCTTCCCTCTCAAAACATCACATATTTATAAGCAAGAGAGGAGAAACCAAACAGCCCCAAAAAACCCTTCATATTCTTAATTTAATGAGGGAAATGAAAAGCCAACAGCCACCTCATAATATTCCACAATTCTACACAGGAAACAAAGAACCAAAGCCACGGAAAAACCCCCAGCAACCACGGGAAAACAGCCCAGCCTAGGACCCGAAGAGGCAGCCACAGGAACCAAAGAGGCCCGCACGGAACCGTGGAACCAAGGCACGGGAAAACCACCTATCACAGAAAACTAATAGACATCCACGGAAACCCACGGGACAAAGGCATGGAATTTTAAGAAAAAGGGGAGGAGAAGAGACAAGACCACTCCATAATGTATCCAACTTATGAGCTTACCTTAGAAGATTAATGAGCTAGCAACTTAGTAATTAGAGCTCAACACCAATGAACCACCTCCTTCCAATCATCACCATAAGCCCAAAACTGTGGACCATAAGCCCAAAACTGTGGACCATAAGCCAACCCGTGAACCAGCAGCAGCCAAGGACCAATCAAGCTAGCAAACCAAAGGTCTACTAAACCCCAAGCACAACCTACCATGATCATTGGATGCCTTCCATCATTGGATAGCTAAAAGAAAAAAAAAACATAAAAAACTACATTAACATACTAATGTTTTTAATAAAAATACAGAATATTTGATAGCATCACATTCCTGGACCCTTGTCGTCTTACATCGCTGCCTACATGTATGAATATACCATGGCAGACGGTTGTAGGTAATTGCTTTTTCTTATTACCATTATGCATTCAACTTATTTTCCTTGAAAAAGTTATAAAATGAAATTTTTGGTCTAGTTTTGAACACTAACCTCCAATTTGTGCCGAGCATTAACTTCCACATAATCTTATCAAATAATCTAAATTAGGATGTTATCCACCTGTCTAGCTGTGCCAGTAGCCAATCAATATAGTTTGAACATTAGACTTTTTTTACTGAAAGAACAATTTATAGTACAGCTATAAAATCTTTTCTTATATGTTCAGCCAACTTTAGCAATTTAAATATATATATTTTCAGGTATAACTTAATTTATTATAATACCCAAAAAAGAAAAAAATGCGTTAGCTAATTTATTATCCAATGCACTACTTTGAAATAGATTACTTGGACCTATTTCTAAACTTATTTATAAACATTTAAAGTATTTTAAAATAACTAAAATATCATTCAAGCAATGTACATTTAAATTTCTCCAAAGCTATGGAACTCAAGATGAAGTTAATTACTTAAACTGAAACATGCTTTGAAGATTCTGTACCAAAATCAATGCCTATGTTTAAACCATTGGATGCATGCGGTACTTGATTAAGATTATGTCGATTTGTGTTTGTCACTAGTTAGCTCTCTTAGTTTTTATGCTTGATTGAACTATCTTAAGAAAAAGAAAAACTTAAATATTGAGGGCATAGAAATACTTCAAATCAGCTAGGACTGTAAACTTTCTGCATTGTTTAGGCAAGAGCAAATCCACTAGTTTAGTGCATGCTTGTCCCACATTTTTTATGCATTTGAGGCTGATATATTTGGTATTGCACTGGAACATTTTGTATAATCAAATTTCTAATGCATATTCATCCCGGAGGTTTCATCTACATGTTTGGCAACTTTTCAAGACTCATTTTGTAGTTGTAGTGTGGGTTGTATTTATTTGACATATTTATTGCAATCATCTAATATTATTCTAGTTTAAGATTATGTTGGTTGATTAAATCCATTTTGTTAAGAAATGTCTTCATTAGTAATTTCTTATTTTATTTTCTATCATGTTTATCTAACTAATATAACTTTTAGACTTCAACAGTAAAGGAGAATAATCAGGTGGTTCTTGTAGTTTCGGGAGAATCAACCAGTGAATTCAACAACTCTCGAAAGTTTTCTTCTTTGTCTCGAATCAGTGATGTAAAACTAATGGTTGCTATCTTATCTGGCAACTTGGATTCATCTCTCATCGAGGTTCCTTCTAGTACGTATATTTGATTGATTGGCCATTATTGTCATTTATTTAGTTTTACCAGGAAGTTCTTTTAGATAATTGCTTGAAGTAAATAGTTAATTTTCTACACAATGAGTTCATTTTTACTTAATAGAGATTATATTTGGATGCATGAATGCATCTTGAGATATCGGTATCCACTCTTTCTATATATAATAAAAAAGGTCATCATCATTATTTATTGATTGTATTTTCATATAAATTATAATTCTTGCGCGTTGATTTTTTTTTTTCAATGCTTGATAAGTCTTTTATAATTTGACATGTATTTTCGTTGCTATCTTAACATGTTGCGTTACCTGCTTTGATAAAACTCTTAGGAAAGTTTGTCAACCAATGTCTTAAATAACTACCTTAACTGTCATAACTATCACATTTGAAATTTAAATATTAAAATTTTGAATTTAAAGAGTCCAAATTTCAACATTGTCTACTAAATATAAATTAGTACATTGGATCTTGCGATTAGTTTCTTCATGGTTCCCTTAACCATTTTTGCTTTATGTGTTACATCATTTCTCTTACATATCTGGGAATTTTTTTTAAAGTGTTGAAATCAATATAGTTATCCACAATATGTATGCTAACTTTCCATATCATCTCTTGAAAATCCTGTATATTTAGATGCTGACTTGCCTTTCCATCTCATTAGAAATCTATATTCTTCATGTTGATATGATGATACCTTAGCTATGATGATGTGCTCAATCTCGAAGAAAGAATGCTAATTAGGCTTTTGTTAGTGATAATCATATTCTCTGGCAAAAGAACCATCTTATACATCTGGTGTTTGTTGACCTCTTTATATAATGTAATATCTTTTACATAAAACAGTCCAATAAAAATGTCAAATGGTAATCTAAGAACATGTGCATTAGATCCTATATTTCTAATTATTTTGGATGGCCCAAATGCTCTAGCTTGTATATATATAATTTACCTTATCAATATATTTAGTATCACTTTCTATCAACTGTTGCCTTGCATTGTAAAACCAGAAAACTGTCAATCGGATTCGTCGCGCGCATTTCAATGTGCCGCGACAAATTTAGGTGAATTTTCAAAGTCGTCGGAATTCCACGCAATAAATTTTATTAAATTCTATGCGAAATTTCGATCGAAACGATATAAACAACGTATACCAAATTTCACACGGTTTGGAAATTAAAAATTGTTGAAGATGTTTAAGTAATTTTTAACCATTTCTACCCATTTTACCCTTCATGTGATAGTAGGGAAGAAATTGAGAGAGGGGCACATGCGTCATTTCTCTACCCAACACCCTTAAGGCTCTAAGGGACCGAAATATCCATTTGTTCGGCCGCACGAGTGAAGAGAGAGAGAGAGAGCGGAAGAGAGGCGACGACGTGGGCTTGGCGAGCGGCGGCCGACGAGTTTCCGGCGGCAGTTTAGAGGGGAAATCGAAGGGAAGGCTTAGAGAAGATAAAAGGTAAGTTTTAAACTTAAAAATCTTGTTCTTTCACCTAGATTTTCATGAATAAAAAATTTAGGGTTTTACTTTTGATGGGACTTTCTTTAGAAAGGTGATAGGGCTTGATTAGGAGCATGCTTCTAAGTCATAAAAATTGAATTTCCTCAAAGATTTTCAAGTTTTCAAACTTTAGGGTTTCTCCAATTTGAATTAGTTTTGTAAGGAATGCTAGAAGATCTTAGGGAAAGGAATTGTATGAAGGAAAATGCAAATTTTCTAAAGATTTTTAGGTTTTCCAAATTAGGGTTTTTTCCTAATTATGAAATTCTAAGCTTGCATGTTAACTAATTTTATTCCTAAGGATCATGGGAAGTCTCTAATTAAGAGAAACTGGAATTTTGATAAAATTTTTTTTTCTAATTTTTATATGTATTAATCCGAAAATTAAATGCCCTAAATTTATATTTAGGAAAATTGGATGTTTTAATATGCAAATTTAATGATATTAGTGAAGCATTAGGTTTCTCAAAATTTGATTTTAGGTAAAACCGAAAGTTACATTTAAATTTATCTTAATTTAGGAAGGGATGTGTTAAAATACATTAGATTATGGGTTAATAATAAAGTGATTAACAATTAGGATTGATTAATGTTTAATTTTAATTAGGATCTATGTTAGATAAAGTTTACATTAGATTTATGACTTATGTTATATGTTGTATCATACATGATATTTGCTTAGGATTAGGGACCTAATGATATTCAACTATAGGAATAAGAGTTATAAACCTTGCGGACTGATAATCATTTTTTTCATAGGTCTTGAAAAGGGGAAGTGATAATGGTATGAGGTGAGACGACGGTTTCAAGATTTGTTTGCTTGAGGTAGGTACAGTGGACTCTTCAAAAAATTCAATAGTCTTGTATGCTTTTTTAAAAATCAAATGCATTATATATTTAAGTATATAAACTTTTTAGAAGCATATAAATTTTATGTTGAATGAATTAGTAGGATTACTTCAATTATGTTGATATATGATATTGCATATCATAAGTCATACATGTGTTATTATAGGTTCTTAAGTCATACATGTGTTATTGAAATTATTTTGTTAGGATAATATAAAGTTACACATTTTGCCTTTGCATAAGAATGAAAAAGATTAGAAACATATGTATGAATTTTAGTTGTGTTAATTACCTATCCTAAAATAGATAGTATATATGAACTTGTGCATGTTGAGGCGGAGTACCAATATGATGCCTTGACACAATATAGCTCTCTAGAGCAAATATGACCCTATGGGGCAATATGGAAAGAAAGGGAAGAAAGGAAAATGATATGGCCATTAAATATGTGTACCTGATAAGTATAATTTCAGTACTTCAGTACGGGTGTTTATAATATGAAAAAGATACTAAGTTTATTGATGATTGAAATGACATTGATAGGCATGACATGAAATGATAAGCATATGGTATATAACTTATGTCACTAAAGGAAGTATGGCACATAAGGAAAACATCCAGATAGTACATGGCTACTTTGTATGATATTCTATTATTTAAATTCCTTGAAGTACAAGTCAAGCATGCATATTGGTTCTTCTTGCATTGTAATTGAAATTTGGTATAGTAAATTGATACCTGCTGAGCGTTAGCTCATTCCTTGATTTTGGGATATTTTCAAGAAAACCCGCTGCTAAGAATGGTGAACGCCCTTGGTTCACCTACAGTCGTAGAAGATCTGATGACAAGTTCCTCTTATGTCTCTTCTAGTTGTAGTTTACATGATTTTGGGTGATTTTGCGTGAATGATAGATTTTATAGCCACCTTTGTATATATGTGAATCTCCTTATGAAATGATATGAAATGTTTAATCTAATTTGGAAATTATTTAGATGCGCTTTTAGTTTCCTTTTAAAGTGTTTTAGATTTCTTAAATGCATGTTTTAATAAAGTCTCATGTTATGAACATCCCGCATCCATTCCCGCCTCATCTACATGAGCTCATCGGGCCAAGTTGTGATAAGAGTGGTATCAGAGCACAAGTTTAGGATATGGATCACTATAAAGCGCCATTAGGATGATTTATGATTCTTAGACATATTAGGGTTTATATTTATACGAAGATGATTGAATGAGAATTTTTTATTTGGTTTAGGGTTATGAATTAGGAGCACGATGCCACTAATGACAACACTGATGGGAATAATGAACAGGCTGATAGAGAAGTTCCAGCAATACCATCTGTAGTACAACCTCCTGGTGGTAGCAGCAGTACTACCATAGACACTTTTACACAGATGATGGCTGCTGTGACATAGTTAATTCAGCATTTTCAAGAGCAGCCTCAATCTAGTTCCAGGAGAGAGTCATATGTAGACAAGTATCTGAAAATCTTTCAGGATATGCGACTACCTCTCTTTACGGGAGTAGGAGAGCCAGTTGATGCTAAAAATTGGCTTATGAGGGTCGAGAAGATTTTGGAAGGTATGCATTGTCCGACTGATCTGAGGGTAATTTTAGCCACCTTTGCTTTGGATGGGGAAGCTGAAAGATGGTGGAGAGGACAGCTGTTGGAGAAATTTGGTGGCAGAGCAGCATCTCAGATTTTATGGGATGATTTTGTTATAGTCTTCAAAGACTAGTTTGTGCCTCTTTCTGCGAGGAGGCAAATGCAGGAGCGATTTATTCGGTTAGTACAATAAGATCGGACAGTTATACAATATGAAGCTGAGTTTACAATGATGTCCCGTTATGCATCTCAAATTATCCCAAGTGCTGAAGACAAATGCCATAGATTTTTATCAGGGCTTTGCGATGTGATTCTCCAGCCGTTGATCCCTTTTGGCCTTGATGATTACGCTTTTTTAGTTGAGAGAGCAAGGAGGATAGAGATTGAATTTCAAACTATTCAGAAAAGAATGGATTTCTTACAGAAAAAGAGGGGTTTTGAGAAGACCAAGAGCTTCCAGGCATATTTTAGAGGACTTAGTATGAAGAAGACCATATCTGATAGTGGTGAGAGTTCATCCAATGTCAGAACTTGTGATAAGTGTGGCAAAGTATACAGAGGCGAATGTTTTTTTGGCTCCAATGTTTGTTTTTGGTGCCATCAGTCAGGGCACATGGCTAGGAACTATCCAAGGGGTCCAAGGGAGGTGAGGTCTAGCGCTCCTCTACCTCAGTAGAGTATTGGGAGGCATCCGAAAGTTGGTAGACCTACTATGCTATCACGCAGCAAGAAGCCAAATAATCTTCTGATGTGATTACATGTATTATTCATGTTCAATTTCTACCTAGTAGAGTGCTTTTTGATACCGAAGCATCACATTCATTCATTAGTCAGGAGTTTGTTAAGAAGCATGCATTGAATGTCCGCACTATGCCCACTACACTATTAGTTTTGCTTCCTGATGGGTCTTGTATGATTGTCTCTAGTGTATGTTCATCACTACTTTCTATATGCGAGAGGGATTTTGAAGTTGAGTTGATTGTATTACCACTTATGGAATTTGATGTGATTATAGAGTGGAGTTGATGTCTAGCCAGTTCATCTCCATAGACTGTAATAAGAAAGTAGTGAAAATCAAGCTTCCTGGAGGAGAAAAGCTTGTCCTTCAAGGCGATCGAAGTGTATCCTCTATGATCATATCATCTATGGAAGCTTGTAGTTTAATTTTGAAAGGGTATCCAAACTTTTTAGCTCATGTAAGGGACACTTCAAAACAAGTGCTAGACTTGAAGGAGATTGTTGTGATAAGGGACTTTCTTGATGTATTTTCTGAGGTCTTACCCGGAATGCCTCTTATTAGAGAGATTGATTTCTCTATCGATCTTGTACCTGATGCTAAGCCTATTTTAAAAGCATCTTATCGTATGGCAGTTAAGGAACTTCAAGATCTCAAATCACAATTACAAGAATTGCTAGAGAAGGGGTTTATTCGTCCAAGCACCTCACCCTGGGGAGCATCAGTTCTCTTTATTAAGAAGAAGGATGGTAGCATGCGACTCTGCATTGATTATAAGGAGTTAAACAAGCTTACCATTAAGAATAAGTATCATTTGCCGAGTATACATGATTTATTTGATTAACTAGTGGGAGCCACATTTTTCTCCAAGATTGATATGAGGTCTGGCTATTATCAGTTGAGGATTAAGGAGGAAGACATCCCAAAGATAGCTTTTAACTCAAGGTATGGACACACGAGTTCACAGTGTTACCTTTTGGGCTAACAAATGCCCCAGCTGTTTTATAGATCTGATGAATCGGGTCTTTAAGCCAATGCTCGACAGTTTAGTCATTGTCTTCATAGATGACGTTTTGATCTATTCTTGTGATGAAGAGCATCATGCCAATCATCTTCAGACAGTGTTGCAAACTCTAAGAGGCAATGAATTGTATGTCAAATTCTCTAAGTGTGAGTTTTGGCTGAAGAGAGTGACTTTTCTGGGTCATGTAATTAATGAGGATGGTATATTTGTGGCTCTGTTTAAAATTGCGCAATAAGAGGCGGGCCTCTACGCAATTTGACCCAAAACCGCCTCGAGGCTTACGCAATTCCTCTCCTGGCAGAGGCGTACGCCTCACTTGGACTGAGGCGCGCCTCAGAGGCACAATTGCGCAATTCTGGCTGAGGCGTACGCCTCAAATATATCCTCGGTACTGCTAGGTACATGCTCGGTACTGCTCAGTATATGCTCAGTACAGTTAGGTATTTGCTCGGTACTGCTAGGTACATGCTCGGTACCGCTCAGTATATGCTCGGTATAGCTAGGTATTTGCTCGATACTGCTAGGTATATGCTCGGTACCGCTCAGTATATGCTCGGTATAGCTAGGTATTTGCTCGGTACTGCTCAGTATATGCTCGGTACAGCTAGGTATTTGCTCGGTACTGCTAGGTACATGCTCCGTACCGCTCAGTACCGCTAGGTACATGCTCGGTATTGCTAAGGAACATGCTCGGTACCACTCGGTATCTTCCCATAAAAACAACTTACGAACTTCAAAAATAAATAGAACTTCAAAATTACTCTTATAATAAAATTTTGTTCCGCGGGCGCTACCCCTAGAAACCCCCGCAGGGGCGCTGCCCCATTGACCCCGCGACCTGATCGGGCAGGTCGAACCCCGCCAGGGGGCAGTGCCCCCTTGGACCCCCGGCAGTCCGGCATATTGTTCTATTCATCATCTTTAGTAATAGTTGTTAGTGTTAGTCTACTTCTTCATGAGTGCATGCTTTGATTGGAAGACATTGGACTCTATAGGAGAGGAGGAAGGGGTGAGAAGATTCCCTTGAAGACCCATTTAGTGATGGGACATGATTGGATTATATATGTTCTTTCTTAATTGTACTTTGGGAGTTTTGATAGACTAATATTTTGTGGTTTTGTACTTTGGGACATGATTTTATTGCATCTATTTTCTTACTTTCCCCTAATTTTAATTGTCATTTAGATATTTTTATTGTATGATAGAATCTTACTATTTTTTACTTGCTAAAACCCTTAAATTCTCATTTACGCAATTCTTCGTCGGTGAGGCTTACGCCTCACACCGCCTCGAGGCTTACGCCTCGCCTCACGGACGAAAAACACCTCGAGGCTTATTTACGCAATTTTAAACCTTGACTCCTTCAAAAAATGGCACAGGAACACCTTGTGTCGATCTGATACGATTGCCTCGGGTACTCCATGCAATATGACCACCTCCCTGATGAAGGTTAACGCCACTGTCACCGCGGTGTATGGATGTTAGAGATGAATGAAGTGAGCATACTTGCTCTATCTATCTACCACCACCAGAATCACCATGAAACCTTCTGAACGGGGCAACCCATTTATAAAGTCCATAGATACCTCCTCACAAACTCACTCTGGTAAAGCTAACGGTTGTAGTAATCCTTCTGGTGATATGACCAAATACTTGTTTATCTGACATACCTCACATCGGGACACCATCTACTCGACATCCTTATGCATTCCCTTCCAGTACAACTCTGAGGCTAGCCTTTTGTAGGTCTTCTATACCCCTGAGTGTCCCCCAACTGCACTCCCATGGAACTTCTGAAGCAAATGTGGAATGTGAACTGATGTCCTGGGCATCACAAATCTTCCCAAGTACAATAACCTCTCCCCCTCCAAAGAGTACGCTAGGTGGATACTCCATTTCCTTCGTAAGTCGGCCTTGATCCTTTCCAACTCCTCATCCATAATAATGAATATTTCCTTCTGGAGGAGGGGGCGGCGGGCCAGGGGGGGGGGGGGGGCCTTGACTGGATGCCGACGGCTTGGTAGCCAAAGGGGGATGACGGTAGGGGTTCTAGGAGGGGACTATGTCTTTGAGAAACAAAAAAAAACTGAGGTGGAAGAGGGAGGCCGGCGGCTGATATGGGGAATTGGGGTGGTGGGATGTAGGGGACAATGACGAAGATGACGAACCGCGAACCTAGGAATCCACAAAGGTTGATGGGTATTGCTCTCGCCCACCTAGGGTTTCTCCTCTCAAGAACTCACTTAGCGATCAAGTAAGAAATCTGAAATTTCATTCATAATTCATCATCTGATACAATAGAGGAGGCCATAATATATAGGCCTAAGGAAATAAAAATACAATGACTCAAATGCCCCTGGGGCTACAACTCAAGCAGTCTCAAAAAAGGGTACAATCATAAATAGCAATTAATACATAAAATATCAAAATAAAGACTAAGCATCTAAATAAAGGTTGTGGATCGTAGCCATCGATCTATAACTCCTGCGCTGATATACTCATCAAAAATGTCTATCGATGTCCTCATCAGAGCGACTCTATTTTTCAAGACTGATCTCAATAATGGATACCACCAGATCCGGATCTGATCCGGTGTTTAGTGGAAAACTGCCTTTAAGACCAAGGATGATCTCTATGAGTAACCGGTTAGTTATGCCTTTCGGGTTGAGTAACACCCCAAGTACTTTCATGAGGATCATGACCAAAGTGTTGCGCCCTTTTATGAAAGTTTGTCGTTGTCTACTTTGACGACAATCTTATTTATAGTTAATCGGTGAGTCAACACTTTGACCACTTAAGGCAAGTTTGCGAGGTCTTAAGGAATGAATAACTTTATGCCAATCCCAAGAAATATACCTTCCTTGTTTACCGTGTTATCTTTATGGGCTTCATTGTGTCAACTTAAGGGGTCTCTGCAGACCCTGAGAAGGTGAGAGCCATTGTAGAATAGTCGGTTCCTTAGAACATCCGGGGGAAGTCCGCAGCTTCCATAGACTAGCCACCTTCTATAGGAGATTTATTCAAAACTTTAGCATCATTATATCTCCTATCACTGACTGTCTTAAGAAAGGTGATTTTTACTGGACCCTGGTTGATATCGAAGCCTTTGAAGAGATTAAGAAAATGATTAAAGCCTAGTGATGAGACTTCCTGATTTCTTCAAAGTCTTCGAAGTGGCCTGCGACGCTTTGGGAGTCGAAATTGGAGGAGTCCTATACCAGGAAGGTCACCTTGTTGCTTATTTTAGTGAAAAACTAAATGACATTCGACAGCATTATTTCATATATGACAAGGAGTTCTATGCTATGATCCAATCTCTTCGTTATTGGCGACACTACTTGCTCCTGCAAGAGTTCGTTATTTTCTTGGATCACGAGGCTCTACGTTATATCAACTCCCAAACATTATATCAACTATTAAAAGAAGTTAAATGCACGTCATGGTCGATGGGTCAAATTTCCTTAGGAGTACACTTATACCCTTAGGCACAAGACGAGAGTTGAAAATAAAGTTGTTGATGCTCTCAGTCATCGTATGATGACTACCACTGTGATGAGAGTTGAAGTCGTGATATTTGGCCAAATCAAAAGGGACTATTTGGAATGCCCCGACTTCAATGAGACTTATTCACTCTTGGCCACAGGCAGCACACGCCTTGTGGATGATTTCCTTCTGGATGATGGTTCTCTCTTCACAGCTCAGAAGTTCTGAATCCCTAGCACCTCCCTTAGGGAATTTCTTGTTTGGGAGCCATAGGCCTCATTGGGCACCTCGGCCGGGATAAGATGATAGAAGTCGTGGAGTATCGTTTCCTTTTGGCCCAGCCTGAAGAGGGATGTTGGTAAAATGGTCAGTAGGTGTCATATGTGCCAGCTGGCCAAGCAACGCAAACAAAACACTAGTCTTTATAGTTTATACCCCTCTGCCCGTTCCCAGCTGTCCTTGGCAGTATCTTAGCATGGATTTCATCTTAAGCTGGCTCAAGACTATCCGTAGGAATGACGTTATCTGTATTGTAGTCGATCGATTTTCCAAAATGACCCATTTCCTACCCTGCTCCAAGACATATGACGCCCCCCATATTGCCAAACTTTACTTCAATGAGGTCATCCATTACATGATTTACCCAAAACCATTGTATCAGACAGAGATGTTAAATTCACCAGTTATTTTTGGAAAACTCTATGGATGGAAATGGACACTAAATTGCAATTTTTCATAGCCTTTCATCCGCAAACTGATTGTCAAACCGAGGTAGTCAATAGGAGCTTAGGCAATCTGTTAAGGTCCCTGGTAGGTGAGCATATTAAGGATTGGGATTCCTTATTCCCCACAGTTGAGTTCACCTATAATAATTATGTGAACCGTACCACTAGTCCAAGTCCCATTGAAATTGTTTATGGGTTCAAACCTAGACAGCCGCTAGATTTCATTCTCATGTGTTCTAGGTATAGGATTTTTGAGTTCGCATCCTCATTTGCATCACATATGCATGAACTTCATAAAAAAATTGCACGCCAAATTGAAAAGATCAATAATGATTATAAACTTTATGCTGATCTTAAACGAAAATTTAAAACTTTTGAGGTTGGTGACTCAGTGATGGTGCGGATTCGTTCGGAACGGTTAAGAGCAATCATTAAAAAAGCGGATGAGGCGTCCGCATTGAGTCGCGCCTCAAGTCGAGCGGAAGTCATGCGTATCAGGGCTTACGCCTTGAAATATCCAGCGAAGCCTACGATTTTTTCGCACAAGGCTTACGCATTAGAGCATAATGCCTCGAGGCAGTATGAGGCACCGCCTCGAAATTTTTTCTTCGGTATATATGTAAATACGACGCAGCCGATTCGTGTTTGTGTATTTGCATATAGGATTAGGGCTTCCTGTGAGAATTGAAAGGCGAATTAGAGGCGAAGCCTGAGGGAAAGAGACGAAGCCGTGAGTGCAGGAGACGAAGTTAGAAGGAGATGACACAGGAAACGAATCCAAAAGCAATGACGGTTTCGAAAGCAGGAAACGAAGCCGAAGTTGGAAACGTTCAGGCCTCGATTAGGTCGGAAGAGCAGGTGAGCGGTGTTGTGGCCTTGACTTTGAGGTGCAGTAACGAAAGCTTGAATAACTCCTGATTCGGCTTTCTTTCATTCGTCTGCTCAGTACATGCTCGGTACCGAGCAGGTACAAGTTCGGTACCGCTCAGTACATGCTCGGTACTGCTAGATACATACTCAGTACCGAGCCAGCACCGTTCGGTACCAAGCAAGTATATGCTCAGTATTGAGCGGTACATGCTCGGTACCACTAGGTACACGCTCGGTACCGAGCAGTATATGCTCGGTACATGCTCGGTACTGAGCGGTACATGCTCGGTACGGAGCAGTACATGCTCGGTACTGAGCGGTGCATGCTCGATACTGAGCGGTACATGCTCGGTACTGATATAGGGGATAAAGGAAAAAATATTGTTTAAAAAAGACAGTGAAGTAGAAGGAGAAGGAGAAATTCAAGCCAATGAAGACAGTGAAGCAACTACTCATGTATATAAAAGAAAGAAATAAAGTGAGATTGGAGCTTC
Organism: Dendrobium catenatum; assembly: GCF_001605985.2. NCBI lineage: Eukaryota > Viridiplantae > Streptophyta > Magnoliopsida > Asparagales > Orchidaceae > Dendrobium > Dendrobium catenatum. The sequence goes on from NW_021318693.1 coordinate 772,750, forward strand.
AAAAACATTCAAATGTATTCTTAAATATAATGAATTATTTTTTTATGTTATTATTGTTTCATTCTAAAGCTAACGAAATATTAACTGATATAGGGGATAAAGGAAAAAATATTATAGATGAAGAAGATTTTGAGGATGACTTTGACATTAATTATAAAGATTCTTCTGAAGAAAATCAAAGTGATGATGAGCCTACATTGGGTCTTGATCCTAATGGGATGTTTTATTTTTAAGTGAGTTTATTTTAAATCTTCTTTTTCAATAATATACTAATGTTATATTAGAACAAATCATCAATTTCACAATTGACGTAATATTTTGTTATTTTTTGACATTTTTGTCATTATTCATAATTTTAAATTGCTTTATTTTTATAATTTTTGAGGCTTACGCCTCGATCCGCCTCGAGGCTTATGCCTCGCCTCGCTTAGACAAAACTCCTTGATTCCCGATTTCGCCTTTTAAAACTTGGTTAAGAGTGCAAGGAATGGTTAATAAGTTACACGCTAAGGGTGCAGGACCATTTAAAATAATTAAGAAAATCAATGATAATGCTTATGTGGTGGATATGCTTGTAGAATTCAATAACAATCCCTCCTTTAACATAGAAGATCTAGTAGCATATGAGGGTCCCGATTTTAACCCATCAAATCCACGTCTAAAGCAGCTTGTGTGACCCCACCTTGTGAGAACCCAAACCTACCTCCACTTTCAAACATTCCCAAATACCTATGAAAAATAAGGTTGACACGATTCTGAGTGATGATATCATTTCCACAAGAGAAGGTGGACAAATGAGATATTTGATCAGGTGGAGAGGCAAACCCGAGTTAGAGGACATGTGGTTGGATCGCGAGGAGCTACAACAGATTGACTCCGATGCATTGGAGATTTATGAGAGCACCCGGAACACTCGACAGAGTCGAGCTTTTGCCACCTCGGGAGAATGATGGGGATATCTGATCATGGAAAGTATATTAGAGATGTGGCCAACGATCTAGGACCATGATCGCACCGACCTATTTTTGAGTCTTCATATGTATTTATTTTATTTATTTGTTTCATGTATTTGTTTTAGTTGCATTTCCCTTTTTTACCTTTAAGGGTTTTGTCATGTGTAAGCCCTAAGGGCTATGTCGTCTTTATTTTCCCTTTCATTGTATGAGGCTATATATAGCCCCCTTATGCTTCTTTTGAAGGGAATGACAAATTTATGCACATTGAGCTCTTGTGAGAGCTTGAGAGTCTTTTGGAGAGAAATCCCTTTGGAGAGGGAAGCGGATCACCCACCAACCTTTGAGAAATCCGGGCTCGTGTTTCGTTTGTTCTTATTTCCAAAGTCGAGCATCTTACTTGGGAAAGATTTCAACTTCTCCCTCTCTCTTACCCGCCTCTCCTTCTCACCTATTTCCCTTTTAATCCTTTCCAAACTTAAGGATTAATTAGGGAAACAATTTTTCAATTTTCCCTCCATCTTCCCTTCTTAAAATCAGAACCCTTTTCCTCTCCACCTCCCTCTCTAACCTAGCCGTTTTTCCTTACCCACATTACCTCTAAAATCTGACCCAAAATCTCCCCAAGTTCCCTACCTTGGCCGGCCACCCTTCCACATCTTACCCTACTTGGATTCTTGAGAGAAACTTCTTTCTCTCAAGGGAAATCTACAAGGGCAGCAAATGAACGTCTTCTACAACACTTCAACCCTATGAAATCGATGCATGGTTGATCCCGATCTTGACTCCGGCTTCGTCTATAACGAATAAGGCTTTGTCGACATCCTCCGGTCGACTTTCTTCGACATCAATCCGGAAATAGACAATTCCGCCGAGGAGTACTTGGAGCATATCATCTTCACCTTGTTTGAAGCCATCGAAGAGCAGCTTTCCACCGTTCAGTGGCAAATTACCTCCGTACCACGGCGAGGGTGAACTTTTCCTCCTATTCAATTTTCTCCCTAATCTTCTTCTCTTGTAGGTTGTGAATCAAGCACAAGGAATCATGCAAAGCTATCTGCCAATGCTTAGTAAACGTAGGGCATGAGTTTTGATTTTCTATGCATTATAATCTCATTGTTAACCTAGGGATGCTATTAAAAATCCTCTAAATTTGCATATGTTGAAATTCTAATTGTTTTGGTATCTTAACTATTAACGTGTAATTTGGCCTAAGCGGAGTCACCTGTCTTTTGTTTTCTATTATCGTTAACCGGCTAACATTTTAATTCTTATTGTTCTTATTATGCATCAATTATTCCTGGGGCTGATCTTGGAAGGTTGAGCAGCGAGCCCACCAAGACTGTTTGCACTCAAGTGATTGATTGAATATTAGGTGAACAGCTTGGATTTATCAGACGGTGATGGCGTTCCTCAAAAGGGTCGGGTCAACAGCCCACACATCTCTTGTTAAATATTTAATTCACAAATAACATAATTTACTGCCAACACCTTGAATTGATTGGACGGTGATGGTGCTGTTTATCCTGGTTATTTTTTCAAGAAGTTTGTTCAAAATTTTGTCATTTATTCCTTAAACATACTCATGAAACTATTATTTTCTGTAAGCTAATTGTGTCATTTCTGCCACATTTGGAACAAATAACTTGAAAAAAAGAGTATAACATAATGATTTTTATGACCCAAATCCACATGCAGTTGTTATTTCTTCATCCCATTCCACGGACGAGACAATTGTAGCAGATTCTGATGTTGAAACAGACACAGCATTATCAACTCAAGCTGGTACTAATATCAAATCTGAAACTGCCAAAGATAACGATACTGAAGATGATGATACTTCCGGAAAACGTGAAGATGAAGAACATGTTAAGAATAGCGATGTAGAGGAGACTGCTAATTGCATGCCTATGCCCATTGAAGAGGATGTTATCCTCATAAGAAAATTCGACAAAAGTGATGCTTCTGATATAGGTAGACATGAAAATTCAGATATATTATATAGTCAAGACCTTATAGTAAGAAATACAATCGCTTCAGTTCAACCAATATCAAGCAAAGCAAGTTCTGTAAACTTCAAGTGCTTTAGAAAGGTAAAAATTCTATCCTTGATAAGCTTACCATTAATATCTGAAAAAAAAAATTTCAATCTTTCATTTGATCTGTTAGTAGTTTTGTTGTTTGATTTATTGTTTAATTTATATTTATATTTATTTATAGAGAGAGACTGTCTCCGGCAACAGCTTTAGAGACCTCATTCCATTTTCAAAAGATCCATACAAGTAAGATGCATAAAAAATGCATTTTACTCGCTCTTCTATCATTAAAGCTCTATCCATACTTAACTGTACTAAAACGTTAATCATCATTAGGGAATCCGAACATGGAAGAGATGAATCAGATTACATGCGAGATGAAAGGAAGCGAAAGAAACTGGAAGCTATTGCAGAGGAGATGTTCAACAGTGAAAAGGTATCCTTGTATGATCTTATGACTGACTTAGGCTTCATTTGGGACGTCTTTTTTGTTGCTTTTTAAAACAATTTTTTAGTACAAAAATTACTAGAAAGCTGCTTTAAGAAGCAACAAAAAAGTTGTCCTAAATGAAGCCTTAATCTTGTTAACTATTTGATATTTCTAGTCGTAAAAATTGGATTTGTGACCCCTTCAAATAATAAAATTATATAAAGAAAATTTTCTAGCTTCACTAATGAGCGGATCCAGGTTAAGAGCATTGGGGGCATGTGCTCAACTGGTTTGAGCTTGCCTTATTGATTTATCTAATTAGGTGGCCTAGCGTCCCCCTCAACTCCTACTTATTTTAAGATTTAAAATCAAGAAACAAGGTATAATACCTAAAATATAAAGAGAAAATTACAAACATAGGCGGTATAATCTTAATTTTGGTTAATATTTGATGAGACGAAGAATTAAATTGGATACTTTAAATAGTTTGAGACTAAAATGCCCTTAATTTATGAGTCATTTTGATCATTTTCTCTTCTCTTACAGTTCCTCTCTCAAAGAAATTTCCCATTCATTATATTTTATTCATTCTGTTTCTTTCTCTTGATAGATTTAGCCCGTTATTCATTTTGCTTTGTTCAAACTGTTTGTTTGTGATAGCTGAAGAAGCGTGCGGCTGCTTCTACTTCCCTGGAGGCATTCCTTGCTCGCTGTTGAGTGACCATCAAAGCCTGCAAAAAGATCAATGGCTTTATATTCTGAAATGTAATACTGATGTCTTGTTACCGTCCAGCTTCATCTCAAAGTTTTACTTAGCTGCATAGTGAGCACATATTTTCAGGCCTTTGTACAGTCAATATTTAGAACATAAAAGAATCGCGAAGTTTGATAGATTTTTGTGTAAGTCATGAGATCTAGCGGTTTGTTTGTGTAAGCTTCAGACGGTAGATCGGGTCTATCTTTTTTGTATTTGGAAGAACCTTTTACATACTAAGATTTTGTTTGGAATAGATTCTTTACTGCTTTTTCAAACATCATTTCTAATATAAAAATTCATAGCTAAAAAAAAACTGTTTCAAACGAAAACTAAGTATATAGTTTATTCAATAATTTATTAGGTACTTTGCAAGTAAAAATTTTTTTTTCCCTGAACTAATTGTTGAAAATAAACTCTAGATAATTATAATGTCATGTATGTATGTTCCAACATTTTAACATAAGATAATTGTTGAATGCAAGGCTTAAAATTTGTTTTTGATGAGTTATAATTTATCATTACCAAATTAATAAAAATTAACAGCATGTTAATAAAAGCTGTTAGTACATTAGCAAATTTATAAAATCAATGACAAGGTATTTGTAAGAGCTTAAGAGATTATTTGGTTTGTTAAAAAATGATTTAGAGTAAAAAGAATATAATGTAAAATATTTGAAGTGTATTTGAAATTATTTGGATGATTATAAAAAAATTATTAAATTTATATATTTTTTGTTTGCATTAATGCAAAAAAAATTGTTGTGTAATCATGTAAAATTTAAAAAGATGGCGGTTGGCCAGTGGCGGGTGGAGGGTGGTAGGCATCGTCGATGGGTAGCAGCAGTAGGTAGGTCACCGCCTAACTCATCATTGACCAAAGCTTGCACTATCGCAGGCGCCAATCACCTATTGCTTATGCAATTCGTTAGAGGCTGTGACAAAATAGCTTGATTGCAGTGAAAATAATTTTTATTTAAAATTAGGAGAGTTTACTTCACCTTAAAAATACATTAAAATACTTTATATTACATTTATTTCTCATTCAATAAAACATCAATATTTTCAAAATTCTTCCAAAAAGTATAATTTTCACTTGCTTTGTTTTCAACCAAACAATACCTAAGAAAAGAATTCCTTAAAAAACGTATTTGTTAAATAATGCATAAATTATTGCATGTAACTTTATCTAGTTTATATTGAAGCACCGCAGATTTTTCAGCTAATATATTAGTTTAATTACTTTACCAATATATACAATTATTTATTTATTTATTTATTTTCATAATTCAAAGAGTAAGAATTAAAACTTTGGCAGCTCTAATCAAGGGTGTTAATAAATGACCTGATCTATTAACTGAACATGGATCCGAACCAAAAAATCAAAATTTAGATTGCCCCATTTAATAAACGAGTTGAGTTCGAATTGCACATTCCAGCCAATTAGTTAAATGGGTCACGTTCAAGTTGACCCTCCAACCCGACTTTGACTCAACAAAAGGTCTGTTTAATAATTTTTTTACTTAAATTTTTTTATTTATTGGTATAACATAATGATTATTTATCAATTAATTTTAAATCTATGATTAACAAGTTAATAAAAAAATATTTTTTTAACTAAAATAAGTTAAGTCAAATTCAAATTGCTAATGGGGGATTTGAATTGATCGAATTCGAGTATGATCAATTTCAATCAGACCCAAACCCAACCCGTTCTGATACCCTACATCCAAATTTAAAATCTTCTTTAACATTTTAGTTTTTATTTTGACTCATGATTTACTAAGCCTATTATGACCAATCTTTGTGTCCATCAATAGACTAATTTTAATTAAATCGCAAACAGTAATTTCCATCAACATAAGAGATTAATGGCAAGAAAAGTCACATGAGGAAAATATTAAAAACAGTACATACAGAAACCTAATTTAGTTAACAATATTAACAACATACAATAAAAATTATAAATCCGTAATGATACATTTTCACCCCTCCAATGCTGGAAACCAAAGCCTTGCTGTGGTCAATATGTAGGAAATCAATTAGCTCAAAATATTTCGATTATTATTTTTTATCTGTGTTTTTTAAAAGCCATTATTTTTACTTTGAGATTAAAAAATAATTAATTAAAAAATGCCTAAAATAAATCTAATAATTTAGAGTTTTTTTCTGATTAAAAATTGTATTGTCCAGATTATTGCCCATACAAAAGGGGCTAGAATAAAGTACTGGTTCACTTGCAACACAATAACCACAAAGTAGCCCTCTTGCAATGTAACAATAAGGGGCTATATTGGCTCACTGTAAATTGAACACAATGTAAAATAAATACTTTGAGACTTTGTCTGTAAAGCGAATGTAGGGGAACTATCATTTATGTTTGATTAGGTGTTTTCAGAGTAAAGTAAAATACGTTCATTTTGAATACTTAAAAGTCGTAGCCAACACATCAAGATGAGCTGCGTACACAAATGATTGGACAAATAAACTGATTACACAAATCATCAATGGTCACAAAGTTAACTGATTACACAACTCATATACACTAAGTCAACGTTTATAAATTATTTACCTATAATTTGTGGCATCCAAGAACATGCAAGATCCTTGAAATCCTTAAACTTGAATCCTAACGGTTTCAATTGATTTGATTAGAACCAAAGAGCCCTGAAACTTCAAATTATATAAAAATAAAGAAGAAAAATAGAATTCATTTCATAGACAGATAGGAGAAAAGACAACAAAAAGAAGAAAATAATTTGATCTCTGGAGCGAAAGACGAACCAGTGAGATCGTTCTCAAACTTGCGCAAGTAGGGAGGGTCCTTTAGTCTCAGGTCAATCCTGCTCTAGCTGAAAGGCTAAAGAGTAAGGATGGAGGAGCTACTCCTCTGCCCGCTGCAACACACCACCATTGGCCTTGCTGGACGGGCTAGCCGGCGACAGACTCCAACAAAAGCGTCGCTGGAGATGGCAGAGATGCAAGAGATCGAAGCATTTCGGTTGAGACACTCGAAACTCGTCGATGACGCTCTAAACTCGACAATGGAAGAAACGAAGATGGTTCTCACGACAATGGAGGAAGAAACATACTTCTTTCTCTCGCCTGCGTCTCGTGATATCCATTTTCGCCAAATTTTGAGCGAGTTTAATCTACGCCAAAAATAAATTAAAGCGGAGAGTTCCAAATTCATTACAATTTTATTTTATTTTACTGGGTGTCTAACCAAACATAAAAAAAAAATTAAAACTCATGCATTTATCCTACACCCTAAAGTATTCCAACCAAACATCCCCTAAGCGAAAGTTCGCAAGTGAAAAAGTAAAGTAAATAAATGAAAATAATAATAAAAGGATCTGATAACCAAGTGCAGCGAAAGGAGTGCATGAATTGCAATTTCCAGGTTAAGGTCATCTCCAACCGAACGTCAAACGAGCGTATGGCGTCGTTCGGTCGCTCCAACTGAACTCAAAATTTTCCGCCATCTACTTGTAGGTGAATAGTGCGACGGCAATATTGGCATCGCACTGTTCACCCACGTCATTTTAGGCTCTCAACCGGAAAAACGCGCGAAAGGAGAACGATCGTTACCTTCCCAGAAACACCTAAAATGGCGTTCGATTGGAACAGCCGCACCGCATTTTGGAGTTTTGTGTTATTTTGCCGTGAAAAATAGAGTTCTCGGTTGGAGATGCCCTAAGAGGAAGAAAATCCAATGACTAGGCTCCTCAATTCATGTACTCAAAAGATCATACTATGATTGGATGCATAGTGGGGCCCATAGCTCTTCTGCCTGGAACGAATGGATAAAGTAAGACTGGGTCCCATTAGGGGTTTAAAGAGTCAAGTCGAGCTTAATTTACCCTTGGCTTGAGTTTGAGCTTGACTAAATAATTTAGTTGGAGCTCGATTAATTTATTGAGTTTGACTTGAGTTTTATTCTACGTATTCGAGCTTACTCGTTTAATATGAAAGAAAAGTTTATTATGATTCAAGCAATTAATATAATAAAAAGGTAAAAAGAATGAAAAATTAAAACAAAGATAATAAAGAATCAATTAATATACAAAAGTGAGATATAATTTTTGAATATTTTTAACAACTTTATATTTAAAAAATCTTGAATGCTAATATATTTTATGTGCATTCTATGTTAATATTAATATTTTTAAAACAAGCTGAGTTATGAGCTAACGAGTCGAGTTAGGGATTGCTCAAGCTTGACTCGTTAGCTCATCAAGCCCGACTCACGAGCCATTTATCGAGCCGAGCTCAAGCTGGCTCACAAGTAGGCTTAACTCACACCACTAGTGTAATAACCCAAAGATATGAAAAATATGAAAATATAAAATTTCTATATGAAGTAGAGCGCGACAACATTGAGCTAGATAACGTTGCGGCACTATGCATGATAGCACAGCAATGTCAGAAAATGTCGTTGCAACACTTATGTCTCTATTATACAATAACTCTAAATTCGACATGCAGCATTACAATGCTAGGCTATATATATATATATATATATATATATATATATATTCTTGCCATTCCTCTCCCACCACCTCCCTCACTCATGTCTTGGATGGGAAGCAATCAAAGGAGAAGAAGGGGGGAGGGGAAGAGAAATAGGAGAGAGAGGAAAGAGGAGGATCGTTTGGGCTTTTTTGTTTGTCCTTCCTATTTCAAAAATTGTTCTAAGCGTTGTAAGTAACTATCCTCTTATTTATATTTTTAATGATTTTGATTTCTATGAATTTATCTCTTCTAAATATGCTAAAATTGCATTATCTTCTAATTTTGTAAGTTTTTACCACATAACTTTTAATATATTATATATTTGATCATTCTAAATGATTTGATATGTTTTTATTATATTTTTATCAGTTGAATATGTGTATAGTAATTTTTAAGTAAAATGAGCAGGAAAAAAGTACACTGAAATGTGATATGATATAAAATAGTTGAAGTGATTATATGTACGAAAATGATATGCTTAAATGATACTGATGTACTGGCTGATATCTGATCAACGATAATAGTATGGATGATCATATTGATACCTCAATGATAAGAGTACAGAAAGTATTGATGATATCTAATACATGATAAGAGTACTAATAATGTTGATATGTTATATATATTAATGCTAGCATTGATATATTACAGATAGTATTGTCAGTATTGATATATTAAGGATAATATTGCTGGTTTTAATATATTACGGATAGTACTGCTAGTATTGATATATTATAGATATCTAATCACTAATATGATTAACTTGTTAACAAGATATAATGAATGCGATGATTGAGAGTGATTGAGTACGACTAATCAGGAGTCATAAGGGCAGGAGCAAGATCAAGATGCCCTCATCTGAACATATAATAACATATTGATGACTAACTATTGATATTGATTACTTATCGATTACTCATTACTATTTACTAATATTATAGCTTATACTGTACTGATGTTATTTTCTGTCAGTACTATTATTATTGTTGAGACTGTTCTTTATTACTAATATTATGTTGACACTGGCACTTATTATTATTACTGGTATGGATCACTATTATTGATATCATTATTAATGATATAATAGACTGAAATATGATGTGTTATAAACTGAGTTGGTATAAATAACAAGTATAGATATTGATTATTTATAGAATTTATATTATATTGTTTCTCTTTTCAATGCATTGACTTCAATGTAAGATTTTAATTATTGCTGGATTTTTATGCTCTCTACGTGACTTTACATGTTTTCAGGAAAGAGTAAGGATCCTGCGATGTAAGACTCTATATTGCATATTTAATTTTCTTTTTGGCACATACAGTTCATTTTTTAGTCATGATATATTTATAGTGATGTAGCTAGTCTTTTGTATAATGACTATTGTATATATGATATTTTTTGGTTTATAATAATTGTACATATTGATGAATATAAATATAATCATATTTCTTTCGGTTGTTTATATGAAATGTGTAATCTCTTGATTAACGAAATGATAGTACGATAGATTATTTCCTTCCAGTATAGATTCTAGAGTGTGACACCTAGGTCCCATCATGTGGGATACTCCTCAAATTAGTTGTATAAAATTATCATTTCAAGTTTGCTTATAATATTCTTCAACATGAAGTTATAGTTCTTTGGCTAATCTATCAATATGATGGTTTTTTATCGGCACATATAGAGTGTAAATCAACCCTCTCTAGTTTCTCCTTAACAAAATATCCATCTACTAGAGGCGTCAATTTCGTGTCACGATTGGGTTCGGTTGAACCCGAAACTGACCAGGCACTATTCGGGTTCGGGTCGACCTGGCCCGTTTTTGTAAACGGGTCAATTTTTTGGACCCGAACACGACCCGCTTTGGGTTTGGGTCAACCCGACCCGACCCTCAAGAGCAGGACGCGCGAAACAGAACTAATGTCGTGACGTAGTGGGAGCGGGAGCAGGATGCACGACGCCGTGACGCAGCAGGAGCGGAAGCTGGCTTTAGCGGGACGAGCGAAGCATAACTAACGCCATGACGCAGGCGCGCACGAGTGCAAGATGCGGAACTGACACCGGCAACTGACACGACGCGGAATTGATGTCGAACATGACGCGACGCTGGCCTCGAAACAAGACGCGGCCGGACAGCCAGGGCAGGCAGGCGCCGGGTAAGCGGGGCAGACAGGGTGGGGGTCATATCAGGCAGACGAGTTTATGTGTCATTCCGGGTCATTCATGGGTTTCCGGGCCAACCCGAACTCGAACCGATTTTTCAAACGGGTCAGTTTTTCGGACACGAACCCAACCCTTTGGGTTTGGGTCAACCCAAACCCGAAATTTTCAGGTCGGGTAGAGTTTTCGAGTCGGGTCCAATATTGATAGCTCTACCATCTACCTCTACAAACTTGGTATATAATGTTGTATTGCACTATAAGCAATGTTGACGGTTGATCTTGTCATAGTATATCTTATATTGGCTCTTTCCACTAAAATTTTAAATCTTCCAAGATAATTTTGATCCGCAAAAATTTGCAAATTTTTTGAGTAATTGCTCTAAATTTAAATTCAATAATAGATCTTAAAATAATTAGTTATTCATTGCTTCTCCATATTATAAGATTTACTCCTAAGAATATAACATATTTATTGATGATCTTGTATAATCTGCATCAGTATAATCTTCAATTTATAGAGTATCTTGATTTTTATAGAGAATTCCTTTCTCTAGACTTAATTTAACATATCTATACGCAGCTTCAGGGTGAGATTCATTGGTCTATGCATGGATTGATTATGCAAAAGTAATGCCTAAATGAATGTGAGATAGTTTAGTTTATTGACTAATCATTAATATAATCCAACAGTAAGGGAACCATTAGTCACATTTATTTTCCTATTACTGGGGCAATGATTGTATGTTTGAAAGATATTGGCAAGATTTGTAAAGTGGTAAGTGCCTTCTGAATTTAAGATCAAATTTTGGGGGTAATTATTTAAGGCATTAAAACATGAGTTAGAAGCCAAAATATTTTGAGCTAGCAAGCTTGATTCAAAATAATTTTTTGAGGGAGCTGTGGAAGTTCCTTTGCCAATTTCTTTTGAGTTCTTTTAATTCAACAATACAGGTTTTCCATTTTAATGCTCTGTGCTTCCACCACACTCTTGGGGCTTTCCATAGTGTTTATAAAACTTTTTCTTTGAAGCATCATTTCTTCTAGTAGTAGTTGCACCATACTACCTTCAGAAGAAGACTTTTGTCCTTTAGGAAAAGTCTATGGCAGCAAGTCTCTTATATTGAGGTTTTGTAGTAGTTATAGCAGATGTTTCAAAGACTAAAGTGTCAGGGCATTTTTATTCTCTTCTTTCTTTAGCCTGCATAAAAGAGAATTATCATATCATCACAACATATTATCTTAAGATCTTGGTAGCAATATAATTTAATCCAGTAAACCTTCATTGTATTAAACTATTCAATAACATGAATATAATTTTAGTTGTTGAGATCTTAATTTTGATCTTGTAAATGAGGGCAACATCTTTTATGTATGAGTATGATTGTTTGATGGTGTCCCAAAATTCTTTTGCAGTAGACAGGAATATATAAAGCCCACTGATTTTAGACATTATGATATTACAAGCACGTCATAATTATGAAATCACCTTCATCTCAAAGCATAAATCTTTTCCTTCCCTTTCAGAAGGATTTTCACAATTGAGGATCACTTAAAATATAGTTTCTTCCATTCAAATGAAATAGAGCTTGTAACCCCCTCAGGAGTTCTCCCTTAGTCTATTTTTCAACATTCATAATAGAACTTATAGGAAGGTAAGTCAAATAAACTAAATATAATGAAGTGAAAAATGAACCCCGATAAGAAGAAGATAAAGAGAACAAATGTTAGAAGAAGGAAACCTTAAAACTTGCTCTGATACCATTTATATAAAAGTAGAAATATGAAAAACTATTTTGAATTTTAATATTTTATTTTCTGTTCACATATTAGAGGTGTTTATAAACGTTTCTAAAGATATTTATTACATATGAAAAAAGATAAATACAATTTACATCAAAATAATAATTAAAAAAGGAGGCCAACGGCTAGGTGTAGGTAGAGGAGCATGAATTGCAATACAAAGCTTAAGAGGGGAAAACTCAAACAACTAAGCTCCTCAATCAGTGTGCTCAATATATCATATTATTATTAACCGCATGGTGGGACCCACAACACTTCTGCATATGGTGAATGTAGAAAGGAGGCGAAGGAGTGGGTCCCCCACACAGCTTTCAACTATCATCATCAACCTTATTCTACTAGCTGGCTTTAACAGTCTGATAGGAAATACTTGATTTCAAGTATTTCCTAATCACTTTGGCAACAAATCTCAAGAACAACTGCTGTCCCCAGCAGGAAAACAGCCCAAAACTGAGAGAAAAACGGAGAAAAACTTGTATTTTACTAATAGATGCAAGGAAAATAGCAAAGATACAAGGATCCTCTATTCGAGAGGAGGATCGCACTCTCCCAATCTCTAGAATACGATCTAGAGCCCAAACCAACAAGAAGAACAATAGAAAATACAAGACAACAACACATAACCCTAAACCTCCTCATTACTCCCTACTTAATGCATACAATTCAAAATAAATACAAAAGGACCTAATTGCCCTCACTTCCCTTCATTTTGGCTCCAAGAAACAACTTGAATTTCAAGTGGACCCCACCTCAAACCTTCCTGCGGCTTCCGCCTGCTTTCCGCCCGCCCTTCGTCTTCGGTAGAATCGAACCGGCCCACTGGATTGGGCCGGCTGGACCGGTCCAGGGAGGACCGGTCTAACACAGTCATTCACCTTTCAACTTTTCGAGTATTGATTGAAATATTAAATGTAATTTTGCACATTTTTGCATAAACAAGTGAAAATGTTAGTTTTACCTGATATTTCTAGTGCATTTTCTCCGTATATTCTATTTTGTCACTTCAATATTTGTGATTCCTAATTTTTTTGACAAATCCATCCTAACATTTTCATATTTGTCAAGAACATCCATGTGAAGACTTATCCTCCAAGAGTTCATTGCAAAAAATTGCGATGGGTGAGCTTGTTCATTTTGTTCAAATATGTCATTCATTTGAAACAGCTTTCTTATTGTTTTTTTAAACTTTTTAGCACAAAAATTTTTTGTACTTAAACACTTTTAAAAAGCAATAAAAAAACTGTCTCAAATAAAACCTTAGTATAATTCTAGCTTGCAAGTCTGAAATTTCGATAAAATTATGAAAAATTAAAGTTCTGCTAGATAAGCTGCAATATCTTATTAAAAAACTTGTAATAAATCTATTTATGAAAATCAACAATTATTTTTTAAAAGAAAATGAAAAATGAGTATCAAATAGATCTTAGTAACAGAAGTATAGGTGAAAGGAGCCTGAAATAGCCACAATAAAGAAACAGTAGGATAGCAAAAAACTTACCAGATTACAGACTTCAGACACCACGTAGCAATTTGGTTGGAATGCATCTATAGCCAGTAGGCATGGAAAGCATTAAAGGCCTTTATAGAAAACAGGCATCACTTGTTCAGCATCCTCCAGGTTGTTGCTAATTGAAGTCTGATTATTATAATAGAAAGCAAGTAGACTGCTCATCGGAACTTTCAGTTTCAACATAAGTATTTAAATATTCGCTGAGAGGAAAAAATTATATAATGTTAATAATGGTAAAAAGTGTAAGGAAAAACATGAAACATCAAACTCACCAACTTGAGCCAGTATTTCAACTAGAGCATTCCTCCTTGTATCTGTTTGTACAGGAAGTTCCACCTATCTCACTCACTGGTCCCATTGGACTTCTTAAAGAGCTTCTAATTCTGCACAAGTTCCATTGATGACCTGGAAACGAAGTGTCGGAGCAACTAAGAAAACTTGGATAACTAAAAGAGGGACAAGTCAGGAATGCAATGATGCATGAGCTTGTTAGAACGGATAGAAAAGTATGGAGCAAAAAAATAAAACATGCGATTAGTTGAGATATCATGCAGCCGTTAACAGATAAACCATCATTAACAAGCCACCAACGGATGTTTTTTAAACATTCAGAGAACAAGCTCATTAAGAAACGGAAAAAAATAACAATAATAACTTCCGTACTCATCAAATTGCCAGCTTAAGTATCGAAGTACTCCAGAAAATTTGTACAGGATAATCATGATTTTATGGCCGGGCATGGGTGTAGCAATTAGGTTAGTCCTTGGCCTAAATATCAGAAGTTTGAGACTTCCAGAAACATTTGAAGTTGAGGATCAAGCAAGCATTATGCTTAACTGATGGATGGACTTAATTGCATTTCTATATCCAACGAGGTGCAAGCGGAAACAACACGTTCAAGTTTCCTAGGAGAATGCACAAAAAAGTTTTCCTTATTGATAACTAAATGCAGAGTCAAAAGCTATCATCCCTGAGTAGATTCATTAAAGGTTACCAAGCAGCTTAATTTAACTTAAATATAAAAATTGAGACCATTCCAATTGCATATTTGTCAATAGTGGATAACACATCATAACACAAAAGTGTCATAAAACTGTAGCAAATAATGCATGGTGCAATGCATGTTATTTTAAAAATAGCATAAAAATATTTTATTTAAAAATCATAAATAATTTATTAATAACATAACAATGTAAGTGATCATACTGAAATAAGGCACTGTTAAATCATATACATAACAATATTATTAAAGGCGCTAGACACCCTCAAGGAGACAAAACTGCTTAATACCTAAGGTGGTAGGTACCAGCCTAGCTAAATAGGCAAATAAACACTTAATTTGATAGCTTTCCTAGTGCAAGGTTTAGCTAATATTTGCTACTATATGTATTTAATTTTTTTCACCATTCATACTCTCTTATCATTACATGTGTAGCCATTCATCTCATAATATGGTTGCGTATACTTTCAAAATTAAAAAAAAAAAAAATTAACATCACAAAAGCAAACACATGAGTGCCTAGCGCCTTAATGTAAGGCACTTGCCTAGGAGGCATCAAAGTGATAATGCCTGCATGGGAGGATGAATTGATTTGATGCTAATTTGATGATGTACCATTGATCATGAATTTCTTTTTCATCTTATTCTTTCATCTTCTCCTTAATTATATTTGATTCTAAATTATTTTATCCAAATCACCATTAACATATAAGAAAAATGACAAAAAAGGGAGTTTTGATCCAAAAATATTTGAAGGCTTTGAATTAGGTCCACCAAATACCAACAAATTTGATAGCGAGGAGATGATTGATTCTACCTGAGGGAGAGGCTTTGTTTTGGCTTCTTGGAATGAGATGGTTTCCTTTCCCTACACACTCGCAAAACCACTTAGTACTTGCCCTAATAATAGCCATTATATGAATAAACTTTGAACAAGTCCATATTTTTATTTTGAATATCATCTAAATTATTTTTAGGAAACTTATAGATTTAAAACTAAATCTTGTTGTGAATAATCAAGCCAACAAACCTCAACTAATTTGATGAATATGCCAAATAGTATTAAAGTGTGTATGGATGGAGAAATTATTATGTGCAGAGACCGGACGGCGAGAACCGTCCAGATTTGCTGCGCTTTAGCTGCAATTTTGTAAATACTCAGTAAAAGACAGCAAATATACATTCATAATTGCACTTTTGATATCCTTTTGTAGTCCTTTTGCTGAATATTTGCAAAAGCACAGCAAAAGGCCAGCTAAAGCGCAGCAAATATCATACTAATTGAATATTTGCTGCACTTTTGCTGTGCTTTTGCAAATACTCAGAAAAAGGGAAGCACATATCGATTCATAATTACATTTTTGCTGCACTGTTGTTGAGTATTTGCAAAAGAGCAGCAAAATGGCAGCTAAATGTCAACAAATCCGGATGGTTCTCGCCATCCGGTCTCTGCACAGAATAATTTCTCGTATGGATGAGGCTTTCTATGGTATGAGCCATGCATTTAGTGATTCGGCACTAGGAAGCGTATACTTTAGCGAGCACACTGAGTATGTACATTTGTGAGGGCTTGGGCCAAAACGTTTTACGTAGCAAAAACGATTGAGTTGAATGCTGAAAAATCCAAAGATAGGTATAAAGGCAACAATTTGAGGAACTATTAATGTCGGTAAATTTTCATATTCATTTAATATATCCCCTTTGATATCATCTCACTTAATTTATTTTTATTATATTTATTTGAACATATTTGTAGCTTCTAGTTTGAGCTGAGAGTGGGTTTTCTCAAATTTTGAGAAGGTTAGTGAGAATCCTTTTATTTGTACATTGTACGTGGCTTTTGTATTAAGTGGATTAGATCCTCTATCTTCACTTATGAATGCATGCTTATTTAAACTGAGCCACAGAAATCTTGTTATTCCCTTTATGGAGCTTGATTTCATTGTGATTGTGATGTAGTATATCATATTTGCTACTGGCTAACATTTTTGAATAAAATTTAAATTCGTTAATAAACAAATATTACTAGAGCAAGGTCAACAAGGAAAGTGATTGTCATGAAGCTTGAAATCAATAAGTTTAATGGTCAAAATAGTGTTGGGCTTTGGAGAACAAATATGCATTATATTCTACTCTAATAAAACATTGTGAAGGAGCTCATGAGGTCTGTGAACATGCCTTTGGCTATGAGTGCAGAAGCTAAGGCAGGACTAGATAAAAAAGCTCTCTTGGCAATTCAATTATGTTTGGTGAATGAGGTTTCAAGGGATATATTGGAGAAAACAATAAAAGGTTTGTGACTCAAGCTGGGGTTTTGAAGTGTTCGGGATACCGCAGCCTTCATTCATGAAGGTTAAGGTAGCATAATCTAAATAAAGTCTAATAAAACATAACTAAACTATTTTAATCATATCAAATAATTTTAAAATTAATTATTACATTATTTTAAAAATTAAAATACATAAATATTAAAAAATATTTATAATTATATTAAAAAATTTTTAAAATTTAAATTGCGTGCGTCGTGCGCCATTGCGCACACATGACGTAAATGGCACGTGCCAACTTGAACATGTGCGCCGCGCCATGCAGCCGGCGTCGTAGGCATGCCACATCGTGCCATGCGCTATGGCGTGTGCCATTCTGCGTCACTGACAAGTATGGTTAGATTTGACATTATGAAGTTGCCAACACAATATGTTGTGAATAAGGCATTCGGTGGAGTAAATTGTGTACCAAATCTTAATTAAAATATGATATCTTTGAGCTTTCTTTGTGATGTAAGATATATGTTGTCTAACATGAAATTTCTTGAGGTTTGTAGACTGCTTTGTTGACATAAAAGAGAAAGAAGTTAGCAAATTATGTGTTTGCAGGGTCAACATTGTGTGGACCAACTTCTATGTTGTCATTTGTCTAGCACCATGACATAAGAAAAAAAAGCATTTTTTTTTGGGCAACAAAAGAAGTTTTAAAATAAAAATATGCACGAGTTGAAGGGGGGGGGGGGGAGGGGGGAAGTTTTAGATATGATCAGGCAGATTCATCTTATGTTACAAAACCTATCACAATGCCAAGTCATACTACTGTAGCATTCCAAGCAAGCATGATAAACATTTGAAAGTCTACACTCATAGAAAACAAAAATCTTGTGCATTGAGAAAAGTAAATTAATTACTATTTTAATTCAATTGTCAATCCCTATTCTTAAGGCTTTATTTTTATTTAAACTTATTTGTTTAACTGTATGTATGATGGTGCGACCTAATAGAATGGGATGTACTCTCTAGTGCTCATTTTCAGGTTTAGTTAGTTATAAGCTCATTATTCATTTGATGATAGATTGTTTGGCTTGAGATTCCTTCTTATTCTTGAGGATAGAACCATTCAACTCATGTAGCTTGTTTGATTCCTAAAGTTCACATGTTTTTTTCCTATAGCAAGTGAGCGTAATATCTATGGTTCCCTCTTTAGAGATTGTCCGGAGGTATGAAGACCACCGACTTCGATATTATGGAAAGAAACATTGCTTGAATCTGACCTCATACTATTATCCGCATAAACCTTGGAGTTAATTTGAAACTTGTGAAAAGTCCTTCGTAACTACCTATTTTGGATGAAAACTAAATGCTTATAAATACAATTGAGGCATATAATCAACACCATCTTTTTCATAATAAAGTTTTCCGATTCTTCTTAATCATGCATACCAGTTGAATGTTGAGCAATGCAACCGGAATTATTGATTCCTGAGAAAAATCATCTCCTTATATGAGCTTAAGACCTAATTTTTTATGTTTTATAATATCTTACAATGTTATATTTTCATCTACATAATTTGTTAATATTATTTTGTGAGCAAGATTATTTTGGTCAAAATAAATACAACTAGTTTTATTACTGTAATGTGAATCTTGATCAAGTTGTGTATTTTATGGTTTTTATTTTCTCACTAAATTTCTTTAATTTAGATAATCATTAAATTATCATTTAACACAAATTTCTTGTATTTTCTAGTTCATATTACAAGAAGATAAGTGCTTGCTTTAATTGATGGTCTTTGAAATTGCATTCTTAATTTTGTTATTTATTTATTAAATAAGTAACGCAACTTTTTTACGCTTTCTAAAGAAAAAGTCGAATTATTTGACGTTTTCTTAATTAATTAGCATTTTCTATTGAAAACACCAAATTATTTGGCGTTTTCTTAATTATTTAGCATTTTCTAAAGAAAACGCCAAATTATTTTGTGTTTTAGCTCCTTTTAAAATTATTTAATAATCAAGCTTCTTTTACTTAATTACGCATTAAACATGCTCCTTTTTAAAATCCCCTCTATTATTATATTATGAATTAATTATATAGATGCAATCTATGCTGAGTTAGCTTGAATCAACTTCTAGTTCAAACAATCAAAAAGACCAAAATAGTTTAAAATGATTTTTTAGCTCAATACTCTCACTTCGTACTTGATTTAATATATTCAAGTTGATTTAATTTAAACAAAAATAATTGAGTGTGTTTCTATATCAATATTTATTATAGAAGTATATCACATTGTAAGTGAGCATAAAATGGCCTTAATAAGTTGTTCGTCAAAGCGCATCATAAATCTAGGTTAGCCCAAAATGGGCCTAAGTAAAAGTGCTTAAAAGAGCTTGAACAACACATTTGGCATCCCTATCTCAATGAATTCACAAGGTGTGTAACAAATGTGCTTCAGAGTTTACTTGCAATGTTAAGTGTAGATATAATTTGAGTTTATTTAGTAACACTGTGTTCGACAATTCAATGTTTTGGTATATTAGAATCTATGATGCACCGACACGGACACGGCGACACGGACATGACATGAGACACGTCAATTTTTAAAATATAGGACACGAGTATGGCGTGGACACAGGTATAATAATTTTTTAATATAATATATAGAAATTAAGGTGACATTATAGTAAAAATAACAAGCAATCAACTGCGATGTAGTAATCTTATGACACATTTTTATTCCATGGCCAGAAATTTTAAGTAGATATGCCTTCACCCTAGAATAAGATCCTTTGTAGGTGTCACCATAATAATTGCATTTGAATGACACATTCCCTCCTCCTTCAAATGTTTTTCTTAACTTTGTAACATGAATTCATAACAGCTTATCAGTTTCTACAGATGTCTCTTTTGAACCTTCACCTAATCCACTCCCGCCAGCAACAGAGCTCATTTTGCTAACAAACCAATCATACATATGAATACATCAAATTAAATTGATATGAAGTGAAATCAAAATATCTCAATAATAAAACATGAATACAACAATATACCGGTCTGCCGGGGGTCCAAGGGGGTCTACTAGGAACAAAATTTTATTGTAAGAGTAATTTTGAAGTTCTGCATGTTTTTAAAGTTCGTAAGTTGTTTGTATGGGAAAATACCGAGTGGTACCGAGCATGTACCTAGTAGTACCGAGCATGTACCTAGCAGTATCCAGCATATATTAAGCAGTACCGAGCATGTACTGAGCGGTACCGAGCATGTACTGAGCGGTACCGAGCATGTACTAAGTGGTACTGAGCATGTACTGAGCGGTACCAAGCATGTACCTAGCGATACCTCATTTAATAATCGGACACGCGTGTCCGATTTTAATTTTAATTTTTTAAATTGCGACACTCCAATGCCGTGTCGGACACGTGTCCATGCCGTGTATGACGCATGTCCGTGTCCGACATGTGTCAAACACTGCATACCCTCTTTAAGCGGAGTGTCGGTGCATCATAGATTAGAATGCTTGGTTTGCAGAGGAATTGTATAGGAAACCAAAATTTATTGACATATTATTAAGTGAAGGGGGAGATTAATTAGGTTTTTTATTCAATAATTTTATTAGAATAAGTGTAATTTTTTAATAGGATCAAATTTTCATTTTAGATTTTAAAGATGTTTATAAGCTTAAAATTATTGTTATAAATTTAGTTTTCACTAGTTCTAACCAAAAATTAAGTTAAGCCAATAAAATCTCAACTAATTTTTGGAACTTTTATTTGGTCCGGTGAACGTACGTTCCTCTACGTTCGACCACCAATGTATTACCGCCACGTAGCAGGAAGAAAAGACGCCGACCCGACCCGCTGTTTTTTGGGTTTCTCGCACATGCGTTTTTTTAACTCTCTCTCCCAAAGGATTTGGCAGTCGTCGGGCCGCGCGGTTTAGAGTAAGAGCACGTGGCGACATGTTATTGGCGACCGAACGTAGCTCTACGTCAGGTCAGAGGACGTAATAATTGTTTTAATTTTTGAGCCTATACTATCATTGTTGATAAAGAAGGGGAATGTTCTAGGCTTTCCGTAACATGAGGCGTGCTTTTAGCATGTGTGCCTTGGGGATCGTATGCATCCATAGGCATGCATAATATTGATTTCTATGAGGGCTCGAATAGAAAACTTTTATTTTACCAACAAGCTTTGAGTGTGATAGAAAAGAGGAGTTATTAGAAAAGAGGGTTATTAGAAAAGAGGGTGAGAAAAAGTGAAAAGTAGTCAAAGAAAGTTTGTTACCGTGAGCTAGGAGTATCATCTAGAAGAATTGAAAGTACTATTGCCCTAGAAATTTCAATCCAAATCCATAGAAGGGGGGTATAAAGTCACCCTTTTAAGGAGCTTAAAAGTGAGTAATTTATAGTCTCAATTTAATCTTCTTTGCTTATCATTTCTCTTATGTTATTTCTCTTATTTTCTAGAAAGATTTAAAAGTGAGTTAATTATTTCTCTAAGTCATTCCTCTTAAAAATGAATTTTCATTTCTATTTTGTGTAGAAAGTGGAAAAGCTTATCTTTTGGGAATTGTTGGTGAGCATACACCATTTGTGACTTTTGAAATTAGTGAATTAGATCCAAACACTATTCCTTACCATGTAACACATTTTCTACTTTAACATAAACCTTGTCTCCTTCATTTTAATCATCTAAAGAAAATTAGAAGGCCATAAAAGAAGGATGTAAAGAAGAAAAGGGTATGAATTCAACTGTTTATTGTTTTCACCAAAAAAACTAAATTAAATGGTTCTAAATAACAATAGTAGTCAGATTTCTGCAGGCAACCACGAAAACAATTTCAAAACGAAGATGATTTAAACTGTTATTACAACTCAAAAGTGAGAATAATTCCATCGAATGTAAAGGTAGAATACATGGTCTAGACAATTCTCGAAGAAAATGCCTCCGTACACTTGGGGAAAAGCAGTTAAAAACTACCAATTAGTCAATTTACCAGACCACCTCAAAAACGTAAAACTATTACTGTAAACATCATTCCATTAAATATAGAAAAAAATAATGTCTAGAAAAAGAAGGATGTTGTTAGACCGGTCCCTCATGAACCGGTCTAGCTGGCCCCTTGCCAAGGGCCAGTCCAAGTTTATAAGAGGTGGACCAAGGGGCTGCCCCCTTGAAGCTGCCGCCCAGGCATGGATGGGCCACATTCAAGATTTCAAATAGAAAGGGAGGGCGCTGCTAGGGCTAAGGGAGTAATTTTTCTAGGAGGATTATTTGCATGCTTCAAGCAGGAAGAGAGATTAGGGTTAGGATTATGCATGATTGTTGTGGCCATTTTGTTCTTAGAGTTTGAAGACATGGGCTCTAGCGGCATCTAGAGATTGGGAAAGATAGATCATTCTCTCGAATTGAGGATCAATTATATCTTGCTATTATTTCTTCCGTTAGTTTGATTTCTTTAATAAAAAACTACTGTATTTTTTGTTTTCCCATCGGATTTGTGGTTCGTTCTTGTTGTTTGTCTCTCTTGTTAGGGTTCACTTGAGATCTTCAAGTATTTCCTAATAAATTGGTATCAGAGCAAATTTTGCGCTATTTGTGGGCTGTTTTCTGAAAAATCAGTGGCTGTTTTTGGCCGAAGGAAGGGATCTTTGCTATTTTTGGAGTCAATATCCAAATTTTTTGAACCTACAAAAATCTGAGAGTATGGATGGCGGCCAAGAAGGTAGATATGTTGGAGGAACGCCTTGAAGGGGAGATGAGCCAAATGAAGGTAACGGTGGAAGATAGAATTTTATCCGTGGATCGGAAGACAAAGTTTCCGATCTTCATAAGATGGTGAAGAAGATATTGGAAAATCAAATTCAAACTACTGCATTAGAGACAAAAGGACTAGACGGGAGAACGACAAATTCTGAATTTCATAGGAGGGGCAATGATGTGGAAATCATGGAGGAGAGAGGTGGAAGGTATGAAGAGAGACGTGGTTATGGGGGGCATGAACCAAGGGGTGCTGGTTGGGAAAGAAAAGAGGGGGGTTATGGTAGGAGGGGTGCTGATTTTGAAGGGAAGAGAGGAGAAAGTGAAGAAGGGTTTGGGTATGAGCATGAAAGGGAAGATCGTAAGATTTGGGGAGAGCCAAACACTTGAAACAGGGGAAACTATGGAGGAATACAAGAAACGGGGGCAAAGATGCGAAAGCTGAAGATGCCTATTTTTGAAGGGAGAGGGAATGATGCACACGGATGGATTTACAACGTGGAGAGATATTTCACTGTCAATGGGTTGATGAAGGGGGAAAAATTGATGGCAGTTGATTTATGTTTAGAGGGGAAAGCATTGTCATGATACCATTGGAGAGACATGAAGAGGCCTATACAGAGTTAAAGGGAGTTCAAGTAATGCTTATTGGAACGTTTCCGAACAGATAGGGGAGGGGACTTCTATGAGCAGTTCTTTGCACTAGTGCAAGACGAATCGGTGGCAAATTACCATAAGAGATTTGAGCACTTGGCCTGTCAAGTGGAGCGACTATCAGAGACTGCTTTAGAGGGTAATTTCATGAAGGGACTCAACCAGAGATCAGAGCCGCAATAAAGGTCATGAGACCTCATGACTTGGGAGAGGTAATAGAGTTGACAGAGCTAGTGGAGGATCAGAAGTACCAAGAGAGGGGAGTTAAGGGCAGCAGTTCAGGTGGCTCTTATAGAATGATTACCACTCTTCTAGCACACAAGGGTCCTGCAGCAGACAATCTTTGTGAGACTCCCAAGAGAGCCTAGTAGGAGGAAGTGGGAGAAATTTCAAAAGGCTGACCGAGAGGGAGATGCAGAAGAAGAGGGAGAAGGGACTATGCTTCATGTGTGATGAGAAGTACACTCCAGGGCATAGGTGTAGAGATTGAAATCTTCAGGTTCTCACCGTCTATGATGACGAGGAAGCTGAAGAGGGAGGTGAGAGTGAGGTGGAGGGAGATAAGGAGGACAAGCTGCATCTAGATGTGGCGAAGGTATCCCTGAACTCAGTTATAAGATTCACTCTGAATCATACGATAAAAGTGAAAGGAGAAATAGCATACACAGAGGTGGTGATGTTGATTGACAGTGGGGCTACCCACAATTTCATTTTCAACCAGGTTGTGAACCAATTTTGGGGTGAAATTGGTGGATACAAGGTGTTATGGTGTGATGATGGGAATAGAGAAGGCAGAGACGAGCAAGGGGATCTGTATAGGAGTAGTGTTGACCATACAGGGGGTTCAGGTGAGGGAGGATTTTCTCCCATTGGAGTTAGGGAGCACTGATGTCATCCTGGGGATGAAGTGGATGTAGAATGAAGCTGGTGGTAGAGGGGAGAAGAGTAGTGATAAGAGGAGATGCAGGGCTCTCCAAACCCATGATATCACTTAAAACCATAGTAAGGAGCATACATGAGGTGTGGGAAGGTTATCTGATGGAACTACACAAGCTGGAGGGGATCATATTGAAGGGAGGGGAAGATCCTCTTTCTGAACAGCCCTTGATTCAGCAAATCAGTGAGGTTTTTTAGCCACCTCAGAGATTGCCGCCGCCAAGGGAGCAAAAGCATACTATCACCTTGAGGGAAGGTATGTCACCCATCAGTGTCAGACCCTACCGCTATCCTAAATTTCATAAGGATGAAATTGAGAAGCTGATTAGAGAGATGCTAGAAGCAGGAATTATCAGGCCTAGTATTAGGCCTTTTTCTAGTCCAATATTACTAGTTAAGAAAAAGTATGGGAGTTGAAGTTTTTTGTGTGGATTACAGGGCAGTAAATAAGAAAATTGTGCCAGACAAGTTTCCTATACCAGTGATAGATGAGCTATTAGATGAGTTGAGTGGGGCAGTTATTTTTACCAAGATTGATCTGAAGTTAGGGTATTATCAGATCAGGATGAAAATAGAGGATGTACCAAAGACTGCTTTCAGAACTCATGAAAGGCATTATGATTTCCTACTTATGCTTTTTGGCCTCACTAATGACCCAGTCACTTTCCAATCCCCCATGAACAAGGTCTTCAAACCTCATCTCAGGAGATTTGTGTTAGTTCTTTTTGATAATATCCTGGTTTACAGCAAGTCGGAAGAGGAGCACTGGGAGCAATTGAGGAGGGTTTTAGAGGTTTTATAGGAACAGCAGCTGAGGGCCAATCTGAAGAAACGTTGTTTTGCTTAGGCCAGTGTGGAGTACTTGTAACATATAGTCTCTAAGGAAGAGGTGGCGGCAGATCAGACAAAAATTGAAGCTATATTGAGATGGACGGTGCCTAAGAACGTAAGGGAGTTGAGGGGATTCCTAAGACTGACATGCTACTATAAGAGGTTCGTTAAGGGATACAACACCATCGCATGGCCACTAACATAACAGTTAAAGAAGGATGGGTTCTTATGGGGAGAGGCAGTCACAGCAGCTTCTGTGAGCTTGTAGAAGGTCATGACCACTATACCAGTCTTGGCCCTATCAAATTTCACTCAAGTTTTCATAGTGGAGATAAATGCCTCAGGGTATGGATTACGAGCACTACTCATGCAAAGTCATCAACCCATCGCCTATTTCAACAAAGTGTTGATAGCTAGGGTCAGGCTAAAATAAGTTTATGAGAGGGAATTGATGGACATCATGTTATTCATCCAAAAGTGGCGACCCTGCTTGTTAGGCCGGCATTTCATAGTCAGAACGGACCAACGGAGCCTAAAGTACTTATTAGAGCAAAGGATGGTTACATAGGAGCATCAAAGGTGGTTGTCAAAATTGTTGGGGCATGATTTTGAAATTTAGAATATATCAAAAATGAAAAACAAAGTAGCATATACCTTGTCCAGATGTATGGGAGAATTATAGGTGATAGTAGTATCGATAACACTAATGCCATATTGGGAGGCCATCAAGGAGGAGAGTGTAAGGGATGAGGAGTTAGGAAGGATCAGAGCTAGTTTATTGAAGGAAGGGAGTAGTCACCCGACTCACCCGAGGTACTCTTTAGAAGGCGAAAGGATTTTGTATTAGGGGAGATTCGTGATGCCTAGTATATCAGTCCATATTTCACACATGCTCCAGGAGTTCCATGGAAACACTGTAGAGGTCACTCAGAGGTGCAAAAGACATATAGGAGACTCGCCTCATAGTTGTATTGGAAGGGAATGCACAAGGATGTGGAGGATATGGTAGCCATATGTGAGATCTGCCAACGGAATAAGTACTTAGCCATGTCTCCAGGTGGATTACTACATCCTCTAGCTATACCAGGTCGGGGTGTGAGAGAAGGTATCCATGGATTTTATAGATGGATTACCCAAATCAAAGGATTCACAGTGATTTTGGTGGTAACAGACAGATTGAGCAAGTACGCCCATTTCATTCCCCTACAACATCCATACACAACAGTAACCATGGCATCAACTTTCATCAGGAAAGTGGTCAAGTTACACAGAGTACTGGCATCTATAATATCAAACACGGATAATGTGCTCCTCAGTCATTTCTAGAGGGAGTTATTCATGCTACAGGGGACAGAACTAAAGAGGAGCACCGCCTACCACCAGCAAACAGATGGGCAGGCATAGGTGGTCAATAAGAGCATTGAGACATACCTACGATGTTTTGTGTCGGAGATACCCAGACTATGGGACAAGTGGTTAGCATGGCCAGAGTATTCGTACAATACTTCATATCATTCTGTTTCTTAGATTACCTACGGGCGAGATCTACCTCACTTGGTGCACTTTGGGCATAAAAGCATCCCAGTTTTTTCAATAGAGGAGTATTTGGAGGAGAGGAACAGTGTTGGAGAAACTAAAGAGACATCTACTGACGGCTCAGCATATCATAAAGAGACAGGTAAATAGACATAGGAAGGATATCCAATTTAAGATAGGAGAGATAGTGTTCCTGAAGCTCAGGCCTAACAGGCAGAAGAGCTCCAAGATATTTTGGGCCATTTGAGGTACTAGAGAGGATTGGAGTAGTGGTATATCGGCTGAAATTGCAAGCGACAACAACCATACATCTTGTTTCCATGTATCACAACTGAAGAGGGAAATTTGTGATCATGCAGCAAGTTCTGAGCTACCAGGGATGTTGACAGAAAAGTTGGAGGTGATATTGGAGCCCTTAGAGTTGATGGGGGTTTGCTAGTGAGATGGGGGAACCAAGGAAGTCTTAATCAAATGGAAGAGCCTACCGAACTACAATACTACGTGGGAACCTTATGAAAGTGTGAAGCAACAATTTCCCTCCTTTCACCTTGAGGACAAGGTGATTCTTTGGGAGGAGGTATTGTTAGACCATCCCTCATGGACCGGTCCAGCCCGCCCCTTGCCAAGGGCTGATCCAGGTTTATAAGAGGCAAACCAACGGTCCGCCCCCTTGAAGCTACCATCAAAGCATGGGTGGGTCCCATTCAAGATTTCAAATAGAAAGGGAAGGGCAGCTAGGGCTAAGGGAGTATTTTTTCCTAGGAGGATTGTTTGCATGCTTTAAGTAGGAAGAGAGATTAGGGTTAGGGTTATGCATGATTGTTGTGTCTGTTTTTGTTTTTAGAGTTTGGAGACTTGGGCTCTAGCAGCGTCTAGGGATTGGGAGAGATATATCCTCCTCTCGAATTGAGGATCCATTGCATCTTGCTATTATTTCTTCCGTTGGTATGATTTCTTCAATAAAAATTGTTGTTTTGCTTGTTTTTCCATCGGATTTGTGGTTCGTTCTTGTTGTTTTTGTCTCTCTTGTTAGAGTTTACTTGAGATCTTCAAGTATTTCCTAACAAATGCATACACAAAATGAAATTGGAAGTGCAAAGAGCAACAAAACGAATAAACAAATACCACCAACTGCTTGGTCGAGTGGCATTTTCATATTTAAAGTGGAGGTCTAAGGTTCAAGCTCTCACAAAAAGACGTGTATAAATACTGCTTATCAGTATATTAACAGACTAGTAAACTTGTGGTCCTAGACTATCATCAAATAAAAATATGAATATCTCAACTTAATGCCAGTAGAATGAAAATTTATATTTACTGATATCCCATCAAAAATGCTTCATGAAGAAATTTAGTAATGTGCATCACCCGTATTAATATGACAGAAAAATAACCAAACAAATACTAAAAAAGAAAATTTCAGGGACAAAAATGAAGGTATACCCAATTCACTTTAGATAAAACATACCTAGGGATAGGCGGCGTTCTCTAAGTTTAGAACTTCATGAACAGCTTGATAAGATATAGATCAATCTCTTATGAAAGAAATATGATCAAACCGGGTTTGATTGGGCTGTCATGAGAAGCTGATTTGCTCATGAACTTATAACCATGAGTAAGCATGCAAACCAACAATATGGTTCTCTGCACCCTTCCCTCCAGCATTAGATGATTTTATTTCGTCATAGCCTCCTAAATGTCATCTAAATTTCACATTTTTCAAAAGAACCTCCCAATTCATGCCCTTAAATCAACAGGATGAGATTTACGCTCAAACAAGTTGGTCACGGCTTTCAATAGCAACTGGTGGTTCTTAGAACCAATAAGAGGGCAGCAATCCTTCTGAAGGATCTCATTCAAAAGCTCAAAAGCTTCATTCATTTTAGCAATCAAAATCAAAGAATTTATCAGTAACAAATATATGTAAGTACCAAGACTAAATCCAGACTGCTTCATGTCGTGGAAATAGACAAGGGCGGCATCTGCTCTGCCACACTTGCATAATCCATGTATAATAGCCGTGTAAGAAATCTCATTTGGAGCACATCCTTTCTCCTTCATTTCATTCCAGAACAAGACTGCATCTTCAGGTGCTCCAGCATTGCACATGCCATCAATTAAGCTGGTGTAGGTTGTAGTATTAGGTTTTCTCGTAGCATCAACCATTTTAGTAAGGCAAGTAAGAGCTTCGCTCATTTTATTAGCCTTACACCAACCATCAATCATTGAATTGTAAGTAACAACAGAAGGGACTAAATGGTTTTCTAGCATTTCATCTAGCATTTCCTGAGCAGAATTTAACATTCCTGCCTTGCAGAAACCATTTATCAGAATGTTGTAGGCAACCACATCGGGAAAAAAACAGTTGGAAGAAATATCGCGGAAATGTCTTAGCGCTTTCTCCACATTACCAGCCTTACACATTCCATCAATAGCTGCAGAATATGCAATTATATCAGGAAGAAAACCAATTTGAACTATACCATCTAAAAAATCATAAGCTGCTTCTACTTTTCCATTTTTACAAAGCCTCTCCACCATCAACGTACAATGCTTTATCCATGGTACATGCCCTTTTAGGCGCATTTCCTTGAGCAAAGCAAAAACACCAGAAAAGTTCTCTCTTTTGCAAAGAGCATAAAATATTGAATTTTGCGTGAACTCGGTTGGCTCAAACCCAAATTCCTTCATTGTCCTCAAAACTTCATAACCTTCCTCCAGTCTATCTGCTTTACAAAGCTCACTAATCATATCATTATAAATCAGTATTTTTCCTTTACAACCAATTGCAATCATATCTCTCATTAGAGCCAAAGCAATATCAATTTTTTGGATCTTGCACAAACCGCATATTACAATACCGAAAGACTCCACATTTGGTTGAGCTGTCTTCTTGATCTTAAACATGGTATTTCCAGATGATTCAGATTCACAGCCAGCATCCTCTAGAAATATCAAATGTTGGGCTGGTGAAGTTGGGGGTTCCATCATTGCCTTTAGCAAAGTATAAGCCCATTCAGCATCATCACGCCTCACAAGACCATCTAGAACGGCATTATACAGCGAAACTAAACTATCCAAATCCAGAATTTCCCCTTCCTCCTCAAACAACTGGTTAGCTGTAATGAAATCACCTTCTGCACAAATTGTGGAAATCATCTTCCTGGCCAACAAAAGATCTGGATTGATACCAACTACTTTCATTTCCTTATACAAACTTAAAGCTCTTTTGATCTCATTACCCTCACAAAGCCCCTCAATCAACACACTTAAGAGGGGTAAATCCCCATTCAAACCCAACCCCTTCATCTTCTCAAACAACTCAACCGCCTTGTCAAGTCTTCCCTGCATAGAAAACCCATGAATTAACACGTGAAAAGTCTTCTCGTTTGGCCTCATTCCGAAATTCTCCATCAACTCCACCATTTCAAATGCCCGATCAACCTCGCCCCACTTGGAGAACGAGACGACCAAAATCGTAAAGATGTGATCATCCAACCAGCCTTTATCATTGATCTCATTAAAGATACGGAACACATCGTCCAATTTACCAGCATTGCAGTAAGATTGCAGGACAGAAGTAAGTGTATACTTATCAGGTTCCCACCCCATAACCTCCACCATCTCGGTGAACCTCGTCTCCACCAATTCAACCTTTCCCATTCTAGCCAGAACCTCAAGAAAGCAATTGTAAGTATAAGAATTGGGTATACAGCTCAAATCTTTGGCATGGTCAAACACAAAACTAGCATCCTCTGCGAGCCCCTGACGACCGAGGCACCTTATCAAGAATCCCAAGGCACCAGGTGTCATTGGGCATCTCTGTCCGACAAGCTCTCTTGCCAGGGCTTTTAGTTGGGTTCTTCGGCGGGCCCTGGAAAGTATTTCGGCCATGGCATTGTAGGTGTAGCAGCTGTGGCGGAAGCCCTCTTGCCATGAGGCCCAGCGGAAGAACTCGTGCGCCGCCCTCCATCCTCGAAGGTCCTTAAGAACGATTTCGACAGTCTCAGGGGTTAGCCTGCGCCCGAGGCTGCAGAGCATGTCGGAGTCGCGGACGTTAGGTGGTTGGGAGAATACATCGAACAGTTCGTGGGCGAGCAGCGTAGCGGAGAGAGAAGAGTCGATCGAAGAGGAGGCGCCGTGCGAGTAGGAGGGAGAACTAGGGCTTGATGTGTAGGAGAAGGAGGGAAGGGATCGCTTCGACCTTGAAGAGAGTGTTCGCAGGGCCATCAAATGGAAGCCAAAGAGCACAGGCCGAGGACGGGCTGTGAATTTAACTCCAAAATTGAGCATTCGAAAATTCGATCAAGTTTTGCCCAAATTGGTACTACAAGATCACCCATTCCACTAACTAGCCAAATTGACATTTTTTTTTTTCTTTTATTTTTTGATAATTAAGGGATACCATACAGACTCGCACATAATATGTATACATAATTTGAATACAAAATTTTTTAGTTGATAGCCAAAGCATCGAACCAACAGACTAAGGTTTCATTTGGGACGGCTTTCTTTATATTTCTTAAAGCAATTTTTTAGTATAAAAATTTTACTAAAAGCTGTTTTAAGAAGCAGAAAGAATGACGCCCCAAACGAAGCCTAAGAAAAACTGGATGTAATTTTTGATACTAGAAAGATGCTTTAAAAAGAATAAAGAAAACTGTCGCAAATGAAACATAAAAAAAGCTGTGATGTTGAGAGAGACAAATTAAAATTGAGTTGAGCAAAGACCTTAATTCACAAGGGATAGTTAGAGAAAGATCTTAGCGGTCATGCATTGAAGTCTATTGTGTATTGGAAAACTTTTTAAAAAAAAAAAATTTGGTAAATTTTGATGACTTTCTTATTGGAGAATAAAGTTCTTTAATATAAAGAAGTGAAAATAATTTTTATATGAAAAATTTTTGTAGGTAAAAAATATAATGTTTTCTAGCAATAAAGGCTCAATATTTTGCAAAATATTAATACAATAATTGCACACTTCTAAATAATTGGAGAGATCCATTATAATATAGCACTTAAACAATTAGAAAAGTAAATGTGGAGGGCTTCAAGATAGATCCTCATCCACATCAATTGAAATATAATAGAAATATACTACAATAGGGTTAGAAATATTTCAATATATGATAGCATTGATATAAATCACCTATGCACTTGACTGTCATCTTATCTTTAGATGACAACATGTGGCAGGATCTTTATCAATGTATGCATTTGTATGATAATGTTGTTGTGGCAAGCAAAATGAAATGCAATGGGAGATCAATGAGCATCTTTTACGATGAGGAATTTCGTCATAGTAATTTTGAATCATATGTATGATTTTTTAATCATGGGTCTAATTTTGCAATAGAGACTAATTTTTTTAATCTCATTTTCTTAAGATTTTAAATGATATTCTAAGTACAGAAAAGGAAGACAAGTAGGGTTAGCCTAGGTCTTGTATTGATATCTTGGAGTGCTTTCACATGGTCTCCAAAGATTGATATTAAGCCATGCACTTCATAAGATTATAAATATCTCCAAAATATAATCTTTATCATTAAAACTTGATTATGCTTTTAAGATTCATGGCTTGAAATAATTCTTAGAAACTATTTTTGAAATGCTTAGCTATTCTTCTCAACTCCACAAAAAAAAAAACCTTCAAAAATATGCATAAATGCCTATCATTGATAAGATTCATAGTCGATTGTCTAGGTAAAAAAAGGCTAGCTTCTCTCAAAAGGTAGCATACTTGATACATCTATGGAGATCCAAAAGAGATCAGCCGCTACGAAATGCAGAGGGTATACAACTGCTCCACCCCGAGGGATAGAAACAATCGCAAGCCTCCGCGCTCTTCGCAAGCGGGCCAATGGGAGGGTAGATTAGATCCTGCATACGATCAACCATTGAGGATAGCGGCTCTCACCAGCCACCCCGATGGGTGATAATATGCACGACCTGATCAGTGTCACGATGTTTCCCCGACCCAATACATTAGCTCGAGTGGGGTTTATTTGTTGTGGAATTTCGTTTCCTAGAGGTGCAAAGACCCTGGATTAATTACATCTTAGGCCGGAGTTTTAGAATACTCTCGATTAAGGATGCAATATTATAATTTCCCAAAGGAGGGATTGGCACAGAAGGGGGACTAAGAAATCCTACTCAAAGTGGTTTAGTAAACACACATGAATTATACCAATATCCGGAGGGACCGAGGCACCGAGAAGAGACTAGAGAAAAGAAATAAATCACTCAAAGCATACATAGGGAAAAGAGGAAAGTTGTGTCATCTATGTGAAGAGAATAAGCAGGATTTATAGTCCCTGAAGAAAAGGGAACTTACCCCCACCGATGAGGCGTATTAGAAGATACATAGTATAGTAGTCTTGAACCCTAAATCTAAGGTGAAATTAGTGTTCTACATCCAACACTAATACCCGTATCCTAGCTAATGCATCTGGGCTTATATCCTGCCTAAACAAGAAAGTCAACTAATAACCTAAGCGAATAAAATCCATACTATCTAGTCTTTATGACAGATAGGTAAGTAGATCAATTTTTGAAAGTATGACCAACATCTAGAGAGTTTTCTAATTGGCCTTGGACTTATGTACTATGAATGATCCTAGAGCTAATGCAATTAAATTTTGATTAAGTTTGTTTCTAATGCAATGCATAATAGTTGAAAAGGCTTCCAAATCATTAATGCTTAGAATTTTTTTAAAAAATAGGCTTATAAAAATAATTTTTAGAAAAAGACTATACTTAGGTCCAGCACCTCATTCTTATAGATCAGATTATCCAGACTCTACCTGTAGGTGGGGAAGTGTCTTATAGAAGGAGAAGAGAGTGCATTAATATGCATGCGACCCCTTGACGGTTCTTAGAAAATTCTGTGAGGTTTAGGATGTAACTAAGTTTAAGTTTTTCAAGTTTCACTAAATTAGGTTGTCACTACGTTGAATGGGTTTAAAGTAAATTTTGGACTAACCCTTGGAATAACATGCAAGGAATGCATAAAGAAAGTAAACACATCAATCCTAAGATCTAGGAGAGTATAAGCTAAATACTCGTGCGTCCTACACATGCAAAAGATGACTAAGCATGCTTAATGATATGTTTAGTGAATGATTGTGACTCAATCACACACTAATCTTCCCCCCTCCCCCCCATGAATACTATTCATGTTTATGATCTATGTTTAAGATTTCACAAATAGATCTCCCAACATTAGGAATTTAATATATATATATATAATACGCAAACATCTGATTTAAAATAATTAAATGATTTTTTTAAAGTTTAATACACAAAAGGGATATTAAAATAATTAAAATAATTAATAATTAAAATATATATATTAAATTATTTTAAAATAAATATTAAAGCTTTAAATTTAAAATAGTTTAAAAGATAATTTTTTAATTTAGGAAAAATATTTGAATTTAAATTAATTAATATTATTAAGCAATTAAGTAATTAAAACTAATTAAAATAGGAAACAAATTATTAACCTAAATTAATAATAATAAATAATTTTATGTTACTTTAAAATAATAATTATTAAAAAAATTAGAAAATACTTTGAATTTATGTTTAAATTATTACTAATTAGGTATATAACCATTTAATTATTTAGATAATTAAAAATTACTTAAATAAAAACATTAATTATAGTTTAAAAAAAAAATTAAAAAACCTTTAATTTTATTTTAAAATGAAATAAAATTATTATTTTCAAATAATAGTTATTATATATTAAAATTATACTTAAATATTACCACACACAAATATATAATAAAATTCAAAATTAATATCATTAAATAA